>NC_092744.1:101698254-102298254 GCF_047496795.1 Chiloscyllium punctatum
GGGATCTGTACCGTTGGGACGGTCTCCACCTGAACCGATCTGGTACCAATGTTCTAGCGAAGAGGATAAATAGGGTGGTCGGTAGAACTTTAAACTTCTGAGTTGGGGGAAGGGAAAGTGAAAGCAACAGGGAGTATGGAGTTAAATGGAAAGATAAGCAGGAGGATAACATGTATGCAGGTGGATTTAAACTTGAGGCCGACTAGGAATGCAATTTGTTTTAAAAAGAAAGGATAACTTAGGACATCTTATGACTTCCAATATCTCTAATGATAAGAAAGTTAGCATTAAGGCACTTTACGAATGCTCGTAGCATTCATAACAAAGTAGATGAACTAACAGCACAGATCATCGTGAATGATTATGATGTGGTAGGCATCACAGAGACTTGGTTACAGGGGGTTCAGGACTGGCAGTTAAACATCCAAGGATTTACAACTTATCAAAAAGACAGGGAGGTTGGCAGAGGGGGCGGGGTGACCTTGTTAGTTAAGAACAAAATTAAATCTATGACACTGAATGACATAGGGTCACAGGGTCGGATGATGTGGAGTCTGTGTGGGTGGAATTGAGAAGCCACAAAGGCAAAAAAACCCATAGTGGGAGTTATGTACAGACCTCCTAACAGTGGTCAGGACCAGGGGCACAACATGTACCGGGAAATAGAGAAGGCATGTCAGAAAGGCAAGGTCACGGTGATCATGGGAGACTTCAATATGCAGGTGAACTGGGTAAATAATGTTGCCAGTGGATCCAAAGAAAGGGAATTCATGGAATGCTTACAGGATGGCTTTTTGGAACAGTTTGTCATAGAGCCCACAAGGGAGCAGGCTATTCTGGACCTAGTGCTATGTAATGAACCAGACTTTATAAAAGATCTTAAAGTAAGGGGACACTTAGGAAGCAGCAATCATAATATGGTAGAGTTCAGTCTGGAGTTTGAATGAGAGAAGGCAAAATCGGATGTAATGGTGTTACAGTTAAATAAAGGTAATTATGAGGGCATGAAAGAGGAACTGACAAAAATAGACTGGAAGCAGAGCCTAGCGGGGAAGACAGTAGAGCAAAAATGGCAGGAGTTTGTGGGTATAATTGAGGACACTGTACAGAGGTTCATCCCCAAGAAAAGAAAGATTATCCAGGGAGGGATTAGACAGCCATGGCTGACAAAGGAAGTCAGGAAATGTATCAAAGAGAAAGAGAGATCCTATAAAGTAGCCAAGAGCAGTGGGAAATCAGAAGATTGGGAAGGCTACAAAAACAAACAGAGGATAACAAAGAGAGAAATAAGGAAGGAGAGGATCAAATATGAAGGTAGGCTAGCCAGTAATATTAGAAATGATAGTAAAAGTTTCTTTCAATACATAAGAAACAAACGACAGGCAAAAGTAGACATTGGGCCACTTCAAACTGATGCTGGAAGCCCAGTGATGGGAGATAAGGAAATAGCAGGAGAACTTAACAAGTACTTTGCATCAGTCTTCACAGTGGAAGACATGAGTAATATCCCAACAATTAAAGGGAGTCAGGGGGCTGAGTTGAGTGCGGTTGCCATTAAAAAAGAGAAAGTGCTAGAAAAGCTAAAAGGCCTTAAAATTGACAAATCTCCTGGCCCCGATGGGCTACATCCTAGAGTTCTGAGGGAGGTGGCTGAGGAAATAGCAGAGGCGTTGGTTGAGATCTTTCAAAAGTCACTGGAGTCAGGGAAAGTCCCGGATGATTGGAAGATCACTGTTGTGACCCCCTTGTTCAAGAAAGGATCAAGACAAAAGATGGAAAATTATAGGCCAATTAGCCTAACCTCGGTTGTTGGTAAAATTCTAGAATCCATCATTAAGGATGAGGTTTCTAAATTCTTGGAAGAGCAGGATCGGATTAGAACAAGTCAACATGGATTTAGTAAGGGGAGGTCATGCCTGACAAACCTGTTGGAATTCTTTGAAGAGGTGACAAGTACGCTAAACCAGGGAAACCTAGTGGATGTGGTCTATCTAGACTTCCAAAAGGCCTTTGATAAGATGCCACACGGGAGGCTGCTGAGCAAGGTGAGGGCCCATGGTGTTCGAGGTGAGCTACTGGGATGGATTGAGGATTGGCTGTCTGACAGAAGGCAGAGAGTTGGGATAAAAGGTTCTTTTTTGGAATGGCAGCCGGTGACAAGCAGTGTCCCGCAGGGTTCAGTGTTGGGGCCACAGCTGTTCGCATTATATATTAATGATCTGGATGAAGGGACTGGGGGCATTCTAGCAAAGTTTGCCGATGATACAAAGTTAGGTGGACAGACAGGTAGTATTGAGGAGGTGGGAGGCTGCAGAAGGATCTAGACAGTTTGGGAGAGTGGTCCAGGAAATGGCTGATGAAGTTCAATGTGAGCAAATATGAGGTCTTGCACTTTGGAAAAAAGATTACAAGCATGGACTACTTTCTAAACAGTGAGAAAATTCATAAAACCAAAGTACAAAGGGATCTGGGAGTGGTAGTTGAGGATTCTCTAAAGGTAAACATGCAGGTTGAGTCCGTGATTAAGAAAGCGAATGCAATGTTGTCATTTATCTCAAGAGGGTTGGAATATAAAAGCACCGTTGTGCTACTGAGACTTTATAAAGCTCTGGTTAGGCCCCATTTGGAGTACTGTGTTCAGTTTTGGTCCCCACACCTCAGGAAGGACATACTGGCACTGGAACGTGTCCAGCGGAGATTCACACGGATGATCCCTGGAATGGTAGGTCTAACATATGAGGAACGGCTGAGGATCCTTGGATTGTATTCATTGGAGTTTAGAAGATTAAGGGGAGATCTAATAGAAACTTATGAGATAATACATGGTTTGGAGAGGGTGGACGCTAGGAAATTGTTTCCGTTAGGCGGGGAGACTAGGACCCGTGGACACAGCCTTAGAATTAGAGGGTGTCAATTCAGAACAGAAATGCGGAGACATTTCTTCAGCCAGAGAGTGGTGGGCCTGTGGAATTCTTTGCCGCAGAGTGCAGTGGAGGCCGGGACGCTAAGTGTCTTCAAGGCAGAGATTGATAGATTCTTGATGTCACAAGGAATTAAGGGCTACGGGGAGAATGCGAGTAAGTGGAGTTGAAATGCCCATCAGCCATGATTGAATGGCGGAGTGGACTCGATGGGCCGAATGGCCTTACTTCCACTCCTATGTCTTATATCTTATGGTCTTCTGGTTAAGGAAGTGAATTGTAAATACTATGTCTTTTCCTTCTGTGTATTTTTTTTTAAAACTGGGGATTGAATCAGAAAGGGTTATTTTAAAAATTAATAATTGTAAGAATTTTGAAAGCAAGTCACCTGATACTGATGTGGGCATTGTGTAAATATTTGTAGCTCAGGTTGAGGTTGTGGAGTAAATTTGTTCACAGAGCAAATGTCTGAAAACGAATCTTGTAACTCAGCAAGCGAACTTACTTCCATCGTGTAAACAATTGTTTGAACAAGCATTAACTGGATTTAAAGTTGCAGATGATTTGGAGTTAAGAGTCGCCTATTGATGTAGCTTTTGCTGGTATCAAGATGTTGCTGGTCTATGGACTAGTAACCAGTTAGCCATGCCAGACCATTTTGCCTCCCAACAACTGTATGATTGGTTTTCAAGTACTGAACAGCTTGGAGCTGGGAACAAGTGATAGAGAAGGACAGGGCGGGAGGGAAAAAGGGAGAGAGATGCAGGGGTATTCAGTTTTGCTCCAACTCAGGAGCGGTCTCTCTGTTCCCTGCAGTGAAACTTCACTGTCAACCTGCAGAAAAAACAATTCATCTTTCCTGAAGCAGCTGTTGTACACTGTGTCTTTTAACTGAGAAAATTATATAAGGGAACCAGCCTCCTTGTGTTTCTGACCAACAAGTGGCAACATCTGGAAGAAGACAATTGAAATAGTAGGCTGGCCAGCAGAAGAATCATAAAAGTCATCGCAGCCACAAAACCTGGGAGTAAGGCCAGATCTATCCAAACTCTATTTAACCCTCTTTGTTCGCTTGTTGGTATGTGCGCACAGGAAGTTAATAAGGAGACCAGAGTTTTAACTAGTGGCACTATATGCCAATAGTTCATCATTGTTTACATGCAACCTTTTCACTTGCAATGAATCATAATTCTCGTTCAGTTTGGAAACCGGGCCTGGAGATCAGGTAAATTGGGGAACTTTGTGTACTTTATAAAATCTTTAATTTTTATGACAACTTGAGCAGACTGGGACTTGATTTCCAGTAACCCATTGAACCAGCAGGACTGTGTGTGGTAGCAGCTATGTGACTGAAAAGCAAACAAACTCTGTCCATAAGGGGAAAACAAAATCTATGATTCTATGATTCCATGAAGTAAAAAAGTCTCTTGCTTTGTTCCACCAACAGACTTAAATACGATTTGACAACAGCTTTAACTTGCTGACCTGAAAAAGTCCCAATTATCTCTAGTCTCTGATTTGTGTAAGCTAATCTATCTTTTAATCTTGCTAATATGTTACTTCGCTTCACTGCATGCTTTAATTTGTGCAGTAACCATTGATGTAATACCTTATCAAACACCTTTTAGAAACCCAAGTACAGCCCATCTACCAGTTCCCCACTGTTCATCATGAGTGCAAAAAAACGTAAAATGCAATTAAATAAAATTTCACTTTCACACAAACTGTTCTTCCTGATCACGTCATGACTTTCTAAGCAACTAGCCATAATCTCCATAATGATTGATTTGAGCACCTAATTGACCCCTAGTTTCCTGCTTTCTACCTCCCTTTCTCAACTTTGAATATTCATAATGTCCCAGACTCGACAGCCCTCAGCGATAAAGAATTCCAAAGATTCATTACCTGCTGAGAGAAAAAATATACCTTTTCATCTCTGTTTTAAACGTGCGACTCCTTATTCTGAGATTATGCCCTCTGGTTGATTTTCTCTCAAGGGGAAACTCAAATATTTACACAAATACCCTATCAAATCCCTCTAAAAATCTTAAATGTTTCAATAAGACCTCTCATTTTTCTTATTCATTCCAATGATATAAGCCCAACCTACTTAACTTCCGGGGCCTGGTTAGCTCAGTTGACTGGATGGCTGGTTTGCCAAACAGAATAACACTAACAGCATGGCTTCCTGCATTGACTGGGGCAGCAAGGTGGTTCAGTGGTTAGCACTGTTACCTCGCAGCACCAGGACCCAGGTTCGATTCTAGCCTCTGTGTGGAGTTTGCATTTTCTCCTGTGTCTGTGTGGGTTTCCTCCAGGTGCTCCAGTTTCCTCCCACAGTCTAAAGATGTGCAGGTAAGGGTGGATTGGCCATGCTAATTTACCCATAGTGCCCAGGGATGTGCAGGCTAGGTCAGTTAGCCATGGGAAATGCAAAGTTATATAAGTTAAGGGGTGTTGGTCTGGGTGGGATGCACTTCAGAGGGTCGGTATGGATTTGGTGGGCTGACACACTGTAGGGATTCAATGATTCTGTTTGATGTTATCATGAAGGTGACACTTCCTCAATTTCAGCTGGAAAAGTAGCAAGTAACATGCCAGGTAATGACCATCACCCCAAATAAAAGACAATCTAACCACCGCCTCTTCATATTCAGTGGTGTTGCAATCACTAAACCCTCCCCCCACCCCCCACAATCAACATCCTTGAGGTTATCATTGACCAGAAACTCAACCAGACAGTGTAAACACAGTGGCTATAAGAGCAAAACAGTAGTTAGGAATGCTGCAACCAGCAACTAACCTCCTGTCTCCCCAGAGCCAGTCTGCCATCTACAAGGCACAAGTCAGGAGTGTGCTGGAATACTCCCCACTTGCCTGGATGGGTGCAGCTCCAACAACACTCAAGAAGCTTGACACCATCCAAGACAAAGCAGCCTGTTTGATTGGCACCACATCCACAATACTCACTCCCTCCATCAGTGACACTCAGTAGCAGCAGTAGGTGCTGAAATTCACCAAAGATCTTCAAAACACACCTTCCAAACCCACAACAATTTCCATCTAGAAGGACAGGACAGCAGATACATGGGAATACCCACCGCCAGCAAATTCCCCTCCAAGCTGCTCACCACCCTGACTTGGAAATATATTCTCATTCTTTCAGTGTCACAGGGTCAAACTCCTGGAATTCTCTCCCTAAAGGCATTGTGGGTCAACCAACAGCACATGGACTGCTCAGTGAAGCTCACCAACACCTTCTCAAGGGTAAGTATGGATTAACATTAAATGCTGGCCCAACCAGCGGAGCTCAAGTAAAACAAAAAAAAAACACTTGACACTCACCTGAGGTAGTGGCCCTTAGATTAAACCACTACCAGGCCACTCTCTCCCAAATGAGAGATAGGACTTTGGTTCTCTGGGACAATGGCGCCTTCACTGAACCTCTCTTCTTGTGAAAATTCCTCTATACCTGGAATCAGCCTAGTTGTACCTTCTCTGGACTGCCTCTAATGCCAGTATATCTCTCCTTAGATAAATGGCCCAAACTATTCAGTATCCCAGCCACAGTCTGACTAGTGCCTTGTGTAGATTTAGCAAGACCTCCCTACTTTTACACTCCATTCCCTTTGAAATAAGTCTCAAAATTCCTTTTCCTATCCCTATTATCTGCTGAATTTGGATCTTAGCTTTTTTTGAATTATACATTACTCTTCCCCACCCCCTCCCAATCCCTCTGTGCCGTAACATTCTACAGTCTTTCGCCATTGAAATAATATTCAGCTCCTCCATCCTTCCTATCAACGTGAGTAACCCCATATCTTCCCATTATATTCCATCTGACAAGAGTTTTGCCCATTCACTGAACCTATCTGTATCCCTCTGCAGACCTCCTGTGCCATCCTCCTCATTTCCATCCTGTTTATTTTTGCGTCGTCTGCAAACTTGACGATAGTGCACTCACTTCCAACATCCAATATATGTTGTAAATAGTTGTAACCCCAACACTGATCCTTGCAGCACTTCACCAGATACAGTTTTCAATCCTGAAAATGCCCCCTTTAATCTAACTTTCTGTCTTCTATTAGTTAGCCAAACATCTCTCCATGGTAATGTACTACCTCCAACATCACAGACTCTTATTAAGTAGCCTTGTGTGAGGTCCCTCATCAAATGCTTTCTGTAAATCTAAATATAATACATCTACTGCTTCCCTTTTATCTATCCTACGTGTTATCTCCTCAAAGAACTGCAATAATTTTGTCAGGCATGATTTCGCCTTCATGAAGCCATACTGACTCTGCTTGGTGATGTAATGTATTTCTAAATGCTCTGCTATTACATCCTTTATACTCGATTCTAACATTGCCCCCTGACCAATATTCAGTCAACTGGCCTATAGTTACCTGTTATTTTGTCTCCTGCCCTTTTTGAGTAAAAGTCTTACTTTGGCAGTTTTCCAATCCTCTGGGATTTCTCCAGAATCTATGGAATCTGGTAAGATTTCTATTGGTGCATTCATTATCTCTCTGGCTACTTCCTATAATATTCTCGTATACAACCAAACAGGTCCAGGAACTTATCAGGCTTTAACCCCATTAGTTAATGCTATCAGTATCCTCTACCCTGAAGACTGGTACAAACTATTTGATTCACCTTTCTGTCATTTCCGGTTCCCCACTATTATTTCCCCAGCCTCATCCTCTGAGGGACTCAAGTTCACCGTGGCTTCCATTTAAAGAAGTTCTTACTGTCTGTTTTTATGTTACTTGCTAGCAGGTTCTCATCATTTATTTTCTTCCTCATTATCAGTTTTAGTCACCTTCTGTTGGTTTTCAAAACATTCCCAATCCTTTGATTTGACACAATCTTTGCCAAACTATATGTCTTTTTCTTTCAGTGTGATACTGTTTTTAACTTCCAAGGTTAACCACATTCAGATTATCCCCTTTCCTCACTGGAATATGTCTTCATGCGAGCCGTGAACTATTTTCTTAAAAGTCTGCCATCGTTCTTCAAATGATAAACATTTTTCTGTCGTCCAAATCCTGCTAACTCAGCCCTTATTCATGTGTAATTACTCTTATTTATGTTTCACACAGTCGTTTCTGACCCAACTTCCTAATTTTCAAACTCAATGCTAAAATCTACCACGTTATAGTCACTGCTCCCTGGGGGATCTCTGATTCTGAGATGCTTCTTGAACCTGCCTCATTAGACATCACCAGATCCAAAGTGGCCTGATCCCTGATTGGAACCTGAGCAGGTTCTGCTTGGAAATTGTCACAAATTGTCACAAAGAACAAAGAAAATTTACAGCCCAGGAACAGGCCCTTCGGCCCTCCAAGCCTGAGCCGATCCAAATCTACTATTTAAACCTGTCGCCCAATTCCTAAGCATCTGTATCCCTCTGCTCCCCACCTACTCATGCATCTGTCCAAACGCACCTTAAATGAATCTACCGTGCCTGCCTCCACTACCTCTGCTAGCAACGCGTTCCAGCCACCTATACCCTCTGTGTAAAGTACTTTCCATGTGTATCCCCCTTAAACCTTTTTCCTCTCACCTTGAATGCATGACCTCTCGTTATTGAATCCCTCACTCTGGGAAAAAGCTTGTCTCTCTACCCACCCTGTCTATACCCTTCATGATTTTGTAAACCTCAATCAGGTCCCCCCTCAGTGTCCTTTTTTCTAATGAAAACAAACCTAACCTCCTCAACCGCTCTACATAGCTAGCACCTTCCACACCAGGCAACATCCTCGTAAACCTTCTCTGCACCCTCTCCAAAGCGTCCACATCCTTTTGCTAATGTGGCGACCAGAACTATACACAGTATTCGAAATGCGGCCGAACCAACAATTTTTCTCTAATTCCTCTTCATAACTACCTCTGCCAAATTGATTTTTCCCGACCTATATGAAGATTAAAGTTATCCATGATTAATGTAATGCCATTTTCACATTCCCTCATTATCGTCTGATTTATTCTGTGGCCAACAGTACAACTACTGTTGGGGGGTGTGGGGGGGGGGGGTGGGGTGGGGGGGGGGTGGTCTCTATAGAACGTAGAACATTACAGCACAGTACAGGGTCTTAGGTCCTCGATGTTGCGCCGATCTGTGTAAACCATAGATTACTCCCACCAGTGTCTTCTTCCCATTCTAAGTCTTACTAATGTATTCATTCCATCTCAAACTAGCAAAGCAGCCCCATTACCCTTCTTTTCAAAAGATCACATACCCTTGAATATTTGGTTCTCGGCTTTGTCTTCCTTGGAGCAATATCTTTGTAATCACTATAAGATCATAAACATTAACCTCTATCTGTGCCAATAATTTGTTTTTTTTTCTCTCTGTACACTATGCGCCCTCAGGTAAAGAGACATAAATTTTGCATTATTATCATTCATTTCCGTTTTGCCCCTTTTCGTCACTTGCTTTTTATGCTTGTATCCTCTGTCCCTTCCTCCACTGGTTGGAGTCATACCTGGCACATAGGAAGGTGGTCTTGGTCATTGGACGTCAGTCATCTGAGCTCCAGGATATCGCTGCAGAATCTCCTCAGGGTAACATCCTAGGCCCAACCATCTTTAACTGCTTCAAAAATGACCTTCCCTCTATCATAAGGTCAGAAGCAGGGATGTTCACCAATGACTGTACAATGTTCAGCACCATTGCTGACTCCTCAAATGCATTCCCATTCCCAAATGCAGCAAGATCTGGACAATATCCAGGCTTGGGCTGAGGAATGCAAAGCAACATTCATCAACATAGTGCTAGGCTCTGATCATCTCCAACACGAGAGAATCTAAGCATCTCTGCTTGATGTCCAATGGCATTACCAACCCTCACTACCAACATCTGAAGGGGTTACCATTGACCAGAGACTGAACTAGAAGCACCACATAAGTACTGTGACTACAAGAGCAAGTAAGAGGTGAGGAATTCTGAGGGAAGTAATTCACCTCCTATCTCCCCAAAGTAAGTGCACCACCGACAAGTCGGCAGTGTCATGGAGTTCTCTTTCCTTGCCTTGATGAGTGCAGCTCCAACAACACTCAACAAACTCAACACCATCCAGGACAAAGCAAACTGTTTGATTGGCACCACATCCACCACCTTCAACATTCATTCCTGCCAGCAACAATATACAGTGACAACAGTATGTACCATCTACAAAATCCAGTGCAGTAACCCACCCAGACTCCTTCAACCCATGATCTCGAGAAGCTGCAATGACCACAACCTGAATACTGCTCTCCAAGCTACTCACCATCCTGGCTTGGAACTACATCACCATTCCTTCAGTGTTGCTGAGCCTAAATGCTGGCACTCCCTCCCTGACAGTACTGCTGGAATATCTACATTACAAACACTGCAACAGTTCAGGAAGGCACCTCACCACCACCTTCTCAAGGGCAATTAGGGATGGGCAATAAATACTGGCAATTAGAGTTTTTTGAAAACGTAACAAAGAGGATTGATGAAGGCAGAGCGGTGGATGTGATCAATATTGACTTCAGTAAGGTGTTCGACAAGGTTCCTCGTGGTAGCCTGATTAGGAAGGTTAGATCATATGGAATACAGGGAGAAGCAGCCATTTGGGTACAGAACTGGCTCGAAGATAGAAGACAGAGAGGGGTGGTGGAAGATTGCCTTTCAAACTGGAGGCCTGTGACCAGTGGTCCACTGTCTTTCGTCATTTATGTAAATGATTTGGATGTGAACATAGGTGGTATAATTAGTTAGTAAGTTTGCAGATGACACCAAAATTGGAGGCGTAGTGGACAATGAAGAAGGCTACCTCAGAGTACAATGGGATCTTGATCAGATGGGTCAATGGGCTGAAGAGTGGCAGATGGAGTTTAATTCAGATAAATGCGAGGCACTGCATTTTGGGAAAGCAAATCAGAGCAGGTGTTTGGTATGCTTTTCTTTATTGGTCAATGCATTGAATATAGGAGTTGGGAGGTCATCTTGCGGCTGTACAGGACATTGGTTAGGCCACTGTTGGAATATTGCATGCAGTTCTGGTCTCCTTCCTATCGGAAAGATGTTGTGAAATTTGAAAGGGTTCAGAAAAGATTTACAAGGATGTTGCAGGGTTGGAGGATTTGAGATATAGGGAGAGGCTGAACAGGGGCGGTTTTCCCTGGAGCATTGGAGGCTGAGGGGTGACCTTATAGAGGTTTATAAAATCATGAAGGGCATGGATAGGATAAATAATCCAGGTCTTTTCCCAGGGGTGGGGGAGTCCAGAACTAGAGGGGCATAGGTTTAGGGTGAGAGGGGAAAAATATCAAAGAGACCTAAGGGGCAACTTGTTCACACAGAGGGTGGTACATGTATGGAATGAGCTGCCAGAGGAAGTGGTGGAGGCTGGTACAATTACAGCATTTAAAAGGCATTTGGATGGGTATATGGATAGGAAAGGGTTAGAGGGATATGAGCCAGGTGCTGCCAAATGGGACTAGATTGGATTAGGATAGCTGGTCGGCATGGATGGGTTGGACCGAAGGATCTGTTTCCATGCTGTACATCTCTCGGGCTCTGTGACTTGTGATGCCCACATTGCATGAACACGTTGTTTTAATATTGGAGATGTTGCTCCACATTGCATTTGCAGATGCTATTTGAAATGGTACTATTCTGATCACCACAAGCTTTCTCCAAGTTGACATCACGAATATGGACCAAGAGAATTATTGATCCTTGGACTGACCCCTGAGGAAACCCACTGAGGATACCTCAAGTCTAAAAAAAAGCAGGTATTGTGGTTGGCATGAATGAGTTGGACTGAAGGGTCTGTTGCTGTGCTGTACATCTCTATGACTCTATTTGTCCAAGATGTGTCTTCTGATACCACTCGTGTAACTAAGAGAGTTCAGAAGATTACAATCAATTTTCACCCAAACTTCACTCAGTACTCTTAGATCAAATTGAATGCATTGTGGTAATTTATCAACTCTCAAGGGCAGTCATCCTTTCAAATAATTCACTCTTTTTTGAATGTTTAGCCCACCCAGTGTCTCCACTGCTTCCTCCTTCAGTATGAGTTTGGCAGTGTCTTCACTAAAGCAGAAGCAAAGCAGTCATTTGGTATCTCAGCCATGTCGTCCTACTTTTGAACAGGACTCCTCCTTTTTACTCCTCTTGCTGTGTTTATACAATTTGCAAAAACACTTTGTGATTCCCTTTTATACTGGCTGCCTATCTCTTCTCATAATCCCTCTTTGCTTCTTCTATTCCTTTCCATTTTCTATTTGAACTACTGATATTGAGACTATTTCTCAGTGACTTTGTCAACCTGACAGCTGCTGTATGTACCTTTATTTCCTGCTTCATCTTACTGTCTGTCTCTTTTGTCATCCAGGCTTTGATTCTTCTCCTTTTCCCTTTTTCCCTGAGGTGGGGTGGGGGTCCAGAACTCGAGGGCATAGGTTTAGGGTGAGAGGGGAAAGATATCAAAGAGACCTAAGGGGCAACTTTTTCACGCAGAGGGTGGTACGTGTATGGAATAAACTGCCAGAGGATGTGGTGGAGGCTGGTACAATTGCAACATGATGGGTACATGAATAGGGAGGGTTTAGAGGGATATGGGCTGGGTGCTGTCAGGTGGAACCAGATTGTGTTGGGATATCTAGTTGGCATGGACCAAAGGGTCTGTTTCCATGCTGTACATCTCCATGACTCTATGATGGGAATCTATCTCAACCATACACAAACTGTCTCCTCTTTAAATGCAGCCCATTGTTCCATTGCAATCTTGCCTACCAACCTTTGGGTTCAATTTACATTGGCTTGACCTATTTTTGTTCCAACAAACCTGGCCCTCTTCCATTTATTTATTTATTGTTTATCTTTTTTTTGTTTTTCATATCTAACCTTAATGGTATGATGTTGTGATTACTAATCTCAAAATATTGCTCTATTTAATCCATTCATCGCAGCTCTTGACTTACAGACAGATCCTGCAATGGTTCATAGGATTAGAACCATGCTAATGTAGACAATTCTCCTGAATACACTCGAGAAACTCTTCTACGTCTCTGCCCTTTATACCACAACTATCCTAATCTGGGCCTCAGTGCTTAACACTGCTGCCTTACCCCGCCAGGGACCTGGGTTCGATTCCAGCCTCTGGTGACTGTCTGTGCGGAGTTTGCACATTCTTCCCGTGTCTGCGTGGATTTCCTCCTGGTGCTCCAGTTTCCTCCCACAGTCCAAAAGTGGAGTAGCCACGTTAAATTGCACAGCGCCTAGGGATGTGCAGGCTAGATGGGAAATGCAGGGTTACAGGAATAGGGTAGGAATGTGGATCCGGGTAGGGTGCTACACAGAGGGTCAGTGTAACTCGATGGAACAAATTATCTGTTTCCACACTGTGGGGATTCTATGATTCTAATCTACATTAGCATAATTATAGTCTTTCATTATAACAATTCCATCATTTCAACTATAAATCTTCGATTCTAATGTTTTGCTCCTCACCCTCTCTATGAGACAATAAAAAAACATGAGTACTTTTGTTCATTGTTCCTTTATGCTGTTTTTAATCTGTCAGTGTATTCAGGCTTGTGTTTTATAATGATCAACTCCACCTTCTCCCCCACTTATACCAAATGGTTCCATATTAACAAGGAGAGAGACAGACCTCACGAGAGGGCAATGGAAGAGCATAAAATCTAATAAAACGAAGTACGAAGGACAATTGAGGTGAGACAATAGTAGATAAAGATTCTTTGAATATGGCAGGACAGTGAGGAATTGCTGCTCATAATCTGAAATGATTTAATTTAAATGGCTGTAGTTTCAAATGGGAAAGAATTACTAACAATTAATGACAGAGAAGTAATGCTTTTCCTTTCTTTTCTCCACTGCTGTTTTCCACAAAATAAATGAATAGTGAGGTTTGATTAATCAAAGCTTCTTACCTCTCTCAGGACAACCATGATGTCCAGTGGTAGCTCTCACCAGCTCAGAGACAGGAGAATCGGGGGATGTAAGGCTGAGGATATGCAGAACGCAGAAATACTCTGCACCTTTGTCTACTCCATAAGTGAGGTAATGCCCAAATCACCACGACATTTCAACATAGATTCCACCCTCAGTAAAAGCATCAAAAACAGAAGGAATGGTATTTACCATCCATAAATCCCAACATATCTACAAGTTCGTTCTATTTAAGTGATTTAAATATAACCATGAGTCAGGTTGAACGATGAGTTCTATGATTTGTTCCCAGATCCACTGGTCGAAGACTTTGACCTTATAATGAGCTGACAACACCACACCCGTAATACACGCTTACCCAGACAGAGTGAGAGAGAGAGAGAGAGAGAGAGAGAGAGGCCATTCACTCTGATATCACCCAAACAAAGATCTCACCAGTTCTTTTCTACCTGAATGCATAGGGGTGTAGAATTTATACATTTGTCCTCAGGGTGACAGTGCTTATTGCAAATCCTTCAGAGTTGGTGACCTTTTATCAGGAGTTGCAAAGGCCCCATGTCTACTGTCATAGACCCAGGGCTGCTGAAGAATATGCCCAGGTCAGGATGATACTGTGTAGTCCCAGGACAGTGGCTTTCTTTGGTGGTCATGGTTACATGGCATAGCAGTGTCACTGCAATAACCTTGGTGTGGAGATGCTGCATTGCTTCCTTTAATCATGGTGCCCTCATAGCTGTGGGAAGGTGATGGTTTAGCTCAGTAACTTCCCCATTCAAATCAACCAACCAGCAAATAAACAGAGCCATTTTTTAACGTGTCTGTATCTTAGCATCAGAGTAATTGTAGAATCCTGATGGTGTGGAAGCAGGCCATTCAGCCCATTGATTCTGTACCAACTCTCTAAAGGGCATCACAAGCCCCATCCCTGTATTTCCCATGGCTAATCTACCTAGCCTGGACACTATGGGCAATTTAACATGGCCAATCCACCTAACCTGTACATGTTTGAACTGTGGGAGGAAACCAGAACATCTGGGGGAAACCCACGCAGACACGGGGGAACGTGCAAACTCCACACAGACAGTCACCAGAATCGAACCCGAGTCCCTGGTGTTATGAGGCAGCAGTGCTGACCACTGGTCTACCATTCCACTATAAAATGGCATAGGTGTCATTCAAATGTAATTTCACCTGTAAATATTTCACATTATATAGGTGTCACTTCCTTCATGCATATGTTTTGATTTATTTGTTGCGACTAGTTTAATCAGAGAGCTAACCAGCATGCCTCATGGTTGATCCACGTTGATGGTTATAGTGCAATTCAGGACATTCCCTTTATTGGGGAAGGAACAATGCTGTGGTGTTTAACATTCACTGGTTATTGAATATTCATTGTCAGTGTCTACTCTGTTGGGGCAAGGCTGAGCTGACCGACTCAGATGACCCTCCATTCTGAGTATTGTCAAGGACGTTGTAGATACACAATTAAAAATCACACAACGCCAGGCTATAGCCCAACAGGTTTATTTGGAGGCACTAGCTTTCAGACCAGTGCTCCTTCATCAGGTAGTTGTGAAGCAGGATCGTAAGACATAGAATTTATAGTGAAAGATCAAAGTGTCACAACATGGAAACAAGATTGTAGCAGCAGAGTAGGCGGTTTCAGGGGTCCTGTGCCCAAGCTCCTCCTCCTCTTCTGCTTTTTCTTTTCTTTTTTTCTCTTTTCAATTCTTTTTCTCTCAGGTTTTTAAAAAAAAGATTTTGCTTATACTTACCTTTTAAAGATCTTCAACAGAGCAGAGCAGTGGCTTCAGAGTCTGTGAAGCTACAGAGGCAGCTAGGCTACAGAGCGACTGGGGCTACAGAGCGACTGGGGCTACAGTGTCAGTGAGGCTACAGAAGCAGTGAGGCTACAGAGTCAGCGGGATTACAGATTCAGTGGGACTACAGAGTCAGTGTTTCTACAGTGTCAGTGGGGCTACAGAGTCCGTGGCGCGACAGAGTCAGTAGGATTAAAGAGTCAGTGAGGCTTCTGGAACAGTGAGGCTACAGAGTCAGTGGGGTTACAGAGTCAGTGGGACTACAGTGTCAGTGAGGCTACAGAGTCAGTGGGACTACAGTGTCAGTGCGGCTACAGAGTCAGTGAAGCAACAGTGTCAGTGGGACTACAGTGTCTGTGGGGCTACAGTGTCAGTGGGACTACAGTGGCAGTGGGGCTACAGAATCAGTGGGACTACAGAGACAGTGGGGCTACAGAGTCAGTGGACTACAGAGTCAGTGGACTACAGAGTCAGTGGGGCTACAGAGTCAGTGGGGCTACAGAGTCAGTGGGGCTACAGAGTCAGTGGGGCTACATTGTCAGTGAGGCTAAAGAGTTAGTGGGACTACAGTGTCAGTGGGGCTACTGAATCAGTGGGGCTACAGTGTCAGTAGGGCTACAGAATCAGTGGGGCTACAGTGTCAGTGGGGCTACAGTGTCAGTGGGGCTACAGAGTCAGTGGGGCTACAGAATCAGTGGGGCTACAGAGTCAGTGGGACTACAGTGTCAGTGCGGCTACAGTGTCAGTCAAGCTACAGTGTCAGTGGGACTACAGTGTCTGTGGGGCTACAGTGTCAGTGGGACTACAGAGACAGTGGGGATACAGAGTCAGTGGGGCTACAGAGTCAGTGGACTACAGAGTCAGTGGACTACAGAGTCAGTGGGGCTACAGAGTCAGTGGGGCTACAGAGTCAGTGGGGCTACAGAGTCAGTGGGGCTACAGAGTCAGTGGGACTACAGTGTCAGTGGGGCTACAGAATCAGTGGGGCTACAGTGTCAGTGGGGCTACAGTGTCAGTGGGGCTACAGAATCGGTGGGGCTACAGAGTCAGTGGGACTACAGAGTCAGTGGGACTACAGTGGCAGTGGGGCTACAGAGTCAGTGGGGCTACAGAGTCAGTGGGACTACAGAGTCAGTGGGACTACAGAGACAGTGGGACTACAGTGTCAGTGGGACTACAGTGTCAGTGGGACTACAGTGTCAGTGGGGCTACAGTGTCTGTGGGGCTACAGTGTCAGTGGGACTACAGAGTCAGTGGGACTACAGAGACAGTGGGACTACAGTGTCAGTGGGACTACAGTGTCTGTGGGGCTACAGAGTCAGTGAAGCTACAGTGTCAGTGGGGCTACAGAGTCAGTGGGACTACAGAGTCTGTGGGGCTACAGTGGCAGTGGGGCTACAGAGTCAGTGGGGCTACAGAGTCAGTGGGACTACAGAGTCAGTGGGACTACAGAGACAGTGGGACTACAGAGACAGTGGGACTACAGAGACAGTGGGACTACAGTGTCAGTGCGGCTACAGAGTCAGTGGGACTACAGTGTCAGTTGGACTACAGTGTCAGTGGGACTACAGTGTCAGTGCGGCTACAGAGTCAGTGAAGCTACAGTGTCAGTGGGACTACAGTGTCTGTGGGGCTACAGAGTCAGTGGGGCTACAGAGTCAGTGAGGCTAAAGAGTTAGTGGGACTGCAGTGTCAGTAGGGCTACAGAATCAGTGGGGCTACAGTGTCAGTGGGGCTACAGAGTCAGTGGGGCTACAGAGTCAGTGGGGCTACAGAGTTAGTGGGGCTACAGTGTCAGTGGGGCTACAGAGTCAGTGCGGCTACAGTGTCAGTGAGGCTAAAGAGACAGTGGGACTACAGTGTCAGTTGAACAACAAAGTCAGTGGGCATACGGAGTCAGTGAGTCTACAGGAACAGTGAGGCTACAGAGTCAGTGAGGCTACAGAGTCAGTGAGGCTACAGTGTCAGTGGGACTACAGTGTCAGAGGGGCTACAGAGTGAGTGGGGCTACAGAGTCAGTGGGACTGCAATGTCAGTGGGACTACAGAGTCAGTGGGACTACAGAGTCAGTGGGACTATAGAGTCAGTGAGGCTACAGAGTCAGTGGGACTACAGTGTTAGTGAGGCTCAAGGGTCAGTAGGGCTACAGAGTCAGTAGGTCTACAGAGTCAGTGAGGCTACAGAATCAGTGGGACTAGAGTCAGTGAGACTATAGAGTCAGTGGGGCTACAGAATCAGTGGGACTACAGAGTCAATGGGGCTACAGAGCCAGTGGGGGTACAGAGTCAGTGTTTCTACAATGTCAGTGAGGCTGCAGAGTCAGTGAGGCTACAGAGTCAGTGGGACTACAGTGTCAGTGAGGTTACAGTGTCAGTGGGGCTACAGAGTCAGTGGGACTACAGAGTCAGTGGGGCTACAGAGTCAGTGGGGCTACAGAGTCAGTGGGACTACAGTGTCAGTGAGGTTACAGTGTCAGTGGGGCTACAGTGTCAGTGGGGCTACAGAGTCAGTGAAGCTACAGTGTTAGTGGGACTACAGTGTCAGTGAGGCTACAGAGTCAGTGGGATTACAGTGTCAGTGAGGCTACAGTGTCAGTGAGGCTACAGTGTCAGTGAGGCTACAGTGTCAGTGGGGCTACAGAGTCAGTGGGACTACAGAGTCAGTGGGGCTACAGAGTCAGTGGGACTACAGTGTTAGTGGGACTACAGAGTCAGTGAAGCTACAGTGTTAGTGGGACTACAGAGTCAATGGGGCCACACACTCCTCCAGTCCGCTAAGGCCCAGAGCGGGACTCTCGCTACCTCGTGGCATGGGCTGGTGCAGCCACTCTTCCCTCACTTTCTGTGAGTACAACGTTTTTTTGACGACATTCGAACCCAGGTTTAAACGAGGATATGAGCTGGCAGAATCCAAACTGAGCATTAGTGAACTACTTGATAGCACCATCAACAGCAAAAGCTCAGATCTAAAGGCCTTTATCACTGGGTACTAACAGATATAGCAGCAGGGACAGTGGATGCTCTAGGTATAAATATAGAAATTCATCAAAATTCTAGAAATGGCTCTAAGGGTTTGAAAATTAGTGACACTACAAAAAAGGACGGAGCTTACGGCCAGTAACCCTGACATTGGGAACATTTTGGATTTTAAGGGAATATTAATGCACCTAAAAAAATTAGGATCTGAGTTCGCATAGATTTACAGAAGTGAAATCATGTTTGTGAAATTTACTAAAGTTTTTTTGGAGATGTAATTGAGATGATAGATTATGGGGAACCACTGAATGTACTATACTTGGGTTTCCAAAGGGCATTCAATAAGGTGTTACACAAAATACTTCGAAAGGAGATAATGGCTTGTGGTGTTCAGGGTAATTTATTAGCAAAATAGAGGCTTGGTTAATGGGCAGGAGTAAGGAAAAAGAGGGAATTTTCCAAGTGTTCAAGCTGGGGGTTATGAAAGCGCCTCAAAATTGAGTACTGGGGCTTTGGCTATTTGTAATCCACATTAATAATGTAAGCAAAGACATTGAGTAATGTATCCAAGTTTGTTGGTACTGCAAAGTTGTCGGAATGTAAACTGTGGCACAAAGGGGCTGAAGTGAGATCGAGACAAGATAAGTGAGTGAGTAATAAAGTCGCAAATGGAGTATGGTATGAGGAAGTGTGACACTAACTGTAGAATTTTAAAAAGACAGAATATTTTGTAAAAAGCATGAATGTTGAGGCTCAGAAACATCGGGATTTATTTGTACAAGGAAGAGGAAGTCAGTTTGCAGGTGCAGCAAGCAATAACAAAAGCAAATACCACATCAGTCTTTATTGCACGGGAGGTGGAGTACAAGGAACAAACAGGTTTACTCTGCTTTCACAGGGCTTACACACCTCGAACATCAATCACAGATTGATCACCATATTCAAGGAGGAAAACACCTGCTGAAAGGAGAGTGGGAGTCAAAGCTTTATGTCTTGCACTTATCAAAACTAGGACCCAAGAAAGGGATTGAAAAAGAGAGACGCCCATTTAATACAGGATGAGAAAAGGATGCTGATTGGTTGGAGCATAAATGGCTGATGCTGCAGCAAGAACAGTTAACTGTCCATCTTAATTCTCAGCAGGTAGATGCTGATTGGTCAGGGTGTTCCATGCAGACCCAGAAAGGATTGGCTGTCTCATGACCAATTTATTTGATTAAGGTACACTGTACGTACAACTACCTTTTGATAGTTGGGTCCTGGTTCAGGTCTCCTTAGAATGTTGGGCAAACTTAGAAATACACAGCTTCAGGGTGGGATGTTGATTAGTTCAAATTGTGATGAAGGGAAATTTTTTCATTCAAAGTGTTGTACATTTTTAGAATTCTCTACTCGAGAGGACTGTGGATATTTCATCATTCAATAGTGATGTAGACAGATCCATGGTCTCTCAGGGAATTATGGGATATAAAGAAAGAGGCAGTGAACACAGAGATCAGTCATGGAGTTACATAGAGCTGTTTAGTTCTTAGGGCTAAGGGGGTGAAAAGGATGGGGAGAAAAAGGGGCCAGGGGACTGAATTGGGTGATCAGCCATGATGATATTGGATGGTAGGGTAGGCTCGAAGGGCCAACTGGCCTACTCTGGTTCCTACATTTTATATTTCTATGGAGGAGCAGCCAAAGGAGCTGTGTGTGGTCTAATTTGCTACTTATTCTTAGCTATGTTTGTCACAGTGCGACCAGCTTGGTGGTAATGATGCTACAGAGCCACCACTGTTGGTGATGGACACTGACATCTCCCAACCAGAGTACATTGTTTGCCCTCACTACACACAGCACCTCTCCCTATTGGACCATCAAACCAAAAGAAATGGGAACAGGAGTCCATTTCGCCTCTCGAGCCTATGCTGCCATTCAAATGGCTGATCTGTCAGTCCTTACGTCCACTTTCCTGCCTTTTCCCCCATAATCCTCGATTCCCAGTTTTGATCCAAAGTAAGGAGTGAGAGCTTTGAAAGATCGACTGCAGAGCTTGGGGTGTGCCGCTGTGGTTTCTTCATGACCTGCCCGACTTTATTGCTCGCAGTTATTTTCTTGTCGCTGTTTGATACAACTGGAGCAGCTTCACAGGCTATTTCTGAGGCCGGTGAAAAGTCACCCACATTTCTGGTAAATGTGAGGTCACATGTATGTCAAGAATGGCGGAATTCCTCCCTTAAGAAGGCCTTATCAAATCAGGTACATTTCTACAATCCAATCATTTATGATCAATCATTCCTGGTGACTAGCTTTACATCCACAACTAATCAATGAGCTGAAATTAAATTCTCCAGATACCCTGAGTGAACAAGGGCAATGTTGTAACCACTATGTCACTGTATGTATTGAATTTTGACAGGCCTTTGAAGAAGCCCTTTCTTTGCCCCCTAATATCCTGTCAAACACAAGTAAGGCTTAACAGTCACCACAATAAACAGAGCAAACTATTCACTCCCATTTTGCACCAGGTTTGCTCAGGAATTTAATTCTGACTTGGTTTCTCAATAAAAAGAGTGGCCAACGTGCTCCGAGTAAGAATACTGAACTGCCGGGGGTGCAAGGTGAGGCTAAGTAAAAGGAGAAACTTCCTAACTGAGACACTATGTCGGCCACATTCGCTTCCTGTGTCAATGTGGTGACTTGTCCAAACTGCAGTACAGAAGTTATGTGTCAATGTGAAGTCAGCAGAAGGCAAGTTAATCATTTACAATATTTATCATATGGAGAAATAAACATGTCATAACCTTCAAACAATTAAGATTCAAGGTCCAGGTTGACATCAGTACTCTGCAAAACTGATGGGAAATCAGATATGATTGGTGACATAAAAACAAACAAATCAGGAGCAAGAGTAGGCCATTCAGCCCCTTGAAGCTGGAAGGCAATGGCCATCAGCATTATTGATGGATTACTAATCCATGAGACCCAGTCCTGGGGACCTGGGTTCGAATCCCACCATGGCAAAATGTTGGAATCTGAATTTGGTAAAAATTTGGAATTCAGAGTCTGATGATGACCACAAATCCATTTTCAATGGTTGGAAAAACTCACCTGGTTCATTAATGTTCTTTAGGGAAGGAAATCTGTCATCCTTCCCTGGTCAGGCCGACATGTGACTTCAGACCCACAGCAATGTGGGTGATTTGTAACTGCCCTCTGGGCAATTAGGGATGGGTAATAAATGCCGGGCTTCATTCCATGAACAAATAAGAAAAGGGCTAATCAGAATGCAACCTTAAATCTGTTTTCTAGCCTACCCTAATAACCTCTGACCCCTTTGCTTCATGAGAGTCTCCCCACCTCTGCCTTAAACAATCTTCAAGGGCTCCATTTTCACCACCATTTTGAGAAGAGAATTCCATAAAATAGAGGAAACAAAATTGATTTTTAAGTAATGTTTCCTTCTGCTACAGCACGGAAACAGATCCTTCAGTCCAACTCATCCATGCCGACCAGATTTCTCAAACTAAAACAGTTCCATTTGCCTATGTTTGGCCCATATCCTTCTCAACCTTTCCTATTCATGTATCTGTTAGAAGGTTTAAAAGGCATTTAGATAAGTACACGAGTAATAAATCTTTGGAGGGATATGGACCAAGTTGGAACTGGGTGAGCTTGGGAACATGGTTGGTGGTAGACTGGTTGGAAGGAAGGGTCTGTTTCCTTGCTGTATGACTTTATGACTCTATGAACGACCACCAGTGACCCCTCTCTCTCGAGCAGCCCCGTGGTCTGGCAGTGACTTTACCTCGCAGGTGTTAAAACAAAATAATCCAGTGTTTTAAAATCAATAGACTTCACTGTAACCAATGCTGATACCAAGGAGGGAGTATGCATGTTCTTGAGTGTTAACTAAAACTTCAAAATGACAAAGCAATCACTTTTTGCAGGAGAGAAACTGAACAAAGCTCACGTTGATGGGAAAACAGAAGACAAAGAGAATCTGAAAGCATTTGCGAATTGGTCTGCTTCCGTGCTGTTTATCTCTATGACTCTATGACTAAGAAAATGTTTCACAATACATTGGATGATGATGGACACGACCTTAGCAAAGTTCGGAAAGCAGCTAAGGAGATGATTTTAACCTGCTTCTCATGGAGAAGAAACACTGAGGTTTGCACTTTGGGTTTGCACATTCTCCCCGTGTCCGCGTGGGCTTCTTCTGGGTGCTCCAGTTTCCTCCCACAATCCAAAGATGTTCAGGTTAGGTGAATGGGCCATGCTAAATTGCCCGTAGCATTCAGGGATGTGTAGGTTAGGTGCATTAGTCAGGGGGTAAAAGTAGAGTAATAGGGGAATGGGTCTGGATGGGATACTCTTCGGTGGGTCGGTGTGGACTTGCTGGGCCTCAAAGCCTGTTTCCACACTGTAAGGATTCTATGATGTCTATGATGATGATTCTATGGGGAAGTGGTAGCACATTTATAACATTTAAAAGACATTTGAACAGGTACATGGATAAGAAAGGCTTAGAAGGATATGGGCCAAATGTAGGAAAATCAGACTAGTTCCGTTTCTGAAACCTGGACAGCACAGATAAGTTAGGCTGAAGGGCTGGTTTTCCATGCTGTATGACTCTAAAACTCGCTAATTCATCTGCCATTTACTTATTTTCTATTATTAATTCCCCACCCTCGCTCTACAGAGGACAACCCAAATTAAATTATCCATTTTGTTTTGAAAAAGCGATAGAAACTCTTAATGTCTGTTTTTATACTTCTCGCTAGATTTCTCTCATGCCTTAGTTTCCCAATCCTTCTTAATCTTAGTCATTCTTTATATTTTTTTCATATTTTCCCCAACCTTCTAATATGCCACTCAGTTTTTGCAGAATCATACACTTTGTTTTCAGTTTTGTTTTGTATTTAATATCCTAAATTGAACATAAATGATGCATCTTTCACTTAGCGTCATTCTCTCTCATTGAAATGTATATTTCATTAATATTCTGAAATAGCTCCTTAAATGTCTGTCACAGTACGTTAACTGGCCTATCCTTTAAACTGGTTTTCCCATTCACATTAGCCAGTCCGGTCTTACTTGTGATGGCATATATTTAAATTTAAAATATTACTCTAGGTCCACTCTCGACCAGTGGCTCAGAGGTTAGCACTCCTGCCTCACAGCACCAGAGATACAGGTTCAATTCCACCCTCAGGTGACTGTGTGGGGTTTGCACGTTCTCCCTGTGTTTGCATAGGTTTCTTTCAGGTGCTCTGACTTCCTTTTCATGGCCCAAAGATGTGCCAGTTAGGGTGGATTGGCCATACTAAATTGCTCCATAGTGTCCAGGGATGTGCAGGCTAAGTAGATTAGCCATGGTAAATGCGGGGTAATGGGGATAGAGTGGGATGCTGTTTGGAGGGTCGGAACAGACTTGATGGGCTGAATGGCATCCATCTGCACTGTAGGCATCCTATGATTCTTCTCTCTCTCTCAAACCGAATGTGGAATTTAGTAACATTTAGGATCGCTGCTGCCTCGGGTATCTTTACTCAGAGATCATTCATTAATCCTGTCTACACATTATCAGATCTAGTGCAGGCTTTTCTCTTCAAATATATATTTTTTCATTAATTTCCAAGCCGAAGCTGCACAGAAGGTTTTGGCGTAAAGCCGTCCAGCTGTTCAGCAAATGCTGGCCATCTGGAGTTGTTCTTTCAGAAATACATTCCATGGAAGAGAGGCCAATGAGTCACTTTGGATCAATCTCCCAGCGAGCTGTTGCCATGGTGAGATAAGCACATTTTACTTTGCAACATGGAAACTCTTTGAGTCCCTGTTCTGATCCTTGTCTCATTTCAGGGTTGGGCCTGCCTTGCAAAGAGAAGATTTATCATCACCAGTTTAAAAAGAAAAGTGAAAGGGAAAATTTTGAACGAAGGAAATCCGAGACAGAATCAAAATGAAAATGGGCCTGTTAACACCTTACAACACTGCACAGCATCTGAGGTAGTTTCAGTCATCAGGATCAGAACTGGTGGACACCCACTGGGGTGTGAATCAGCCAGGTTTTCTGGGTGCCCAGACATTTTCCTATATTCAACATTTCTCCCGGCAGGACTGCCCTTGCTGGAATAAGAAGGCCAAAAGGCCAGCATCATTGAATGTTGGTTCATCACCTGACCCAGATGAAATGCATCCTCACTTGCTGAAAGGCGTAAGGATTAGTGAAAGTGTTGGCCACAACCTTAGAGTCATAGAATCCCTACGGTGTGGAAGCAGGCCATTTAGCCCATCGACACTGACCCCCTGAAGAGCATCCCACCCAGACCCACCCTCTCCTTCTAAACCTCCTTCTAACCCACCTTGCCTGCACATCCCTGGACATGATCAGCAATTTAGCTTGGCCAATCCACCCAACCTGCACACCTTTGGACATCTTTTCTATCCTTATTGGATATGGCAGTGAGGCCAGAGGACTGAAGAGATGCTCACGGTCATATCGCCATTTGTGACAGCGATGAGGATAAATTTAAAATAATCACAGGATAATCAATTTAACATTGATGGTGGGAAGGATCTTGGAAGAAGTTAGGAAGTGGGTTACTCAGGGGCGGCGGTGGTGTAATGGTTACGTCAATGAAACTAGCAATCCAGAACCCCTCAGTCTAATGTTCTGGGGATATGGGTTGAAATCTCACTGAAGCAGGTGTTGAAATTTTAATTCAATTAAAACAACAAGTCTGAAGTCAAGAGCTGTCGATTGTCATGAAACTCCCCCTGGTTCACTAATCCCCATGAGGAAAGTGGCAATGTGTTGCCTTTACCTGGTCTGGCCTACATGTAACTCCAGGCCTAAAGCAATGTGGTTGACTCTTAACTGTCCTCTGGGCTTGAGCAATGGGTAATGAATGTAAACCTAGCCAGTGACACCCACATCCTGCGACCAAACAAAAAAACCAAGGATGAATTTATTAAAGGCAAACAACTTGGGCGGCACGGTGGCACAGTGGTTAGCACTGCTGCCTCACAGTGCCAGAGACCTGGGTTCAATTCCCGCCTCAGGCGACTCTCTGTGTGGAGTTTGCACATTCTCCCCGTGTCTGCGTGGGTTTCCTCCGGGTGCTCCAGTTTCCTCCCACACTCCAAAGATGTGAAGGTCAGGTGAATTGGCCATACTAAATTGCCTGTAGTGTTAGGTAAGGGGTAGATGTAGGGGTATGGGTGGGTTGCGCTTCGGTGGGGCGGTGTGGACTTGTTGGGCCGAAGGGCCTGTTTCCACACTGTAAGTAATCTAATCTAATCTAACTTGATTGCACTCTCAAATTGTATGAGAGAATACAGAAGTTTTTCTCTAAGAGTGTCCCAAGTCTTTGGAATTCTCTTCCCCAGGAAATAGTGGAGGCAGGGTCAGTAAATAGATTTAAGATTGAGTTACATACTCGTAACTAATGAGGGAGTCAGGCAGTATAGGGGGCAGACAGGAGAGTACAGTTGAGGCCGTGGTCAGACTAGGCCCGACCTCATCAATGGCTCCTCCAGGATTGGTGCTCCACAGTCACTCAGAGGCTCCCGGTTGAGATTGACGTCTGGCTCCAGAAGCTGCTAATCGTCACGGGCCTCAGCGATACCATGGCAGGAGGAGGAATTAAAGGAAATATAGGAGCTGGTGGAACAGTGGAGCAGTTTCAAGGACCCCAATGACCTCTTCTGACCCAGAACATACGGTTGATCTAGGCAGTGCAGTAGTTGTATATATGGCCTTTCAGAAGGCATTCAGTGAAGTGGCACACAGGAGGCTCAATCAGGTGGTGCGACTCAGAATGAGAATGAAATTGTCTCAGTGACCGAAAGCATGATGACTCGATGTTTTTTATTTCAGACTGGGAGGGGTTAGGAGTGGTGTTCCGTAGTGTCAGTTTTTGGCTGGGCAGAGACATTACAGATGTTTTCTAAGGGAAATGAGCTTTTGTCAGAGTAGAAACAGGAAAGGTATTTCTTCTGTTCAGTGGAACAATAACTCAGGGTCCAAGACTTTAAGTTGCTGTCCCTATCTTTTGCACTGAATGCACTGGACTCTCCCATTATTGAGGATGGGGATATTTGTGGAGCCTCATCCTAAGTGGGCTGTTTAATTGTCCATCATAATTCCCAACCGGATGTGGCAGGACTGAAGCGCTTAGATCTGATCCGTTGGTTCTGGAATCACCTTGGGCCTTTCACTCTCTGCTTTTAGCTACATTTGACAACTAGTCCTGTTTTATGGCTTGACTGTTTTGGGATGTCAGGTTAATTACCATTTAGCATGGTGATAGTGCCACACAATGCCATGGAAAGATTTCTCAATGTGAAGGAAGGACTTCATCTCCATCAGGACTGTGCACTGGTCACTCTTACTGATACTGGCGTGAACAGATGCATCTGTAGCTTGCAGATTGGTAAGGATGAGGTCAAGTATGTTTTTCCATCTTGTTGGCTCCCTCACCACCTGCCACAGACCCGACCTATAGCTATGTCCTTTAGGACCTGACCAGCTCAGTCACTAGTACTGCTGCTGAGCCACTCTTGGTGGTAGACAGTGAAATCTCCCACCCACATTTTTGACCCTTGCCACCTTCAGTGCTCCCTCCAAGTGACGTTCAACATGGAGGCACGCTGATTCATCAGCTGAAGGAAGATGGTACATGGCAATCAGCAGGAGATTTCCTCACCCACGTTTAACCTGAAGCCATGAGAGTTCATGAGGTCCAGAGTCAATGTGGAAGACTGGTAGGGCAACTCCCTCCCAACTGTACACCACCTCTGCTGAGTCTATCCTACCAGTGAGGCAAGATCATGTAGCTTGCCCACTTTATACTTAGAGCAATATCATTCAGGTTAACTGTGGCAGCCTTGTTGCATGCTTCTCTAATTTCCTGTTTCCCTACCTCGCCATTACAGACAGCTCAGACTAATGTTTTCCACTCTTCATTGTTTCTTAGCCCCACCTGATAAAGTCCTCACCTACATGTGCTGAGTCAATACCTTTTCTCACTACTGAGCTGATTTAATGTTTCATTAACAACTCCATTCCATCTCCCTTGCCATTTTGTCTAAAGATTGAATGCCCTTCAGTTCCTAGCATTGGTCACCTCAAGACTTGTCTCCTAAATAGTAATCATACTGGATCTATTTGCGCAGTTAATTCATCTGCCTTATTGCAAAGGGTTGATGTATTCAGATGCATTAACCTTTTTTACATACTGTTTTGTAACTATTTGCTCAATTTACTTCTAGTCTTTGTTTCTTCAGCCTTCCACTTCTGTTATCTGTCTTTCTTTTCCTTTCTTGTAACTCCCGGCTCACATTCCCACAAAACCCTCCCTCCGGCAACTCTAAACCCTCCCAGACAATACTAACAAATGCCTCTGTGAGGATACCATAGAGGCCCTACAGTGTGGAAGCTGGCCTCTTTGTGGAATTGAACCTGGGACCCTGGCACCATGAGGCAGCAGTGCTAACCACTGCGCCACCATACCACCCAAAATCCAGGTCCAGGATATCCCAGATGATGTTGGACCCACTCGTCTTGTGGAGACCCCATCTTCCCCAGAATTCGTCCTAATGCCTCCCTCCTACTTCGCCTCTCCAGCCACAAATTCATCTGGTTTATTCTCTTATTCTTGATCTCGCTCACACATGGCACTGGGAGTAATCCTGAGATGACCACTGTTTGAGGTGTTGCTTCTTAATGGATTTCCTGGCTCCCCACCCTTTGCTTATAGACGCTAATTCCTCTTTGTCAATTTGCCCACGAGGCAGTCATGGATGACAGACTCTGGCTGTTCACCTTCCTTCTGCAGGGTGTCCTTCCAAGAGAATTTCAGACCATTGCCCTCTCGGCTGCTGACCGAACAACTACCAGCGATGAGATGAAAGAGGCAAAACATCAAGAGGCTGGAGTCAAATGAACAGAGAACTGAAGCATTCTGGACATCTGGAGGAGGTAGACTTAAAACACAAGAACAAGACTTGAAGGAGCTGGGGCATCAGCACGAATAGGGTGCAAGAATGATTGAGATCCAAACTTTGGCCATTGCAGTTCCAGTGCTAGGAATCAGAGCAGGAAACCAATTGATGAGGTTCAGTCAAAGAGATTCAGGAGATGGTGACCCATTCGAGGGCTGGGCAGGAAAGGGACTATGAATAACACATAGCTTTGCCACCACAGGCAATAAATGGTGGCCCAACTAGTGATGCCCACATCCCACAAATGAACAAAAAAAGCACATGCACATAAGGTCTGTTTGTTTTGTGGATATCAATGGTGACTCAGAAGTCAAAGGGAACAGGGTCAGGACAGAGGACAGTGCCTCAGAAAAGGGAAACCTGTTTGGACTCCAGGAACAAAATGGTCAAACATTTAGAGTACAGGAGTGGATCTCATGGACAAGATGGACTCAGAGATGGACTTGAAGTGAAAGAGAGAGACAGAGAGAGAGAGAGAGGGGGGGGGGGGGTTCCGTGCTGGGAACTGGATAGGACGCGTGTTTGTGGTGACTCCTGACCTGGTGATTATGGAGAAATGGATGCAACAAAGTTGGCCGAACAGAGGGTCCTAGTCTTGGTGTCAAAGCAATGCCTTTGCCTCCGAGGTAAGACCAGATGGACACAGAGCAACTTCAGAGGACAGGTAACCATGAGAGATTATCCTACAGTATTTTATCTGTTTAAAATGCTTTTTACTGCTGGCCCTGTAACTTCATTAGACAATATTCAGGTGTGGCAATGCAGTCGTCCCAAATTGATGCTCCAGGTGGATCAACTTCGACAGGTATGTGGTAGGCCCGGTATGGGGACTCCTGGAATCGAGATAGTGAGGACTGCAGATGCTGGAAAGTCAGAGCTGATAAAGTGCGGAGCTGGAGAAAGCACAGCAGATCATGCAGCATCACAGGAACGGGAGAACTGACGATTCAGGTCGGAACCTTTGACCAGGTCCTGCTGGAAGGTCCCGAGCTGAAACGTCGAACCTCCTGCTCCTCTGGGGATGCTGCTAGACCGGCTGTGCTTTTCCAGCTCCGCACTTTATCGAATCCTGGAATGGACTGTGCCCCCACGGCAGGAAGGAAGAGATTGGGAGCCTGTAGGAAGTGCAGTCACAGCCTGGCTAGGGACTTTCGAAAGACTGTAATGTTTGACTTTTAGCTTTATTTCTTCATTTTTCTACTTAATACTAAGAATTACTATATTGTTTAACTTTTAAGTTTGTTCTTTCTTTCTACGTCATCCTTAAGATTCTGTACCTAGGTACTTGTACCTAAGATGGCACCTTGTGCAGAGACAATATGCCCTTTTCACTGTACTCCTGTACTTATGATATTTAAGTACAGGTGACAATAAAAATCTGAATCTTAATCTAAACTTGCTATGACTGGCATTGTTGGGGGGATTGAATTCACTAAGTTCTGTTACATACACTGCCTTGCCAGTCTCACCGACATTAATCCTGCCGCAGCCTTGCCCTTTAAGAGTTAGACTTTTTCAGACTCATATTGCCCACATAAAATCTGAACCCCACCATATTAATTCCCATTTTACACTCATTCTCAGCGGCAGTGCACGCATTGATTTCAATAACTTAATGAAACAGCTGAATGTTGTCAAAGGCCCAGCATGAGAATGCTGTGCTTATCTGGTTTTGTTCTGCTCGGAGAAGGAATTCCACAGAAATGGAGTGAATGTGAAGGAGTGGAGTGCCAGAGCTAGCACACTGTCTCCCAAGTTGCTGCCCACACAGCTAGCCCTCCCTTACGATCAGGGAGTTGCTTTAACCAGGTCACAACTCCGATCTGCTTCATCTGATTCCACGCTCATCGATTTACTCTGAATTGTCAGCTGCCCTCTGGAATATTTGGATGGAAAGCACCTTCACTCAGGCACTGTAGCAACATCGAGGACCCCCGGGGCCTAACAACATGGTGACTGGGGACGCCCTGAGTAAGGGGAGCAGACAAGAACGTCAGGAATAGGAGCAGGAGTAGGCCATTCAGCCCCTTGAGCCAGCCCGCCTTTCAAATCGCGTCTGATCTGACGCAGCCTTATTTCCACTTTACTGCCTAGCCCGTTCCCCCATCAACCCCCCCCCCCCCCCCCCCCCCCACCCCCCCAAGTATTTCATCGACTGGTCGGTGCAGCCTGATGCTGTGTGTGATGGGAAAGGACAATGAACAGTCTAGAGTGAGAATAATTAATTGAGGGGAAGTCAACTTCAATGGAGGGGCGGGGGTAAAAGTCAAACGTTAGATATGCTGAGAGTCTGAAGTAAAACCAAAGTCCTGGAGAACCTCAGCAGGTCTGGCAGTCTCTGTGGAGAGGGAGACAGAGTTAGTGTTGAGTCTGATGCAACTCCCCTGACATAGGGATATGGAAAAATAGGAGCAGAGTGGGCCACTCAGCCCTTTGAGTGTGTCCCATTATTCAGTATGATCATGGCTCATCGTCAAACTCAGTACTGTACTCTCACTTTCTCCCTCACACCCCTTTGATCCTTCAGCCCTAAGAACTGCATCTAACTCTTTCTTGAAAACATTCCATATTTTGGCTTCAACTGCTTTCTCTGGCGGTGAATTCCACAGACCCGCCTCTGTCTGGGTGAAGTAATTTCTCCTCAAATCAGTTCTAAATAGCCCACCCTGTATTCTCAAACTGGAACCTCTGGCTCTAGACTCGCTGGTCACTGGGAATATCCTTCCTGCACTTACCCTGTCTGGTCCTGTTAGGAGTTTGCAGGTTTCTATGCCCCCCTCACCTCTCAGTCTTCTAAACTTCCATGAATATAATGCTCACCGATCTCGTCTCTCTTCATATCCCAAATAGCAGCATTCGGAACAGTCTGCGTTGAGTTTTTTTTCCAGCACTTCCTGCTTTTAACTGAATGGGATAAGAATGAATCTGATTTGAACATTTGGGAGCAAGAGGACAAACAGCAGAACAATGGGGAAGAGGTTTGTTTCACCACAGCTAAGGTACATTCCCACAAAAGGGAATTGTGGGACAAACAAATCCAAGTTGGTGGAACAGTAGAAATTATGATAAAGAAGATAACATTTGCTTATGACAGTATCAGATTTTTAAAGAAAATACAATTGGTAACCAGTCTGATTGTGAAAGTTTTGGGGGGGAGCTGATGAAAAAGCAAAGGGAAGAGTATGAAAAGAGACTGGCAGCTAAATGTAAAAAGTTTTCTACAGGAATATAAATATCAAGTGGTGGGAGAAAAAGGAATGGGGTGAATGAGGGACCAACTGGGGCTTTATACCTTGGAGGCAGGTCAAATGGCTGAGGTATTAAATTAATTCCTGAAGAAGGGCTCAGGCCCGAAGCGTCGATTCTCCTGCTCCTTGGATGCTGCCTGACCTGCTGCGCTTTTCCAGCAACACATTTTCAGCATTAAATTAATACCTTGCATCTGTCTTCACCAAAGGGAAAGATGCTACCCAGGCTGTGAAGAAGGAGGAGGGATGCTAGGAGGGTTTCAAATTGATCAGGGGGAGGAATTGGATAGGCTGTCTGTACTTAGAGTTGACAGGGCACGAGGGCTGGGTGAGATTCATCAAAGGATCCTGAAGGAAGTGAGATTGAACATAGTAAAGGCACCAGCAAGACTTTTTCAGTCTTCCTGAGACTGAGGGTAGCTGGCACAGAACTGAAGTATTGCAAATATTATGCTCTTCTTTTAAAAAAAAAGGTGGGAGGATAATCCATGTAACTACAGACCAGTTTAACTTAAATGGTGGGTAAGCTTCTAGAAAGTCAGGACAACATTAAGAACCACATGGACAAATGTGGATTAATTATGGAGTGCATGGGTTTCTCAAGGGGAAATTGAACAAATGTAAATTGGCATTTTTGATGAGGTACCAGAGAGGACTAATAAGGATAATGCTGTAAATGTGGTGTACATGGGCTTCCAGAAGGCATTTGATATAGTGCCTCACAACAGACTTGTGGGTAAAGTTAGAGCTTGTGGAATGAAAAGGAGAGCAGCAAGATGGATACCAAATTGGCTAAGGGACAAAATAGTAACAGTGAATAGATGGTTTTCAGTCTAGAGCAAAGATTGTAGTGGAGGTCACCAGCTATCAGTTTTGGGACCCCTGATTTGTCTGATGTTCATAGAATCCCTACAGTGTGGAAACAGGCCATTTGGCCCAACATATCCATACCATCACTCCAAAGAGAAATCCATCCAGACCCATGTCCCTACATTTACCCTTAACTAATGCACCTATGCTACACATCCCTGACACATCCCTCCTCCTTCTTCATAGCCTGGGTAGCATCTTTCACTTTGGTGAAGACAGATGCAAGGTATTAATTTAATACCTCAGCCATTTGACCTGCCTCCAAGGTATAAAGCCCCAGTTGGTCCCTCATTCACCCCATTCCTTTTTCTCCCACCACTTGATATTTATATTCCTGTAGAAAACTTTTGACATTTAGTTGCCGGTCTCTTTTCATACTCTTCCCTTTGCTTTGTCACCACTATGGACAATTTAGCACAACCAACTCACCTGACCTTCACTCCTTTGGTTTGTGGAAGGAAACTGGAGCACCCCATACAGACACGGGGACAATGTGCAAACTCCATCCAAACAGTCGCCTGAGAGTTGAATCAAAACTGGGTCCCTAGCGCTGGGAGGCAGCAATGCTAACCACTGAGCCACCGTGCCAATGTTTATTAACGAGCTAGACATTTGTATATCTGTGCACAATTTAAAAACTAGCAGCGGGTATGCAACTTGGTAGCATTGTCAACCGCAAGGAAAATAGTATTGAACTTTGAAAGGCACTGACAAGTTGGCGGACTGAGCTGATGGGTACCAGATCAAGTTCAATGCAAAGAAATGCCAGGTGATGCATTTTGACAGGGAGAACATGAAGATAGAGAACAAAATGAAAGGTTACAACTCTAAAGAGAATACAGGAGCAGAAAGACTTGGGTGTACATGTACGTAATCGCTAAATTTGGCGGGAGAGGGTAATTTACAAAACACACAATGTCCTCGGCTTTATTGGTCAGCACAATGTCAAAGGGCAAGGAGGTACTCATTCAGAACACGAGTCCAGCTTCCATTGGAATCTCATGTACAGTTGAGGGCACAGTATTTTAGGAAGGATCTGAAGGCAATGGACAGACTTTAGGAGAGATTTTGGAGAATGATTCCACAGTTTCGAAGATAGACTGGGGAAATTGTCACTGTTCTGCTTGGAGATGAGAAGGCTGGAAGGAGAGAGGTCAAGATCATGAGGGATATGGACAGAGTAACACAGGAGGAAATATTCCCAATCACTCCTTCCCTGACAATGGGAGGGCACAGATTTAAAGCTGCGAAAGATGTTAGATTGGAGGAAAACCTATTTCACACAGCAAGTGGCTAAGGTCTGGAATATACTACCTGAGAGTATGGGGGAGAGGCAGGTTCACTCGAGGGGTTAGTGTCTGGAATGTACTATCTGAGAGTGTGGGGGGAGGCAGGTTCACTCGAGGGGTTAGCGTCTGGAATGTACTATCTGAGAGTGAGGGGGGAGGCAGGTTCACTCGAGGGGTTAGTGTCTGGAATGTACTATCTGAGAGTGTGGGGGGAGGCAGGTTCACTCGAGGGGTAAGGGTCTGGAATGTACTGTCTGAGAGTGTGGGGGGAGGCAGGTTCACTCGAGGGGTTAGTGTCTGGAATGTACTATCTGAGAGTGTGGGGGGAGGCAGGTTCACTCGAGGGGTAAGGGTCTGGAATGTACTATCTGAGAGTGTGGGGGGAGGCAGGTTCACTCGAGGGGTTAGCGTCTGGAATGTACTATCTGAGAGTGAGGGGGGAGGCAGGTTCACTCGAGGGGTTAGTGTCTGGAATGTACTATCTGAGAGTGTGGGGGGAGGCAGGTTCACTCGAGGGGTAAGGGTCTGGAATGTACTGTCTGAGAGTGTGGGGGGAGGCAGGTTCACTCGAGGGGTTAGTGTCTGGAATGTACTATCTGAGAGTGTGGGGGGAGGCAGGTTCACTCGAGGGGTTAGTGTCTGGAGTGTACTGTCTGAGAGTGTGGGGGAGGCAGGTTCACTCAAGGGGTTAGTGTCTGGAATGTACTATCTGAGAATGTGGGAGGAGGCAGGTTCACTCGAGCAATTAGTGTCTGGAATGTACTATCTGGAAGTGTGGGGGAGGCAGGTTCAAACAAGACAATCAAAATGGAATGAGATGTTTATTATTGAAAGAATAATACACAGGGTTATGCAAATAAGGCTAGGGAATGGTATTAAATTACTTGCTCATTTTGAGACTAGCACAAATTTGATGGGCTGAGTAGACAGTGGCTTTGTTGGAACAGTGTTGTGATTCTAATATCAGTCTTTCTTTCCAGGAGAAAATTGACATGAGGTCCCACTCCTGTTCTGTAGACCAGTCATCCCTGTGGGTAAAAGTGTGTGTCAGTGTGAATACTGGATGGTTTCAGCTATACTGAAGTCTTGCACACTGAAACAGCCTGCCAGCACTCTCTGTCTGGAATGAAATGGTGAATAGCTTGATGATAGCAGAGGTTGCCAGGCCTAACCTGTGCAGTGGAAGAGAACGACAGCAAGGAAAGCTACTAAAAAGAAATCAGTGATTTAACAATCTCACTAACCCAGTGGTGCATCTCCAGTACCATTTCTTTAACTCACTCCTGGCTGGTCAGTATTTATTGCCCATCCCTAGTTGCCCCTTGAGAAGTGGTGGTGAACTACCTTCTTGAACTGCTATAGTCCATATGCTGTGGGTTGACCCACGATGCCCTTTTGGAGAGAACTGCAGGATTTTGACCCAACAACAGTAAAGGAATGGTGATATACTGTAGTTCTAAGTCAGGATGGTGATTTGCTTGGAGGTGAAATTGAAGATGGTGGTGTTTCCATGTATCTGCTGCCCTTTGTCCTTCTAGATGGTAGTGGTCATGGGTTTGGAAGGTGTTGTCTGAGAAATCTCGGTGAATGTCTACAGTGAATCTTGTCAATAGTACACACTGTGACCACTGAGCAACGGTGGTGGAGGGAGTGGATGTTTGCGACTGTGATGTCAATCAAGCGGGCTGCTTTGTCCTGGATGGTGTCAATCTTCTTGATTGGAGCTGCACTCATCCAGGCAAGTGGGGAGTATTCCATCACACTCCTGACATGTGCCTTGTAGATGGTGGACAGGCTTTGGGGGAACTCAGGAAGGGAGTTACTCACCACAGTATTCCTATCCTTTGACCAGGTCTTGTAGCCACTGTCTTTACGTGGTGATTCCGGTTGAGTTTCTGGTCACCCCCGAGGATGTTGATGGTGCAGAGTTCAAGGCTGTAACACCATTGAATGTCAAGGGCAGTGGTTAGATTGTCTCTTAGTGGAGGTATTTTTTGAGGTAGCAATGTTACATGACATTTGTCAGCCCAAGCCTGGATATTGTCCAGATCTTGTTGCATTTCAATATACTTCAGTATCTGAGGGGGCATGAATTGTGCTGAACACAATGCAATTATCAGCAAACATCCCCACCTCTGACCTTATGATGGAGGGAAGATCATTGGCCTCTAATAGACGTGACCCCCTATCACTGGTTTCTATACATACAGACAAAGAAGGACACCACTTTGACTGGGACAACACACACATCCTAGGACAGGTGAAACAAAGACACGGGGAAAATGTGCAAACTCCACAGACAGTCACTCGAGGGTGGAATAGAACCCGGGTCCCTGGCAGCACTGCCAACCATGGACCACCGTACCACCCCACGTGTTCCATGTTCCAGAAAAACAGAAATGAAGCAGATCATCACTGAAGGCAAAGTCTTAGCTCATCACGTAAAACTATTACAAAGGGGTTTTTAGCAACAGGAATCAGATTTTAAAAGCCAAAAGAGAAATAGAAAGAGTTACTGCAATTTGCACACAAATCCTCTCATTACTTAAAAGACAAATGTGGCAATTTCTCAGTGCTCTGCTTGTGATCTCAATTTGTTATTCTCACTTCAGTTCCGCTAGGCTGTAGCCAAATGGTGATGGGAAGTGTTGAAATTACTTCCTCCTGTGTGTCAGAATTAACAGCCCATTTTGCCTTTTACAGAGCATGCTGTCTGGACACAATGGGAGTGAACCCAGTGGGGACACAGATTCACATCAGTTCTGTTCATAACTGCAGGGAGCTGGGAGGCTTCACTCCAAAAATGCGACAGTATCACCGAGATTGTTCACCACTAAAAACGTGGTGCGATTGTACACTTACTTACATACTGATTGTACACTTACATACTGATTGTACACTTACATACTGGCCATCTGTGTTTTTTTTATCATTGCCTCTAGCTAGATTGGAAGTGACTGTGGGCTGCTAGTTTGTTTTGGGAGTTGCTTTTGTTTGATGGTTAAAAGCCAAACCACTTTACAAGATGTTTCACGCATGATCAAATTACCCACGAAGCAAAATTGACTTGTAACACCATCAATCCTGAAGGTCTGCCACATAGGACTCTGACACACACAGTTACATTGAAGTTACAGCATGGGTGTAACCATGTGCAAATCCACCATATGAGCAATGTTCCTAATTCACGGCATTCCATCAGCCCCCAACCTACTCTAAATATTAACATAATCTTTCTTTCAATCATTAACACCACAGACTCACAAATCTTTGTCAAAGAAAGATTCCCCTACTGTCTGAAATAACTCCACAGAGGCCGGTATCCTATCACCCAACTCACCCTTTACTTACACATGCATAGCACTTAACACTGGTCCAGTTTCCTCAGAGCCAGCTCTCAGAGTGAACACACCCTTTGACTCCTCTTGTTTATTTTTTTAATAATAAGCAATAAAGAAGAAGCAAAGAACTTCAAACTAAGCTCCTCAATGCAAAGACACCAACAAGAATCAGTCTCCACTTCCACACTGATTCCAGCTCCCTCAGAGCCAGCTCTCAGAGTGAACACACCCTCTGACTCCTCCTGTTTATATCTGTCATCCAGGGCTCTCTGATTGGACCAGGTTAACAGACCCAATCAGGGAACTCATATACTACGAGGTCCACTTGGCTAACTGTGTTACAATCACGACAAAGGAGATCTCGGCACTGTTGTCATAACTTGATCGGATTCACTAATGTCTTTCAGGGAAGGAAATGTGCCATCCTTATCTGGTTCTGTCACTCCACATCCAAAGTAATAGGATTTACACTTAACTGTCCTCTGGAATAGACTTCATAATGAGTGATTAGGGAAGACAACAAATAGCAGCCATGCCTGAGGATCTAGAATTTGAATTTAGGCAACAAGTATATGTAGATTTTTATTTACCACAAGATGGTTTCTCAATTTAAAAGAATACTATAAAATGGCTGAAAATACTGATTGAACCTTGTGAACCTGTACTGCTGATTTGCAGAATTAAGCTGAAATTCAAAGATAAGAGGACAATAGAGTTTTCATAAAATGAATACTGCCACATTAATTGACCATTCGAACTAACTGATACATGGCATGACAACTTATGTAAATAAGATATCTTTTCCAAGGAATACCATTGGATTAACCTGTTGTCAATTATGTCACCATATTACAGTTGATTGGACTCGTCTTGTAATTAAGAACCCATTCCCAGAAAATATCATTGGATTAACTTGCTGTAAATTATGTCACCTTGTTATGTGTGATTGGTCTTTCTTGTAATTAAGGCTGTACTATCTTTTTAAAAAACATAAATAATGTGTAATTTTCAAATGTAATTGCGCAACTTCACCACGGAATACAGAAGCTTCAACCTCTGTGTTGCTGGATAGAATTGTGACAAGGTACCTTAATGCAATAAACTACTGACCCTTGCTTTTTGAACAGGCCGTATTCATTGATTCTTTTGACCAATCTTGAACCAAGAGGCCCCTCTTGAGGGGTCATAGATCTTCATGCCCATATCCCAGGAAAAATCACCAAGCAAAGGAAGGGTGGAAATTGTCGAACCTGTAGCCACAATATTCCAATCCTTGGATTATGGAGGTTGTTGTCAGAGGACGAGAGGATTGCATACACTCCTGTAAACAAAGGGAAGAGAGTGTTGTCAGGTGGCCAGCAGCAGAAATGGCTTTGAGATTTGTTAAGGGCTGCAATGAAGCATGCTGGGAATTTTAGTCAAGCTGGTTTAAACTCTGACCTCAGTTAAAACTCCAGGACGTGTTTTGACCTGTCCCATAAGCTGTCACCTGCGGTTTTCTGTATTGTCTGAATAAGGGAGGTCTGCAAGATGGACTGGCACTATATTACCTTACAGGGAGCATGGAGTGTAGCTGGTTATTATCAATATTTGGGAACTCCATTGACTGGGATTGAACATCGTGATCAGGTTTCAGTCAATTCTTTGGATGAGTGCCAGAGAAGTTTCTGGAAAGTGTCCGCACTTTGGGATAAAAGAACATTTGAGAAGTACATACCTGATGTTATCTTCAGAGATGACAAAGAACCATGAGGCAAGACCTGCACTGAGAGCAAAGTTGGCCACTCCATTCAAATCAAAGTAATATTTGCTTCAAACCAAACTTACAGAGATAATGTAGAGTTAAATGTGGATTACGGTAAAGTAAAGTAAAACGAAGCTAAGTGAAGTGAGTTAAACTTGAAATTGAGTGGATGATGTAAGAAGTCAATGTTACCACAAATGTATGTTTTATATTGAATATTAGTCCCTAAAGGTATGTAAGTTAGCTCACTGAGCTGGAAGGTTTGTTTTCATCACCCTGATTAGATAACATCATCAGTGAGAGTTTCTGGTGAAGCGCTGGTGCTATATCCTGCCTCTCTATAGGGTTTGGTTTCTTAAGGTAGGTGATTCTGGTTCTATTTTTTTCAAGGGAAGGTAGATAGGATCTAAATCGATGTATTTATTGGTGGAGTTCTGGTTAGAATGCCATGCCTTTAAGAATTCTTTTGCGTGTCTTTGTTTCACCTGTCCTAGGATGGGTGTGTTGTCCCAGTCAAAGTAATGTCCTTCTTTGTCTGTATGTATAGAAACTAGTGATAGTGGGTCACGTCTATTGGTGGCCAGTTGGTGTTCATGTGTCCTGGTGGCAAGTTTCCTGCTAGTTTGACCAATGTAGTGTTTTTACACTTCTTGCATGGTATCTTTTAAATGACATTAATTTTGCTGGTACAGGTAGAAAACCCTTTATCCGAACATCCAAAAACCAAAATGCTTCGAAATCTGAAGGCTTTCTTGTGAAGTTTTTTTCTCATTAATAAAATTATTTGGTGAGCAGTTAACCCAAGTCAACGCCCACTCGATGCGTGTCACTCAGACGCAACATGGGGGGACATGGCCAAGCACGTTCTTCGTTAGAAGTCGGCTCCTCCGGTAAGATTGTTAAAAATTTCACCATTAAACTGTCATATTCTGAAAACCAAAAAATTCCGAATTCCGGAAAACAGCTGGTCCCAAGCATTTCGGATAAAGGATTTTGTTTTTCTTGAAAACATTGTATAGATGTTTTTCTTCTGCTTTTGGTAGTTCTTGGGTACTGCAGTATGATATTGCTCATTGACAAAATGGCTTGATGCAGCTCTGTTTGTGGGTGTTGGGATGATTCCTACTGAAGATAAATATTTGGTCTGTGTTTGTTGTTTTTCTAGGTAAAAACAATGACTGCAGATGCTGGAAACCAGATTCTGGATTAGTGGTGCTGGAAGAGCACAGCAGTTCAGGCAGCATCCAAGTAGCTTCGAAATCGACGTTTCCTGATGAAGGGCTTTTGCCCGAAACGTCGATTTTGAAGCTACTTGGATGCTGCCTGAACTGTTGTGCTCTTCCAGCACCACTAATCCAGAATTTGTTGTTTTTCTGTTGACGCTGGTTTGAAGCTCTCCATTAACTGTGCGTTCAAACTGTCACATCTAGGAATGGGAGTCTGTTGTCATTCTTCTCCTCTTTCGTGAAAAACAGGTACCCAATAAACACAATCCACCGATCCCTCAGAAACAAGCAGACACAACACAATCAAAATCTATAGCCACATTACCGTACATCAAAGATATATCAGAAATGACTTCTTGACTACTCAGACCCCTTGGCATCATGGTAGCCCACAAATTTACCACCACACCTAAACAACAACTAATGAACCTAAAGGATCTATTAGATACTACCAGCAAAACTAACGTCTTTTATTAGATACCATGTAAGAGGTGTAAAATCGCTACATTGGACAAACCAGCAGGAAACTTGCCACCAGGACACATGAACACCAACTGGCCACCAAAAGACGTGACCCACTATCACTAGTTTCTATACATACAGACAAAGAAGGACATTACTTTGACTGGGACATCACACCCATCCTAGGACAGGTGAAACAAAGACACGCAAGAGAATTCTTAAAGGCATGGCATTCTAACCAGAACTCCATCAATAAATACATCGATTTAGATCCTATCTACCTTCCCTTGGGAAAAAAAAGAACCAGAAATGACATCACCCACCTTAAGAAACCAAGCCCTATAAACAGAGAGGTGGGACACAGCACCAGCGCTTCACCAGAAACTCTCACTGATGATGCTACCGAAGCATGGTGACGAAACCTCTGAAAACAACCCTTCAAGCTCAGCGAGCTAACTTACATAATTATCAGCCTGAGCTACAAATCTTCTCAAAAATTCCCTAAAGGGTTAAAATAAAGAACTGTTTGTTTCATTAAAGTCTGAGTTGACTTCCTGTCATTTGTCTGTCACACAAGGGAAGAATGCCTGTGTAAAAGGTTAAGTACTCCTTTCGGGTAACCCAGGAAACGCACAAAACCACAGGCCAGTCAACCTGGTGGAGGAACGTTTGGAGAAATGCAAGTCAATAAATGATAATCAGCATGTACTTGCTAAATGTTCAGATGCATAATTCTTTACAATATGCGTCACAAATAGATAGGGCAGTTAAAAAGGCGTTTAGCACACTTGCCTTCATTGCTCAGACCTTTGAGTATAGGAATTGGGACATCATGTTGAGGTTGTACAGGAACGTTGGTGAGGCCTCTTTTGGAGTACTGTCCAATTCTGGTCACCCTGTTATAGGAAGGCTATTATTAAATTAGAGAGAGTTCAGAAAGATTTCCCAGGATGTTACCAGGACTGGAGGGTTTGAGTTATAAGAATGGGCTGGATAGGCTGGGATTTGTTTCACTGGAGTGTGGGAGGTTGTGGGTGACCTTATAGAGGTTTAGAAAATCATGAGGGGTATAGATAAGGTGAATGGCAGGTGTCTTTTCCCTCGCAGGGGGGATTTAAAGACTAGGGGGATATCTTTTTAAGGCGAGAGGAGAGGAATTTAAAAAGGAGATATGGGGAATTTTCTCCACACAAAGGTGAGTCACGTGTGGAATGAACTGGCAGAGAAAGTGGTGGGTGTAGATACAGTTACAATGTGGAAAAGACATTTGGATAAGTACGTGAATAGGAAAAGTTTGAGGGACATGGGACAGGTGGGACTAGTTTAATATGCATTAGAGTTGACATGGACTGGATAAACTGAAGGATCTGTTTCTGTGCTGTACGACTCCACGACTCTGTGTAAAGTTTGTGTGACTCAGTCAAGTTTTCTGATGAAGTTAAGAGAATTGGTTAAGAGAATATGATTGTCGTCACGTTCATGTGGATTTTTAAAGAGTGTTTGACAAAGAATCACCGCAGAGAAAAGCAACACATTGCAGACGTTAGAAATCTGAATTAAGGGAAGATCTGTAATGCAGTGGAGGACGGGCAAGAGTAAATGATAAGAGGGATGCTACTGCACAGCCAAAGGAGAATTCAGGATCAATATTTGAAAAATGGATATAAGGTCGATAGGCTGCCCTAAGGTTTTGAGGTCGATGGTATGAGGTTGAGGTTGGTGCTAAAGAAATAAAATCTGAAAACATCTTTAAACTAAGTTTAATCATTACAATAATGTGATAAATTAGAGACCCCAGAACCAATAAATCCTGAAATACTAAATGAAGGCCGATGAATGTGCAGTGTGCTCTGACGGTCCAGCGAGGCTGGAAGTGAAGGTACTGCTGTCCCCTCATTCAGACGAATGTATCTAGACCAGGTCCTGAAGAGGAAGAGGTCACATTATGTTCTTGAGTGAATTTCCCATGTTGGAGTGATGGAGAGAAGATGGAGTGAGTGACTTGAGGATTGCCATAGTGCTCTTCTAGACCGACAGGTGATGCCAGCTACAGGCGGAAGTGCAAGGGAAGGGAATAAACACCAGGATAAATCTTCACTGCTTCCGATTTCACCAGCTCCAATTCCCTCCACTGGCAGATATTTCAGGAATTCCGGGTTTTCCCTTCCAGTGTGGGACCCCAGGTCAGTAGTTAAGGGTCTCAGCCCTCTCTCATTTGAGAGGCCATGGATTACTATTGGTCCCTTGATGGAAATTCGCCTGACCACAATTTGGAAACTTTATTCCTGCTCTGCACCACCTTCCACTCTGAGGCCCCTGTGTTTCAATGGCCAACTTCTGAGCTCTCTCGCCGAAGCCACATGGCGAATCTACTGTATCCCTGCTCTTTATTCTAAACACCAGAGTGATAGAAGAATCATTGGTTCCCTACAATGTGGAAGCAGTCCACAATGACTCTCCAAAGAGAATCCCATCCAGACCCAGCCTATCCCTGTAACGCTGTATTGCCCATGGTTAACCCACCTAGCCTACACATCCATGGAGCAATTTAGCGCGGCCAGTCCACCTACCTTGCACATCTTTGGACTGTAGGAAAAAACTGGAGCACCTGCAGGAAACCTGCACAGACACAGGGACAATGTGCAAACTCCACACAGTCACCCAAGGATGGAATTGAACCCAGGTCCCCGATGCTGTGAGGCAGCAGCGCTAACCACTGAGCCACCATGTCACCCACAGTGAGAGTGTCTTGTGATATAAATCCCATCGTGGAACAGATTGGTACAAACAGGTCACATTCGAGAAACGGCTGGGCCTAGTGTCACATGTCATTAGAGAATCGGGTTTTGATTGGGTAAACAGACAGGATCTCCATGGGCCATCGGTCAGAGATCAACACATGGAGGTGAGGGCTCTGCACTTTCACATTCACGACTAGAGTTCAGCAGTTCCTCCATTAACTGCCCACAATTCAGCAAGGTGTAGGCCTCAGTGCTGCAACATAGGGTGGAGTCAACAAAGTAGTGTGCTCGATCCAGCTCCGTGGTATCAATGCTCCTCTTCCAGTGAGAATTCCCAATGGGAATTCCCAATGGGAGTAATGTCCCGTTTCTGTTGGACAACTGGGGCAGTGATTGAGATGAGGAGTATGTCCCTGCCCCCATTCAGGCCCAGCTTTGCAACACTGTCCTGGGGAGAGAGATGGATTATGGTGAGGGTGCATTCACTGCAGAGATTCACCAAAGATCCTCAGACGGCACCTTCCAAACTCACGACTACTTCCATCGAGCAGTAGATACACAGGAACACCACCCCCTGAAGGTCTCCCTCCAAGCCACCTAACATCCTGACTTGGAAATATATCACAGTTCCTTTGAGCCACTGTCGCTGGCTCAAAATCCTGGACTTCCTCCAGCACATGAACTGCAGCATTTCAAGAAGGGAGCTCATCACCACCTTCTCAAGGGCAACTAGGGACATACGAGAAATGCCGGCTCACTTAGTGATGTCCACGTCCCACAAATGAACAAAAAAACAACATGGCGTGGACTGAACTTTCACCTGGGGAGGGATTAAGAGAACGTTGCTGAGGGATAGACATTCACTCACACCTGAAATTTGGATCCTTTTCACCAGCGTGGACTTACCGTCTGAATCATAGGCTCTGAGGCCTCAGGAATGGACCTGGCTGCAACACACCGTTGTGACCATTCTTAACTAAATAAATAAACCGTGCAGGAAGCAGCTGGCTTGCCCTGAGGTCTGCCCTGGGGCTGGGAAATCAGCTGCCTGCCTTATTATTAACAGTTGCCATCACCTCAGCATCCAACCTCCGAGCCGGGAAAAACACTGGGCCTAGTTTTCTGCCAGTTCCCAGAGCGGAAATATGGTGCTGCTAAAGGTCAAGAAGCACTGCAAAAACCAAAAAAAAGAAACTCAGAGGCATGTGAACCATGTTTCATAGTTTATGGTGTACAATGTGATTTGAAATGAAGGATACAGTATCTAAGGACTCACTGCAAAATGAGAGGCACGTGAGAAACTACAGTCTGTACAAGATCACGTTTCCAGATGAGGACAACATGCTATTGCATAGAATCCTCACAGCATCGACTGTTTACCAGAGCGGAGTTCAATATGGTTGCAAACTACACAACAATAAAATGAAGGAAACAGGTATACTCCTTAATACAATAAAGGACACTGAGCATCTGTGAGCCTAGCATTGGCACCAATGGTAGGTCAAACCTACCCACAGGCACTTAACGTGCCAGCTAAGATACTAATTTAATGTTTACCCAATGGAAAGTTGAGTGTTAGTGCTGGTGATCGTGACGAACTTCAACATTAATCTTAGTTTTTAGAAACAACCTTGATCTACTGTCAACAATGCAATCAGATCTCAACCAAAATACCCATGGAATTGCAGCGATGGGGTATGCGAGGTTTGTAATCTGGTGGAAACATAAACATTCGACTCAGCCTGGAGAGGTTTAGAATTAAGTTCAACTCACCAAACCATTTTCCAGTTTTACATTTGCCACTGTTTTTTTCCATCTCTGCTTTCCATTTGTTAACTTAAATCGATCCCCTGGAATCTAAGTTCTCAGTTACTTCGCCAGCTGACAACTCACAAACCACTCACTCCTCAGATTGCTTGTTGATCGGACTGATTCAGTCAGGTTAATATTCAATACAACATACCGCAACAGGGGGCTGAGTTTCCTCCTCCAGCCTTCGACTAATATGATCATATTCATTGTCACTTTGAGCTGTTTCCCCTGTCCATCACTCTCTGTCATTCTGTGCCAGAGCTCAGTCATTCCCAGCCTCTTCAGTGCTGTCTGTCCCTCTGTCATAAATCCTTTGCCATGTGAGATTCCAGTTTGATGGCACCTGCTGATTATTTTAATCCTGTAGGTGGCAGTATTTGGAGTTTTCGCTTCCATCGAGAGTTGCCAACTGAGGCAGAGAAAGCTCCTCACATCAACGTTGTTTCAACAAATCAATTTTCTTGAATTCCCAAGTGATGACAAATGATGATGGTCTAATTCTGGGAGATCTTTAGCACAGCTCATCCCAGTGCTATCCTCACCCCACAGCTCTCATAGTTACCAAGCTGACAGTGAAACAGTGTTTGAGTTTTGGGGGGGGTTTGCAGCATTTGGAAGCTAATTACATACAGCGTATCCCTCAGAATGTGAGCAATCTTTCATCTACGTGACGTTACTGTTCCAATGCTCTTCCTAGCCAGCCTCCCACCTTGCATTCTCTGTAACCCTCTTTAAATCCTTCACGGTCTTACACTCCTCCTCATCTGTGAACCATTCTACAGGCCATAAACCTTTCGTGATCTCTACATTCCGACAGCTTGTTCACCCAGAATTCTCTCCAGTTCAACACTAGCAGTTGGACTTTTCATTGTCTAGGCCAGGAGCTCTGGGACTCCCTCCAGAAATGTCTCCAGCCCACTCTCTTGGTTTAAGATTCTCCTCAGAACTTACTTCTTGGACAAACCATCTGGTGTCTCCAATGGTGGCACAGGCTAAAACATTGTTTCATAAATCCGTTATAAGAACAGGGAGTAGGCCATTCAGCCCCTCGAGCCTGTTCACCATTCAATGAGGTCATGGCTGATCTGTGGCCTAACTCCATATCTTTCGCAAGGTTTAAAATGAACAACTCATCCACTGCCATTTTTGGAACAGAGATCCAACCATCTCTCACCCTTCGTGTGTAGATGCATTCCCTGACATTATTCCAAACAGTCTGGCCCTAATTCTCAGGCTATGCCCCTGGTTCGCGAATCCCCAACCCATGGAAATAGATTATTTTTATCTACCCTGTCTATTCCTGTTAATATCTTGAAGTCTTCAATCAGATCACCCCTTAACCTTCTAAATTCTAGAGAAACCGGCCTAATCTGTATCATCAGTTCTCATGACATAACCCCTGAAGTCCAGGTATGATCCTTGTAAACCTGTGCTGTACTCCAGATTAGTGGTGCTGGAAGAGTACAGCAGTTCAGGCAGCATTCAAGTAGCTTCAAAATCGATGTTTCGGGCAAAGGCCCTTCCAGAAACGTCGATTTCGAAGCTCCTTGGATGCTGCCTGAACTGCTGTGCTCTTCCAGCACCACGAATCCAGAATCTGGTTTCCAGCATCTGCAGTCATTGTTTTTACCCTGTGCTGTACTACGTCCAAGACCAGCCTATCGTTCCTAAAGAGTGGTGCCCTGATTTGCTCACTGTACTACAAGTGGGGTCATGAAACACTTTGGTACATTAATAGGTCAAAGGTGTTATATAAATGTAAAAGTTTTATTGTTGTTGCTAAAGATAACAATCAGGAAACTGATGCTCCCATTATTTCCCAGTTCAGGGCAAATGGGTCCATGCAGGACTTCATTCAGAGTCACTGAAGTAACTGTTAATATGATAAATCCTTACATAATTAAGAAATGCACAAACTCAATGTACAATAGATTTATATGTACATTGTACTGGTGTTTGTGGTTGGCATTGCCACTCACTGGATGGGGATTAGCAACAATATCAAGTACACTTTGATTCTTTCTCCTCATTAATACACACATACAAAACAGCATGTAGTTCACAGATGGACAATGACAAGAAAGCAAACTGTGGTCACACTGAGATCACTCGTGCCGGGTTTGAATGTGAGGGGGTTGGGTGGGGGGGTGGGTAGTTGGTTGCATCACAGACTGAAACGGGAGCTGTGTCCTTCAATCCACTATCCTCCGTTGACTCCTCAATTCACTAATCTTAATCATCAGCCAAGAAGCAGTCACTGTTGGCTTGGCTTGACCTTACGTACACTGGGTGGGCCAACGTGTTGAGCAGGGAAACACTGTCCACTGGCCACACACTGTTCATGTGGCCTTCACAGATAGCCCTGCTTGCTTTTATGTTTCTTACTCAGGGCTTAGAGTTAGAGTGCGGGGTTTGGGTGTGTCCTGCAGGTTTGGGAAAGGGCTGTTCTTTACGGCTCCCCATCCTGTGGCCTCTTTGGTGGATAAACTGTCAGTGCCGTCAACACAAGGGATTAGCCGAGTGGCGCTTTGAAAGGCAGTCCTCCTGTCACCCGGAAGGATTCTTAGCCCTGAAGATTCCATCCCGGAAGATGTTGAACTAATGCTGAGAGATTTGAAAACCCACATTCCCTCAAGCTTTGCCTTGTTCAAAGGGTGCCACAGAAGGGTGAGGACCTGGTATGGTCGAGGTGCCATCTTTGCACCCCTCTCACCACCCCTCCCCCCCAACTTCAACTTATGCACAGACTGATCTACAACCCCTCATTCGAGTTGTCAATCCTCAGCGCTCAGCACAGGCAAGTGAGTGTCCACTAGGCTGTTCAGCTGTGGGCGGCATCACAGTAGAAGACAATCTTGTCTTCAGCCCAGGACTCTCCATCCGGGAAGAGGCACTGGGCAGTGCTTGAGGGCGGTATCAGGCGCTGTTACCCAACTCCCAGGTTGTAAGGCCAGGTACAGGACCCCAGCTACCATCAGGATTGAGACACTGACCAAGATTGAACCCAGGACCTTTTTCTGATAGAACATGGCCTACTCCAAATTCTCCAAGGTAATTCCAGGCCGGGGGGGGAGTCCGGTTTACAGGGCTATGGGACTGTTTGTGAGGTAACTATTCATAGCAATTCCTCTTTAAAAAGAGAAATGACCACTTCAATCGCTAGAAAATTAAAATAATTAATGTTGGCCACACCACAGTAAACCATACTTAACCTCATTCTTAAATATATCGCCATTGACTCAGTGACAATCCAGCTGTAACCTTCCAGCGATGGAAAATAATGAAAATTTATGTTGTTCGTTACATTCGATTGATGGTGTGTTTCTCATTTGGTGGATCAAACACGAAGGGCTTGATAATTCAAATCCCCAACATTATGGAGCTCCTCAAACCCAATGGACTGAGTCCCTCTGCACTGGCAAGATGGAAGCTTCAAGCAGCTTCCATAGATCCAACCACACGGCTTAGAAACACAGAAACATAGAAAACAGGTGCAGGAGTAGACCATTCGGCCCTTTGAGCCAAGCATCACCATTCCACATGATCATGGCTGATCATGCCATTTCAGTATCCCACTCCCGCTTTCTGTCCCAACCATTGATCCCTTTAGTCGCAAGGGCCATGTCCATCTCCCTCTTCTAACATCTAACAAACTGGTCCCAACAGCTTCCCGAGGGAGAGAATTCCACAGGTTCACCAATCTCTGAGCGGAGAAACTCTTCCTCATCTCAGTCCTGAATGGCCTTATTCTGAGACTCTAAGCCCTGGTTCTGGACTTCCCCAACATCAGGAACATTCTTCCTGCATCTAGTCTGTCCAGTCCCATCAGGATTTAGAATGTTTCTATGAGATTCCTCCCTCATTCTTCTGAATCCCCCGTGAGTACAAGCCCAATCGATCCAGGCTTCCCAAACTGGAGGTCATCACCTCCCCCAGGAGCGGCCACAAGCCAAGGTTTCGCGTCTCCCATTTTGCTTTGGCCCCGTACGAGGTGAGATGCCTGAAGCTACCAAAGTCTCAGATGTTGATTTCCATCACTAAAAACACTTGAGCTTGCAGATAAATTGGTCCCAATGCAGGCTAGAGATTTTCTGGAAGCTGTAATTCAAGGCCTGGTCAAATTAGGAACAAAGTGAAAATAATTCTAAAGTCTGTAAACCATTGGAGGCCCAAATCTGATGGCCAATCGTGGTCCAGTTTTCAGATCTCTGTGAGCACCCCATGCCAGTGAAACAAACCCAGAACAGGGAATTATTTTCCTCCTCGCATTTCAAGTTAAGCTTCCCACGGTTACAAGCCCCCAGCAGCTGCCACAGGCTCCACCTGTTAAATCTTTGACTTCCACAACTTCAAAGGTTCCAGCAATACATGTTAGATCGGAGCCAAGCTTTCTCGCGCTCCAGTTCAACTTGAAAGAAGTGACGTTGAAAGTGGGGAGCCCAAATTTGATCTCACCATTACAGCAGACATGAGGCGGTCTCTTAGCAACAACAACTTGGCATGATGGGAGCTCCCCCCTCACCCTCACCTCCATGTTCCCCCCCCCCCCCACTACACCCCCCTCCCCCCACATTTGGAGATATTTGTCCTGAGATACAGTGAAGGCTGGAAACCCGTGAGATGTTATCCTTTATTACTGTGGAATATCACAAGCTTCTAAGCTTGGATGGGAGTTACTGTAGGAGCTGAACATCCGCTTTTAGTCTGAAAGAAGCATAGAATCCCTATAGTGTGAAAGCAGGCCATTCGGCCCATCACACACTGCCCCTCAAAAGAGCCTCCCACCCAGACCCAACCCCCTGCCCTATAACATAAGAACTAGGAGCAGGAGTTGACCTGCTCTGCCATATAATAAGATCATGGCTGATCTTTTCATGGAGTCAGATCCACTTACCTGCCTTCTCATTGTAATCCCATAATTCCTCTACTGTTCAAAACTAAATCTACCTTCGCTTTAAAAATGTTTACTGGAAACAGCATCACCACTTTCCTGGGAAGGGAATTCCATAGATTTACAACTCCCTGGGTGAAGCATTTCCTGCTCAATTGAGTCTGAAATCTGCTTCACCCACCAGTGAACCCTGCATTCCCCATGGCTAATCCACCATTCCCCCCAACACTACATTGTGGCCAATCCGCCTAGTCTTTGGACTGTTGGAGCAAACCCATCCCGATGCAGGGAGAATGTGCAAACTCCACACAGAAGGTCACCCGAGGCTGGGATTGAACCTGGGTCCCTGGCGCTGTGAGGCAGCAGCGCTAACCACTGAGCCACCGTGCTGCTCCTAAAGGAAGGATGACCGATCAATTCTCTTTACTTCCCAGTTCAGCACCAGGGGGCTCCATCCCCTCCCCGCCCCCCCCCCCCCGACCCAGGTTGAGGGAAATGGAGACATGGGAGGGACTGCTGAGTAACGTGACAGGGGAGAGTGGGGAGGTGAAAAACCTTTGAAAGAGTCAGGCCGTTGAAAGGGGCAGAGCTGAAAATTAACGCACCCAAGTGTGTGGTCTCACAAGGAATAACCAGGAGAGTTTACAGAGGATAAGGTAGTTCTAAAGAAACAGACACCAGCTTTGGGGGGAGTGGGGGGGTTATCTATGATCATTGTAGGTTGGCAGGGCAGCTTGGGAAAATGTGTAGGAGGATAACTAGTTACTTAACTATATAAATAGGGATATGGAATACCAAAACAAGGAAATTAAGAGGAATCATTTTTCACTGATTCAGCCTGAATTGCCCAGCTCTCTGCATCACCCATCAGGAAGGAGGTGACCACATTTGTAAAGGATGCAGAAGAGATGGCGCCAAGGTTGAGAAACTTCAGTCATGTGATGGTAGACAGACTAAGCTCTCCGATGGGAGAAGAGTGAGAGGAGGCTTGCTGTGGGTTTTCAGAATCATGTGGAATCCAGATGGAAATAAACCAATGTTACCACATGACTGGGTTAGCTTGCTCAAAGTCACGCTCTGATATTGCCTCCTTTCATGGTCACACCTGCCTAATCACCCCCCCAGCAGTAAATTAACTCCATCCACAGATAATTTCCTAACTACCCTAACTTCCATTAGTGCAGATAACAAGCCACATTTAGCTGGGAAATACTCTCCAATCATCCCATTGTCCAACACTTTGGCTTTTGCTGAATTCTCTGGTGTGAATACTAAATCCTTCTCCAGCAAGTGTTGAGTAGGCCCTATATCTCTTAATACAGCTATGATCTTGGATACTTCCTTTGAAGTAAAAGAGATCATCTTCCCTTTCGATAAAAACCCTTCCTTAGCTCTCAGCTACTCTGCATACTTCAGCACTCACAACAGCATCTACTTACAGTCTTTTGGTTAAGGTTAACGTCACAATCTGATTCATGGCATTTACCTTTTGAGTTTCCTTTTCAGATCAATTCTTATAAGCTTCAGTAAGTCATATGGGCTCCCCTCATGACTTCCAGCCTTCTGAGTGAATGTGTCCCACATTGTCACAATGGAAATACCAAGGCCTCTGATTTGCACTATTTTCAATTTTCATCTGAGGAGATGACCTTAGAATATTCCCAGTTGTCCATTCTTTACTGTGGCTACATACCACCTTCTCATTCTCCCATGTTCTTAACCCTTTAAATTTGAGAGTGACCGATTTCATTGGATGGGTTAGGTCTCAATTGTCAACCACTATTGCTGCCTTTCCAGTAGTTGCAACCCTTTGGTCATCAAAGTAGGTTCTTAATTACAGAGTGAAAAAGCTTTCAAGTTCCTTTAAGAGCTTTATATGTGGTTTTGGATTCTAACGTTTTCATCCACCTGTCACACTGACGACAGCATGTTTTAACCCTCTCAAACTCAACAGAGGTTTGCCATGACTGTTTATGCCTAAGCCACTAACTCCAAGGCAGCCAAGGTCGTCTTTTTTTCACTTAACCATAATCCCAAGAAACCTCTGACAGCGAACCATCCTGTGCTTTACCTGTCAACTTAATCTGCCGCAGACAAAAGTCCAGCCCTCTTTTGTCCAATTCATTTGCCTGGCCATTTTCTCAAATGATATGAAGAATCCCTTGACATCATTTCCCCAAATGTTGGTAGGGCCTGTGTGAACGTAAACATTTCCTTAATGCATTCCAAATTATAACTAAGATTCTACACCTGGGTCTACATCTGACATTTCCTTTTTCAGCTGCATTGTTCTAAGCTTACATTCATATTCCCCCCATTTCCTTTCCTCTTACACTTCTAATTCTAGTTTTCTCATTTCCAGTTCCTGTCCTTTTATTTCCAACTCTGGTTTCTTCATTCGTTCCTGATTCTCAATCTGCTTTTCCTGAATTTCACCTGATTCACCAACTATAGTACTCAGGCCCTTTTGTGTTTCTTCTGAAGCTGCATGCCTTTTCCTCAATGATCTCTTCTCTATATCTCTGTCAGACAGCGCGACCTTCAGTTTCCCCCAACAATTCAATTAGCCTGAGTTTTGAGAAACTCTGTAAGACCCCCTTAAGGGATAACGTTGCCACCTGCAGGAAATCCTTTGCCATTTCTTGTCTTAAACACAGATCAAACCTGGTATTTTCCTCCATCAGTTTTAGTTACTAAAACCACAGACAAATCCTCACTGACTCTGTTTCACGTCAATCTATCCCGGATGAGCCCCCAGACTTTATCACGACTCACTGAGTAATGCGCAGGAAGACAAGCCCTACCATTCCCAGAGACCTCCCAAAGGCTACAGACCTTTTTCTTAAAAGTATGTGAAGATTCTCCAATTTAAATAATTTTCAGGCCCAGGTTGATAGAAAGCACAGATATCGAGTTCTGTACTTAACAAATATTATCATTTATTACAAGAAATTAGAGTGTTGCTACAGCGTAAACTACCAACATGTGGCACTATAAATTACGACTCCAATCCTGTTATAAACATCCCCTTACACAGATACACACACATGGACACATATGTACTCACACATGCACACACACAGACGTACACAGGCACACACACCCATATATATTCACACACACACACACAGAGGCACGCACACACAGGCGTATACACACATCCACACAGGCGCGTGCATACACACACACACACACACACACACACACACAGAGGCATGGTCTCTCTCTCTCTCTCTCTCTCTCTCTCTCACATACACACACACACTCAGAGGCACACACATATGTACACAGACACAGACACACACACACACAGGCATGGTCTCTCTCTCTCTCTCTCTCTCACATACACACAGACAAACATACACACACACACACACTCACAGGCACACACACACACACACACAGGCATGGTCTCTCCCTCTCTCTCTCTCTCTCAAATACACACAGACAAACATACACAAACACAATCACAGGCACACACACACACACATACACACACACACAGGCATGGTCTCTCCCTCTCTCTCTCTCACATACACACAGACAAACATACACACACACACACTCACAGGCACACACACACACACACACACAGGCATGGTCTCTCCCTCTCTCTCTCTCACATACACACAGACAAACATACACACACACACACAGGCATGGTCTCTCCCTCTCTCTCTCTCACATACACACAGACAAACATACACACACACACACACAGGCATCGTCTCTCCCTCTCTCTCTTTCACATATACACAGACAAACATACACACACACACTCACAGGCACACACACACGTAACACACACATGCACACATACACAGGCATCGTCTCTCCCTCTCTCTCTTTCACATATACACAGACAAACATACACACACACACTCACAGGCACACACACACGTAACACACACACACACATGCACACATACACAGGCATCGTCTCTCCCTCTCTCTCTCACATACACACAGACAAACACACACACACACACACACGCACACACACACACACACGTGCGCACCCACACATACAGGCATGGTCTCTCTTTTCCTCACTCTCACACACACACACCCATACCCACACCATGCGTGCACGCGCGCACACACACACAGGCGCACGCACCCACCCACACACACAGGCGCACGCACCCACACACACACACACAGGCGCAGGGACACCCACCCACACCCACACACAGGCGCACGCACACAGACATACATACCCACACACAGGCGCGCACACACACACACCCACACACAGGTGCGCACACATACACACAAAGACGCATGCTCTCTCTCTCTCTCACACACACACATGCACTGATACAGGATAAAGAAGGTGGAGGATAAACTGGGAAGATCATTTGAGCTGGCTTTTGCTGATAGAAGGTTTCTCCTTTTCTCGATGTTCCCACTGGCACAAGGTGGCTGGTTCACCTACGAAAAGGCCGTTATCATCAATAAGTGCTCATTAATACATGGCCAGGGAAAAATCACAGCAGGTCAGGCAGCATCTGAGGAACAAGCGAGTCGATGTTTTGGGCATAACCTTTCATCAGGACTCACTCGTACATGGACCAATCAACATCTTGTTGACATCCGGAGATCCATCTGAATATTGAATCGTTTGGCTTCAGTTCAATTACAATCGTCAATTACTGCTTGTTCAAGTAGGTCTCGAAATGATGTTTGTCATGAGCATCAGGTTACTTACTCTTCAAAACAAGCAGCTACCCTTACAAAACACTGCCTTCAAAACATTTATCTCACATCCTGATCCACAGTTTTATAAAAGACGAAAATATAAAAGGACTCGGTCTTTAAGTCGTAGCTATTGATGGAAGGATTGGGAACTGGATAATAATATTTAATGTGATTGGCAGAAGGACCGGGGTGACATGAGGAAAACACATTTCCGCACAGCGTCTGGTTAGGATTTGGAACACAGCGTCTGAGGTGGCGACGGATTGAATTGACAAACTTTGCAGGGAGACACGAGAAGGTGGTGGACATGGGACAAAGGAAGTTGCTCTTGCAGAGAACCAGCACAGAGATGATGGGCTGATTGGCCTCTTTCTGTGCCATAACCATCACATAGTGAGATGGCATTTGTTCCACATGTGATCTGCCTTGGACTGCCTAGGAGGAATCAGGCGCTACTGTAATGTACAAGGAGGAGTTGGATAAGGAAAACAATTTGGAGCTGAGCAGTTAAGTGGGTTGAAGTGGCTAGCCCACCCAGGCATGGTGGGCAGAACGGCCCCTTTCCAGGCTCTAGGATTCTCTGATCTGTTGGGTCACAGTCAAAAACTACAGCCGGTCAGGCAGTCTCCAAGGAACAGGGGGGTCAATGTTTTGAGCATAGGCCCTTCATCAGGAACGTGGGAGAGTGTCTGAGACAAGGCAAGGCACCAGGGGATGTTGTCCATGAGGTAACATCAACAGTTGGCAGTGGGCTAGTAGCTGGGATAAATTGGAAATGTCAAACGTGGAGTAGCCTGGGCCCTTAGCTGCTGATGGCTGAAGCTCATCTAAAGCAAAATTACGATCAGTAGGCACTTGTCAACCAGCCAGAACTCTCTTGTCTTACAATATCAATTCGATTTTTCCTTTACTTTTGGTATTCTTGTGAAAGGTCCTGATGGGTTCAAGACAAGAATTCCTCCACACACTGTGTTCTTTTTTAGAAAACCCATTTACTGAAGAGATTATGGGGACCCGACAACCCAGAGTGGAACGTTGTGGGGATATACAGTCACTCTTGACTCCACTCCCACCTTGTGTCTCTTAATGTGCTCAATTCCCTTCATTGGTAGGACATGTCAGAAACGCGAGGTCAGAAATATAAAGCCAAGTGCAATACAACAGCAACTCTCCTGGGTGATGGATCAGATGGTATTGAGACCATGTCAGATTGCTGAGCCCCCTCTGCAGGCAATCACTCATCACAATGTGGTCAGGCCCAAGTAACAGGGGAGGCTGTGATAGTCCCTCGGATTCCAAGCTTCAAACACCTCTGCAGCAGGGCATACAGATATATATATTACATATATATATATAATATGTTCAAAACAGGAGTCAGTAACTCAGAGATATAGAGATTTAGAGCAAGGTAAAGAAAGTGGTGACAGCATGTAATATTCCACACAACAGAAATACCTAGATCCAAACACACACCAGCCTGTGGGTCGTCCTGTTGGACAGCAAGTGCTCCCACGTGGGTTTGTACATGTGGCAGACAACAGTATAGGAGTTGGGACGTCATATTGAGGTTGTACAGGATGTTGGTGAGGTCTCTTCTGGAGTACTGTGCCCAGTTCTGGTTCCCCCTCTTATAGGAAGGATGCTATTAAACAGAAGAAGGTGCAGAACAGATTTACCAGGAGGTTGCTGGGAATGGAAGCTTTCAGTTGGAAGGAGAGGCTGGACAGGCTGGGACTTTTTCTCGCTGGAGCATAGGAGGTTGAGGGAGACCCTTTAGGGGTTTATAAAATCATGAGGGGCACAGATAAGGTGAATAGCAAAGGTCCTTTCCCGAAGATGAGGGATTTCAAAACCAAGGGATATATTCTTAGGATGAGAGAAGAAAGATTTTAAAGTAACATGAGGGGCAATTTCTTTACACAGAGAGTGGTTTGTGTATGGAATGAACTTCCAGAGGTAGTGGTAGAGGCGGGAATAGTTACATTTAAAAGATATTTGGATAATTACATGAGTAAGATATGTTTGGAGGGATATGGGCCAAGGGCAGGCGGGTGGGACTAGTTGAGTTTGGGATTATGTTCGGCGTAGACTGGTTGGACTGAAGGGTGTACTTCTGTGCTGTATGACTCTGTGACAAATCACTCATTCCCCTTCCATTAATCTTCAACAGATCACCAGCCTTCAGGCTTGGCATTAACCACGGGCAGAAGCCCATCCAAATGTTATACTTTGCCGCACCTCAATTAACAATAAAAATTTGCAAACTCTGGAGGCACACATTACAAGAAAGCAATGGATTTGCTTGACAGGAAACCTGAGCAGCAAAAAGCAAGAATAAAAGAATGTGTCGCAACACTGAAAAAATGTTTTCCAAGTGACAGAGGGAGAAGGATCCTGAATTTCCGAGTCAGGCAACTCCACATACAACTACAGACGAAATCTGGGGGGACATAAAAATAAATCTCAACATAAACGGTACCAAAACTGTGTTGAAGAAGATGTCATTGCTACAGATTTCCTGAAAATGGGAATCGTTGATTCTCGGCGAGTGCTAAAGATAGTGTGAGAGAATCAAAGGGAAGAGGTGGCACTATGCCTGGACAACACTGGCAGATGTTGTATATGCTGAATGCAGCTGTCAGATAAACCGCTTCACATAGTATTGTTACCATCAAACTAGCCGACATTAGACTGTTACTACACTGGTCTTCACTATTGCATGTAGTGTACTGTAGAACATAAAATCCTGATGGCACTTGAGTGGATGGATGTGGGAAGGGTGTTTCCTGTAGTGGGAGAATCCAGAACTCAGGGTCATAGCTTTAAAATAAGGGGGCACCCATTTAAAGCAGAGATGAGAAAACATTGTTTTCTCTTAAGCGGTTGAGTGTCTTTGGAATTCCCTTCCTCAAAAGGCAATCAATGCAGACTAGAGTCAGAGAGATGTACAGCACAGAAACAGACCCGTCGGTCTAACCCGCCCATGCTGACCAGATATCCCAATCCAATCTCGTCCCATTTACCAGCACTTGGCCCATATCCCTCCAAACCCTTCCTATTCATATACCCATCCAGATGCCTTTTAAATGTTGCAATTGTACCAGCCTCCATCACATCCTCTGGCAGCTCATTCCATGCACGTACCACCCTCTGCGTGAAAAAGTTGCCCCTTAGGTGCCTTTTAAAACTTTTTCCTCTCACCCTAAACCTATGCCCTCTAGTTCTGGACTCCCCCACCCCAGGAAAATGACTTTGGCTATTTACCCTATCCATGCCCCTCATAATTTTGTAAACCTCTATAAGGTCACTCCTCAGCCTCTGACGCTCCAGGGAAAACAGCCCCAGCCTGTTCAGCCTCTCCCTATAGTTCAGATCCTCCAACCCTGGCAACATCCTTGTAAAATCTTTTCTGAACCCTTTCAAGTTTCACCACATCTTTCCTACAGCAGGGACACCAGAATTGCAGGGAATATTCCAAAATTAGCCTAACCAATGCCCCGTAGAGCCACAACATGACCTCCCAACTCCTATACTCAATGCATTGACCAATAAAGTCAAGTGTACTAAATACCTTCTTCACCATCCTAGCTACCTGTGACTCCACTTTCAAGGAACTATCAATTTGCACCACCAAGTCTCCTTGTTTAGTAATACTCCCCATCTTTAAGTATTTTTAAGGCACAGGTAGATAGTATCTTGACCAAGGGAGTGAAAGATTATCAGGGGATATACAGGAATGCATGGTTGAGGTTAAAATCAGATCAGCTCTGGTCTTACTGAATGGGGAAGCAGTTTCAAAGGGCTGAATAGCCTACTTTTGGTTCTTGTTTATCTTGTGAATCCTACACAAGGATGCCGAAGCTTTGTTGCTTTGCTCAAGGGGAAGCGTAGTTATTGTATGCTAGAACTGATCTTGTTCTGAGATCAGATTACAGAAGAGCAGCTTCAGCGATAACACAGAGACTACTCACTGATGGGGAGAGATTGCAATTCTTTGAGTCTGGTACCCAAGTCATAGAGATCTACAGCACGGAAACAGACCCTTCGGTCCAACTTGTCCATGCTGACCAGATATCCCAACCTAATCTAGTCCCATTTGCCAGGACTCGGTCCATATCCCTCTAAACCCTTCCTATTGATATACCCATCCAGATGTCTTTTAAATGTTGTAATTGTACTAACCACCACTTCCTCTGGCAGCTTGCACACACGCACCACCCTCTGTGTGAAAAGGTCCCTTTTATATCTTTCCCCTCTCACCCTAAACCTATGCCCTTTAGTCTGGATTTCCCCACACCAGGGAAAAGACCTTCTCTATTTATCCTATCCATGCCCTTCATGATTTTATAACATCCCACCCCTTTCCTTGTGAATCTATGAAAACGTTTGCATTGAAGGGAATCCTGACCTAGCTGTATTCCTGAAAACTGCACCATTAAGTGCTTCATTGGTTTAACATGTGAGTTAACTAGCTTGGTATATTTCTTGTCTGGAAAAACTAATGTACAAGATGCAATATTGTATCATATGCGTGCAGTACCATGCATTCCTAATATAAATATAAATAACTTTGAAAATGCACCAAGATGTGGAGGTGCCGGTGTTGGACTGGGGTGGACAAAGTTAAAAATCACACAACACCAGGTTATAGTCCAACAGGTTTAATTGGAAGCACTAGTTTTCGGAGCGCTGCTCCTTCATCAGGTGGTTGTGGAGTACACAATTGTAAGACACAGAATTTAGAGCAAACATTTACAGTGTGATGTAACTGAAATTATACATTGAAAAATACCTGGATTGTTTGTTAAGTCTCTCATCTGTTAGAATGACCGTGATAGTTTTTTAAAAGTTACATTCTCAGGTTAACTGTAACAATTGGTGTTAGTCAGACAATATGTTGAAGGTGTTAGCTCCCTGTGTTCTCTCTCTGTGCCATAATGTTTAGACTGATCCTAATCTAAAAAGTGAGAAAACAGGGTCTTACATGGATTCATGCAGTTTTTCAGCAAAGTACAGTGTAACCCTGAAAATACAAATTCACCCCACAAATGTATATTACATGTGTGCATGTGGGTCTTTGTGTGTGTGTGTGTGTGTGTGTGTGTGTGTGTGTGTGTGTCTGCCTGTCTGTCTGTCTGGGTTGGGGGATTGTGAGTGTGAGAGAGTCTGTATATATGTGTGTATCTGAGTGTAGAGTGTCTTAAGTCTGTGAGGGGGTGCATGTGTGAGTGTGGGAGTGTGTGTGTCTGTAGGATTGTGTGTCTGGGGTGGGGGGGTTGTTAGTGTCTGTGAGAGAGAGTGTATATGTGTGTGCATGAGTGTAACGTGGTCTAAGTCTCTGAGAGGATGCCTATGTGAGTGTGTGTGAGTGTCTGTGAGCGTGTCTGTGTATATGTGTGTCCGTGTGTGTGTGTGTGTGTAGTGCCATAGTGGTCTCCTGCAGGACAGTGTTCTCACATTGATGAGGCTCCATCTAGTGACAGGCACTGGCCAGTGCAAGTAGCAGCTGAAGACTAGCCGCATAACAAAGAGCTGTAGACACTGGAGATCTCAAACCAAGGCAGAAATTCCTGGAGAAACTCAGCAGGTTCTGGCAATTCTGAAGAAGGGTCACTGGACGGAAACATTACCTCTATTGCCCTCTACAGACCTGCAGCCATTTCTGTTTTTATTTGCACTTACCAATGTGCCCCACAAGGTGGAGGCTAGTGCAAGTTCAGATTGGGAGGCAGGAGAAGGGAGTGGCTGTTGGTCAGAGCAGAGGGTAAGAGTTAAGATTAGGAGTGTCAGGGGGAAAACTCGTGTGCACACAGGCTGTAGATCTTTGTAATAAATGACATTAAAGTAAAACTAATAATGTTAAACAGATTTATTGACTTTGTTTCACTTTAACATCGAGAGGTAAGTCGTGTTGTATCATAGAATGGAAGCAAGCCATTTGGCCCATCAAGTCCACATTAACCATCCAAATAATATCCCAACCAGAGCTGCCCTGCTACTGTATGCCTGTAACCCTGCATGACCCACCCAAGCCTGCACATCCCTGGACACAATGCTCAATTTCCCATGGCCAATTCACGACCAGGAGGAAGCCCGCACAGACAAAGGGAAAATGTGCAAACTCCACACAGACATTCACCCAAGGGTGGAACCAAACCTGGGTCCCTGGCGCTGTGAGGCAGCAGCACTAGCCAGTGAGCCACCGTGCCACCCCGTGTTATGTGAGCCAACATTAATTGAAAGTTATGACTAAACTGCTTCCACCACCCTTTTGGGCAGTGCCTTCTACCTCAGAACAGTTAGCAGTTAAAAGTGTCTTCTCATCTCCAACACCGACCCTCCACACCCATTTAGGTTTTAAACTCAGTTCCTTATTAATTTCTATCTTGTTCTTAAGTTTTTGTGCCCAGGTACTTGTACCTAAGATGGCACTTTTTTTCCCTCATTCGTTCGTGGCATAAAGGCATCTCTGGCTCCAGAGGGCAGGTAAGAGTCGACCACATTGCTGGAGTTACATGTGGGCCAGACCAGGTAAAGATGGCAGATTTCCTTCCCTGAAGGACATCAGAGTCATATTCATAGAGATGTACAGCATGGAAACAGACCCTTCGGTCCAACCCGTCCATGCTGACCAGATATCTTAACCCAATCTAGTCCCACCTGCCAGCACCCGGCCCATATCCCTCCAAACCCTTCCTATTCATATACCCATCCAGATGTCTTTTAGAAGTTACAATTGTACCAGCCTCCACCACTTCCTCTGGCAGCTCATTCCACACACACACACCACCCTCTGTGTGAAAAAATTGTCCCTCAGGTCTCCTTTATATCTTTCCCCTCTCACCCTAAACCTATGCCCTCTAGTTCTGGACTCCCTTGCCCACAGAAAATACCTTGTCTATTATCCTGTCCATGCCCTTTTATAAACCTCTATAAGATCACCTCTCAGCCTCCGATGCTGCAGTGAACCAGATGGGTTTTTACAGCAATTGATAATGGATTCATGATCATCATTAGACTTTTAATTCCAATATTTTTAAAATTGAATTCAAATTCTATCATCTGCAGGATTTGAACCTGATCCCCAGAACATTACCTGGATCTCTGGATTAACAGTAAGCGATAAATCATTAGGTCATCATCTCCCCATGCGTGGTAACATTGAAAACTTTTGATTGCGCTCCTGTGCTTCTGTACTTGAGGACGTGACAATAAAGTCTAATTCTAATTGTCCTGCCCCAACTGCTTTGCCAGTAACCTTATATTGAATATTATTTTAAAAATCTCCTTCACCTTCTCACTGAATATAAATTGTTCTTCCTTCTGTAATGTGACTCTGTTCTGATTGAGTTCAATGCAAGAAGGTTTAATGCTCTCTCTTTTCCAACCAGTCAACTTTCACTGACAATAGTGAACATCAGAAATACATTCCAATATTGCTAACAGGACAATGGGATAGTTTTACACTGGAGGGTAAATAATCTTTTACAATCAACAGCCATTTCAAAGCACTTCACATCCAAAGAAGCAATGTTCCTTTAAAGTGTAGCCATTTTAGTAATGTCAGAAATACAGCAGCCAGTGCATGCACAGCAAGATCCCACACACAGCAATGCAATGACAACCCGAGAATCGTGTTTTATTTTAAAATGTTGATCAAGAGGTACACATTGACCAGGGCACCAGGAGTGTGAGTGCAGCATGGCTGGGATTAGTTATGGTGTTACATGTTAACTGTGTTTCTTTGATTTTAATAGGAAGGATGGGAATATTTAACTTTGTAAACTTGGTTTTCTTTATTTTTCTGCTTTGTACCAAGATTTTGTCCCTAGGTAAATATGTACCAAAGATGGCACTTTAAGTGGCAACCTGTAACTGTTTCACTGTACTCATGTGACAATAAAGCTAATTCAATTCATTTCCTCTGCTGCTCTGCTTTGAGTTGATGCCCAAGGAGGCGACCCTGATGCTGGTTTAACATTTTATCCAAACGACTGTACCTCTGACAGTGTGGCACTCCCTCGGCAGTGCACCAATATGTGTTAACTTTGTTTTTTGTCATGCTCATGTCCTTGCGTGGGATTTGTGCTCACATTAGACTCAACTGGGAGAGCGTGACCAACCGAGACATGGTCACCACTTCAAATCATGGGAGATCTTTAAGACAAAAGGCAAAAATCTGGGAATTAGGAATTCCTGCACCGAGTCCTGCCGTTCCACTGTTGTGAGAACGTCATTCAACTTTAAACAGAGCCCGGTCCAACACAACAGGCTGGTGACAGAATTCTGATTTCTAAGGAACCCAATGGCCAGGATCTGGGAAGTGCGGCCAGTGGAAACATTTTAATTCTTTTTCGCTGGCTTCAACTCCCAGCCCACGCCACCGGGATTACAGTCATCACCTGAACAGATGTGGAGTGACTTTGGGAGGGAGTTGACTAACACAGGAATCAAGTGATCCAGACCTCAGACCCAAAGTGTTGTCCTTCCACAAGCCCTGGGGTTTTGTCATTTGAAGTCTCTGGTTCTGTAGGTTGTGAGGAGGACAGCATGGAAACGCAAAGCAACTTGGACAAGTCGGTGGACTGGGCTGATGAGAGTCAAGGAACTTGGAGGGGTACAATTATAAAAGGGGGTATAGCACAGAAACAAAAGGACCTGGGGGAAACATGTGATGGTGGCAGGACAGGTAGAGACAGCAGCTGTCCAAAGCCTTGGAATACTGCGTACAATTCTGGTCTCCTTGTTATAGGAAAGATGTTGTTCAGCTTGAAAGGGTTCAAAAACAATGTTGCCAGGGTTGAAAGGTTTGAACCATTGGGAGAAGCTGAACAGGCCGGGGCTGTTTTCCCTGCAGCACTGGGGGGCTGAGGGGGTGACCTTATAGAGGCTTATAATATCATCAGGGGCATGGATAGGATAAATAGACAAGGTCTTTTTCCCAAAGTAGGGGAGTCCAAACGTAGATGGCATAGGTTTAAGGTGAGAGGGGAAAGATATAAAAGGGACCCAAGGGGCAACGCTTTCACACAGAGGGTGGTACGTGTATGGAATGAGCTGCCAGAGGAAGTGGTGGAGGCTGGTACAATTGCAACATTTAAAAGGCCTCTGGATGGGTATATGAATAGAAAGGGTTTGGAGGGATATGGGCCAAGTGCTGGCAGGTGGGACTATTTAGGATATCTGTTCGGCGTGAACGAGTTGGACCAAAGGGACATTTTCCATGCTGTACATCTCTTATGATTCTGAAGCAAGTGTACAAAAGCAAGGAGGTGAAGCTGAAGGTGTACAAGATCCTTGGTAGACCTCAGCTGGAGCATTGTGTAGAGTTCTGGGTTCCATATTACAGGGAAGATGTCAATGCATCGGAGGAAGTGCAGAAGCAATTTACAACAATGGTTCCAGGGATGAGAAACCTCAGTCATGAGAATAGATTGAAGAGGTTGGGACTGATCCCCCTGGAGAGAAGAAGCTTAGACGAGATTTGATAGAGGTTTCCAAAATCACATGTGGGCTGGATACAGTTCGTAGAGAGAAGTTGTCCTCACTTGTAAAACAACAAGTGGGCCTCGATTTAAAGCGATGCCAGCAAAGCAAGGGGGAATGTGAGAGATCAACTTTTTCACTCAGCAGCTAGTTAGGGTAAGGGGCTGGACTGTCTGGAACCGTGGTGGAGGTGGGTTCAACTGAAGCATTCCGGAGGGCATTGGATGGCTATTCGGATAGCAAGGGGACAGAGTAGAGATATGGAGAAAAGGCAAAAAAAATTGGCATCCGAGAATTGGTGCAGATGCAATGGGTTGAATGGCCTGAATTGTGATTGTTACTGTAATCAGTCCCACAATGAGCAGAACATTGGTTGCCTCCAATGTACCTCATTGTAAATTGTGAGATGGGAGCTCCAAGAACCTGAGTGTGTTTGACAAAGGGTGGGGGAGGATTGGGGGGGGGGGGGGGCTCATTCACCTGAACCCAGTGCTGCTGAGGATTAGGAATCTGCTGCTCGCAGAGTTCACTTCGAACGAAACCTGTCAGTCACTGTGGCTGTCAGTGGGGGACATGCAGCCATGTTGGGTGCATGTGGGTGAGGAAGTGTGTGCATGCGTGTACGCATGTGCGCTGGAAAATCAGGACAAAGGTGACCCAAGCGTGAAGTCTACGCCAGGTTGGCTGTGCCACTACAGCTACCACACAGCTCCAGCCGACAGGGAGGCAATGGCCTAGTGGTGTTATCACTGGGCCATTAATCTAGAGACCCCCGTAACATCCTGGGGACATGGCCATGGTAGTTCGGTGGATTGGCCATCCTAAATTGCCCAGGGATGTGCAGGCTAGGTGGGTTAGCCATGGGAAATGTGGGGTCATGGGGATGGGTTGGGTCTGGGGTGAGATGCTTTTCGGAGGGTCATTGCGGACTCGATGGGCTGAATGGCCTGCTTTCACACTGGAGGGATCCTGTGAAATTGAATTTGATAAAAATCTGGAGGCAAAGGTATAATAATGACTGTGAAACAATTGTCACAAAAAAAATCCATCTGGTTCACTAATGCCTTGAAGGGAAGGAAACTGCCAGCCTTATCTGGTCTGGCTGACATGTGACTCCAGACCTACAACCATGTGGTTGGGACTGAGCAGTGATGGGCAATAAACGTTAGCCTGGTCAAGAGCATCTGCATCCAGCACGTGATAATCCTTTCAAGAAGACCATGAGACTATCCCACTCTTCCTGCCTGTTGTGTCGGAAGGATTTAAAGTCTATTTGGCTGTGTTTTGGCACACTGCTGCCTGTCACTATTGAGCCCAGAGGTGGGACTTGTACCCAGTGCATCTGGTCAAGAGGCAGGGCTGCTAGGGACCAGACACATAGTAAATCCATCTGGGCTGAGAGAGGGTCAGAACCTGCCACAGCACAGTGGTGATTCGATGAGGTGGACTGTTCCTTTTTGGTGTCCGTGCCTGTTGTCATGTTGCTGTACATGCTGATCTTCAAGTGGTGGCGCCATTTGGTCAGCCCCTGACTCTCAGAGGTGAACATCAATGTTCAGGCTCTTCCAGATGGCCACAGGCCTTCTTAAAACGGTACTGTGGCCAGTTTACTGGTCTTCCAACTGCAACACACCACAAAGGTCAAAGGAACCAGTGCACCTCAGCACCTGTCCATTCAGACACACAGCATAAGGTTAGGTTCCGCGATACACACACACACACACCAACTTAAACCATCATCCGGTCAGATGGGCAATAGTTCAGAAAGCTCCAACTGGGCTGTACTTTACTCAGCGAGGAATAATGGCAGCGTGCATTACTTCAGCATCACTCAGAACTGTCAGTCCTCACAGGCATACTCTCACAGGCACACACATGTGCTCTCACACACACGCGTGCTCATACACGTGCTCACACACATGCACATGCTCACACACACACACGTGCTCACACACACACATACACACACGTGCTCACACACACACACACGTGCTCAAGCACACACGTGATCTCACACACACACATACACACACGTGCTCACACACACACATGCTCAAACGCACACGTGCTCTCACACACACACACATACACACACACATACACACGTGCTATCACACATATGCACACATACACATGCTCTCATACACACACGCTCTCTCTCACACACATATACACACACACGTGCTCTCACGCTCATACACATACACACACGTGCTCTCACACACACATGCATGCTCACATACACACACGTGTGCTTACACACACACGCGTGCTTACACACACATACACACACGCGTGCTCACACACACACGCGTGCTCACACACATGCGCACACACACATGCTCACATACACACACATACGTGCACACACACCAACTTAAACCATCATCCGGTCAGATGGGCATTAGTTCAGAAAGCTCCAACTGGGCTGTACTTTACTCAGCGAGGAATAATGGCAGCGTGCATTACTTCAACATCACTCAGAACTGTCAGTCCTCACAGGCATACTCTCACAGGCACACACATGTGCTCTCACACACACGCATGCTCACACAATGCTCTCACACACACGCGTGCTCATACACGTGCTCACACACACATGTGCTCTCACACACACACATACACACACATGCTGTCACACATACGCACACATACACATGCTTTCATACACACACGCTCTCTCACACACACATATACACACACATGTGCTCTCACGCTCACACACACACATACACACACGTGCTCTCACACAGACATGCATGCTCACACACACACACGTGCTCACATATACACACGCGTGCTTACACACACATATGCGTGCTCACACACACGCGTGCTCACACACATACACACATGCTCACATACACACACATGCTCACACACACATACACACGTGCGCTCTCACACACACACATGCTCTCTCACACACACGTGCTCTCTCTCACACACACATGCTCACACACACACGTGCTCTCTCTCACACACATACTCTCACAACCACGTGTTTACACACACACTCACATTCACATACACACACGTGCTCTCACACGTACACATATGCACACATGCTCTCACACATGCTCTCTCATACACACATGCTCACAAACATGCTCTCTCACACGACACTCACCCCATTTATTCCTGATGAAGGGCTTTTTGGCTATTTGGATGCTGCCTGAACTGCTGTGCTTTTCCAGCACCACTAATCCAGAATCTAGTTTCCAGCATCTGCAGTCATTGTTTTTACCTCGCTCTCTCACACACGCACACACATGTGCTCACACACACACACGTACTTTCACACACATGCTCATACACATACACACACGTGCTAATACACACGCGTGCTCACACACACATGCACAAACACATGTGTTCACACATACGCGTGCACACACATGTGCATGCACACACATACACACACATACTCACACACACATGTGCTCACACACACGTTCACACACATGCTCACACATACACGTGCACACACACATGCTCACACAAATACACACACGCACACACACACGTGCTCTCACACATACACGCTCATGCACCCACGTGCTCACACACACACATGCTCACACACGTGCTCACAGACACGTGCTCACATGCACACACACGTGCTCACATGCGCACAACACGTGCTCACACACACGCGCTCACACTCACACGTGCTCACACGCACACACGCTCACACGCGCTCACAGGCACACACATGTGCTCACACACGTACTCTCACACACACGCACTTGCTTGCACACGCACTCGCTCGCACACACACGTGTTCACACACACACGTGTTCACACACACTTGTTCACACACAAATACACGTGTACACACATAAATACACATGTACACACATACACACATGTTCACACACACGTGTTCACACACACATGTACACACACACGTGTTCACACTCACACACGTGTTCACACACACACGTTCACACACACACGTGTTCACACACACACGTTCACACACACACACGTGTTCACACACACACACACACACGTGTTCACACACACGTGTTCACACACACACATGTGTTCACACAAACACACACGTGTTCACACATACACACACACGTGTCCACACACACACACGTGTTCACACACACACACGTGTTCACACACACACGTTCACACACACACGTGTTCACACACACACACGTGTTCACACACACACACATGTTCACACACACACATGTGTTCACACAAACACACACGTGTTCACACACACACGTGTTCACACACACACATGTTCACACACACACGTGTTCACACACACACGTGTTCACACACACAAACACATGTTCACACACACACACGTGTTCACACACACATGTTCACACACACACACGTGTTGTCATACACAAATACGTGTTCACACACACACGTGTTCACACACACACGTGTTCACACACACATACAAACGTGTTCACACACACACACGTGTTCACTCACACACACATGTTCACACACACACGTGTTCACAGACACGTGTTCACACACACACGTGTTCACACACACACGTGTTCACACAAACACACACGTGTTCACACACACACACGTGTTCACACACACACGTGTTCACACACACACGTGTTCACACACACAAACACATGTTCACACACACACGTGTTCACACACACATGTTCACACACACACACGTGTTGTCATACACAAATACGTGTTCACACACACACGTGTTCACACACACACGTGTTCACACACACATACACACGTGTTCACACACACACATGTTCACTCACACACACATGTTCACACACACACGTGTTCACACACACGTGTTCACACACACACTTGTTCACACACACACATGTTCACACACACACACGTGTTCACACACACACACACGTGTTCACACACACACATGTATTCACACACACACACGTTTTCACACACACACACGTGTTCACACACACACACATGCTCACACACATGCGCACACACACATGCTCACATACAGACACATACGTGCACACACACCAGCTTAAACCATCATCCGGTCAGATGGGCAATAGTTCAGAAAGCTCCAACTGGGCTGTACTTTACTCAGCGAGGAATAATGGCAGCGTGCATTACTTCAACATCACTCAGAACTGTCAGTCCTCACAGGCATACTCTCACAGGCACACACATGTGCTCTCACACACACGCATGCTCACACAATGCTCTCACACACACACGTGCTCATACACGTGCTCACACACACATGTGCTCTCACACACATACACACACATCCTGTCACACATACGCACACATACACATGCTTTCATACACACACGCTCTCTCACACACACATATACACACAAGTGCTCTCACGCTCACACACACATACACACACGTGCTCTCACACACGCACATGCTCACAAACATGCTCTCTCACATGACACTCGCCCCATTTATTCCTGATGAAGGGCTTTTTGGCTATTTGGATGCTGCCTGAACTGCTGTGCTTTTCCAGCACCACTAATCCAGAATCTAGTTTCCAGCATCTGCAGTCATTGTTTTTACCTCACTCTCTCACACACGCACACACATGTGCTCACACACACACACGTGCTTTCACACACATGCTCATACACATACACACACGTGCTCACACACACATGCACAAACACATGTGTTCACACACACATGCACACACACACACATGCTCACACACACATGTGCTCACACACACATGTTCACACACATGCTCACACACACACGTGCACACACACACATGCTTACACAAATACACACATGCACACACACACGTGCTCACATACACATGCACAAACACGTGTTCACACACACATGCACACACACGCGTGCACACACATGTGCATGCACACACATACACACACATGCTCTCACACACACGTGCACACACATATGCTCACACAAATACACACACGCACACACACACGTGCTCTCACACATACACGCACAAGCACCCACGTGCTCACACACACACATGCTCACACACGTGCTCACAGACACGTGCTCACATGCACACACACGTGCTCACATGCGCACAACACGTGCTCACACGCACACACACACACGCTCACACTCACACGTGCTCACACGCACACACGCTCACACGCGCTCACAGGCACACACGTGCTCACACACGTACTCTCACACACACGCACTTGCTTGCACACGCACTCGCTCACACACACACGTGTTCACACACACACGTGTTCACACACACTTGTTCACACACAAATACACGTGTACACACATAAATACACGTGTACACACATACACACATGTTCACACACACGTGTTCACACACACATGTACACACACTATGTGTTCACACACACACACACACGTGTTCACACACACACACGTGTTCACATACACACACGTGTCCACACACACACGTGTTCACACACACACGTGTTCACACACACACACACACGTTCACACACACACGTGTTCACACACACACGTGTTCACACACACATGTGTTCACACACAAACACACACGTGTTCACACACACACACACGTGTTCACACACACACGTGTTCACACACACACGTGTTCATACAAATGTGTTCACACACATGTGTTCACACACACACACGTGTTCACACACACGTGTTCACACACACACACAAACGTGTTCACACACACAATTCACGTGTTCACACACACACGTTTTCACACACACACACATGTTCACACACACACACACGTGTTGACATACACACATACGTGTTCACACACACACACACGTGTTCACACACACACATGTGTTCACACACACACGCACGTGTTCACACACACATACACACGTGTTCACACACACACACGTGTTCACTCACACACACACGTGTTCACACACACACTTGTTCACACACACATGTTCACACACACACGTGTTCACACACACACATGTGTTCACACACACACACGTTTTCACACACACACGTGTTCACACACACACACGTGTTCACACACACACGTTCACACACTCACTTGTTCACACACACACACACGTTTTCACACACACACACGTGTTCACACACACACACACACGTGTTCACACACACACACACACACACACGTGTTCACACACACACACGTGTTCACACACACACACAGATCATACCTGGTATTTTCCTCCATCAGTTTTCGTTACTAAAACCACAGACAAATCCTCTCTGACTCTGTTTCACGTCAATCTATCCCGGATCAGCCCCCAGACTTTATCACGACTCACTGAGTAATGCACAGGAAGACAAGCCCTACCATTCCCAGAGACCTCCCAAAGGCTACAGACCTTTTTTTAAAAAAGTATGTGAAGATTCTCCAATTTAAATAATTTTCAGGCCCAGGTTAATAGAAAGCACAGATATCGAGTTCTGTACTTAACAAATATTATCATTTATTACAAGAAATTAGAGTGTTGCTACAGCATAAACTATCAACATGTGGCACTATAAATTACGACAGATACACACACATGGACACATATGTACTCACACATGCACACACACAGATGTACACAGGCACAAACACCCATATATATTCACACACACACACAGAGGCACGCACACACAGGCGCATACACACATCCACACAGGCGAGTGCATACACACACACACAGAGGCATGGTTTTTCTCTCTCTCTCTCTCACACATACACGCACACACTCAGAGGCACACACATATGTACACAGGCACACACACACACACACACACACACACACACACACACACACACAGGCATGGTCTCTCCCTCTCTCTCTCTCAAATACACACAGACAAACATACACACACACACTCACAGGCACACACACACACATACACACACACACAGACACACACACACAGGCATGGTCTCTCCCTCTCTAACACTCAAATACACACAGACAAACATACACACACACATTCACAGGGACACATACACACACACACACAAACAAACACACACAGACACAGGCATGGTCTCTCTCTCTCTCTCTCTCTCTCTCTCATCTCTCACATACACACAGACAAACATACACACACACACTCACAGGCACACACACACACATACACACACACACACAGGCATGGTCTCCCCCTCTCTCTCTCTCAAATACACACAGACAAACATACACACACACACTCACAGGCACACGCACACACATACACACACACACAGGCATGGTCTCTCCCTCTCTCTCTCTTTCACATATACACAGACAAACATACATACACACACTCACAGGCACACATACACGTGTTCACACACACACGTGTTCACACACACACGTGTTCACACACACACGTGTTCACACACACACGTGTTCACACACACACGTTCACACACACACACGTGTTCACACACACACACATGTTCACACACACACACGTGTACACACACACGTGTTCACACACACACACATAAACGTGTTCACACACACATGTGTTCACACACACACATGTGTTCACACAGACACGTGTTCACAGACACACACGTGTTCAGACACACACACGTGTTCACACACACACACGTGTTCACACACACACGTGTTCACACACACACACACACACAGGTTTTCTCTCACACACACACACACATGTTCACACACCCACACACGTGTTCACACACACACGTTCACACACACACGTTCACACACTCACACGTGTTCACACACACACATGTGTTCACACACACACACGTGTTCACACACACACACGTGTTCACACAAACACACGTGTTCACACACACACACACCTGTTCACACACACACGTGCACACACAAACGTTCACAAACACAAACACGTGTTCACACGCACACACCTGTTCACACACACACCTGTTCACACTCACACACCTGTTCACACACACACGTGTTCACACACATACACGTGTTCAAACACACACACGTTCACACACACGCACACGTATTCACACACACACGTGTTCACACACACACACCTGTTCATACACACACCTGTTCACACACGCACGTGTTCACACACACACACGTCTTCACACACACACACACACCCGTGTTCACACACACACGCGTTCACACACACACGTGTTCACACACACACACCTGTTCATACACACACACCTGTTCACACACACACGTGTTCACACACACACACGCACACACGTGTTCACACACACACACGTGTTCACACACACACACGTGTTCACACACACACACACGTGTTCACACACACACCTGTTCACACACACACGTGCACACACAAACGTTCACAAACGCAAACACGTGTTCACACGCACACACCTGTTCACACACACACCTGTTCACACTCACACACCTGTTCACACACACACGTGTTCACACACATACACGTGTTCACACACACACACGTTCACACACACGCACACGTATTCACACACACACGTGTTCACACACACACACCTGTTCATACACACACCTGTTCACACACACACGTGTTCACACACACACACGTCTTCACACACACACACGCACACCCGTGTTCACACACACACACGCGTTCACACACACACGTGTTCACACACACACACACCTGTTCATACACACACACCTGTTCACACACACACGTGTTCACACACACACGCACACACGTGTTCACACACACACGTGTTCACACACACACACGTGTTCACACACACACACACACGTGTTCACACACACACGTGTTCACAAACACATGTGTTCAAACACACACACCTGTTCACACACACACACCTGTTCACACATACACACACCTGTTCACACACACACGTTCTCACACACACACGTTCACACACACAAACACACACGTACACACCTGTTCACACACACATGTCTTCAAACACACACACACGTGTTCACACACACACCTGTTCACACACACGTGTTCAGACACACACACACCTGTTCACACACACACACACGTGTTCACACACACACCTGTTCACACACACACCTGTTCACACATACACACACACCTGTTCACACAAACACCTGTTCACACACACACACCTGTTCACACACACACGTGTTCAGACACACACACACCTGTTCACACACACACACACATGTGTTCACTCACACACCTGTTCACACACACACATGTTCACACACACACGTGTTCACACACACACGTGTTCACACACACACACGTGTTCACACAAGCGTGTTCACACACACACGTGTTCAGACACACACACCTGTTCACACACACACACACCTTTACACACACACCTGTTCACACATACACACACACCTGTTCACACACACACCTGTTCACACACACACACCTGTTCACACACACACACCTGTTCACACACACACACGTTCACACACACACGTTCACACACACACAAACACACGTGTTCACACACACACGTTCACATACACAGACGTTTACACATACACACGTTCACACACACACGTGTTCACACACACACTCCTGTTCACACACGCACACACCTGTTCACACACACACGTTAACACACACACGTGTTCACACACACACGTGTTCACACACACACACACGTGTTCACACAGACACGTGTTCACACACACACAGGTGTTCACACACACACGTGTTCACACACACAAACACGAGTTCACACACACACCTGTTCACACACATGCACCTGTTTACACACAAACACACCTGTTCACACACACACCTGTCCACACACACACCTGTTCACACACACACGTGTTCACACACACACACACGTGTTGACACACACCTGTTCACACACACACACCTGTTCACACACACACATGTGTTCACACACACACACCTGTTCACACACACACACACCTGTTCACACACACACGTTTTCACATACACACACACACCTGTTCACACACACAGAGGTTCACACACACACACGTTCACACACACACACACCTGTTCAAACACATACACACGTGTTCACACACACACACACGTGTTCACACACACACGTGTTTACACACACACACACGTCCACACGCAGACACACGTGTTCACACACACAGACACATGTGTTCACACACACAGACACACGTGTTCACACACACACACACGTGTTCACTCACACACACCTGTTCACACACACACACCTGTTCACACACACGTGTTCACACACACACACGTGTTCACACACACACCTGTTCACACACACGCACCTGTTTACACACAAACACACCTGTTCACACACACACCTGTCCACACACACACCTGTTCACACACACACGTGTTCACACACACACACGTGTTGACACACACCTGTTCACACACACACACCTGTTCGAACACACACACGTGTTCACACACACACCTGTTCACACACACACACACCTGTTCACACACACACGTTTTCACACACACACACACCTGTTCACACACACAGAGGTACACACACACACACACACGTTCACACACACACACACCTGTTCACACACATACACACGTATTCACACACACACACCTGTTCTCACACACACGTGTTCAGACACACACACACCTGTTCACACACACACACACATGTGTTCACTCACACACCTGTTCACACACACACACATGTTCACACACACACGTGTTCACACACACACGTGTTCACACACACACGTGTTCACACAAGCGTGTTCACACACACACGTGTTCAGACACACACACACCTGTTCACACACACACACACACCTTTACACACACACCTGTTCACACATACACACACACCTGTTCACACACACACCTGTTCACACACACACACCTGTTCACACACACACACCTGTTCACACACACACACGTTCACACACACACGTTCACACACACACAAACACACGTGTTCACACACACACGTTCACATACACAGACGTTTACACATACACACGTTCACACACACACGTGTTCACACACACACTCCTGTTCACACACGCACACACCTGTTCACACACACACGTTAACACACACACGTGTTCACACACACACGTGTTCACACACACACACGTGTTCACACAGACACGTGTTCACACACACACACAGGTGTTCACACACACACGTGTTCACACACACAAACACGAGTTCACACACACACCTGTTCACACACATGCACCTGTTTACACACAAACACACCTGTTCACACACACACCTGTCCACACACACACCTGTTCACACACACACGTGTTCACACACACACACGTGTTGACACACACCTGTTCACACACACACACACACCTGTTCACACACACACATGTGTTCACACACACACACCTGTTCACACACACACACACCTGTTCACACACACACGTTTTCACATACACACACACACCTGTTCACACACACAGAGGTTCACACACACACACGTTCACACACACACACACCTGTTCAAACACATACACACGTGTTCACACACACACACACGTGTTCACACACACACGTGTTCACACACACACACGTCCACACGCAGACACACGTGTTCACACACACAGACACACGTGTTCACACACACAGACACACGTGTTCACACACACACACACGTGTTCACTCACACACACCTGTTCACACACACACACCTGTTCACACACACGTGTTCACACACACACACGTGTTCACACACACACCTGTTCACACACACGCACCTGTTTACACACAAACACACCTGTTCACACACACACCTGTCCACACACACACCTGTTCACACACACACGTGTTCACACACACACGTGTTGACACACACCTGTTCACACACACACACCTGTTCGAACACACACACGTGTTCACACACACACACCTGTTCACACACACACACACCTGTTCACACACACACGTTTTCACACACACACACACCTGTTCACACACACAGAGGTACACACACACACACGTTCACACACACACACCTGTTCACACACATACACACGTATTCACACACACACACCTTTTCTCACACACACGTGTTCATACACACACCTGTTAACACAGACACACACCTGTTCACACACACACCTGTTCACATACACACCCGAGTTCACACACACACACCTGTTCACACACACACCTGTGCACACACACACGTGTTCACACACACACCTGTTCACACACACACACCTGTTCTCACTCACACACACCTGTTCTCACACACACAACTGTTCACACACACACCTGTTCACACACACACGTGTTCACACACACACACACGTGTTCACACAAACACACGTACAGACTCACACACACCTGTTCACACACAAACACCTGTTCACAGACACACACCTGTTCACACACACACACCTGTTCAGACAGACACCTGTTCACACACACACTTGTGCACACACACACACGTGTTCACACACACACCTGTTCACACACACACACCAGTTCTCACTCACACACACCTGTTCTCACACACACACGTGTTCACACACACACACACACACGTGTTCACACAAACACACGTACAGACACACACACACCTGTTCACACACACACACCTGTTCACACACACACACCTGTTCACACACACACACCTGTTCACACACACACCTGTTCACACACACACACGTGTTCACACACACACACCTGTTCACACACACACCTGTTCACACACACACACGTGTTCAGACACACACACACACCTGTTCACACACACACCTATTCACACACACACGTGTTCACACACACACCTGTTCACACACACACACGTGTTCACACACACACACGTTCACACACACACATTCACACGCACACACACATTCATACACACACACCTGTTCACACACACACCTGTTCACACACACACGTGTTCACACACACACACCTGTTCACACACAGACCTGTTCACACACACACACGTGTTCACACACACACACGTGTTCACACACACACACCGGTTCACACACACACACAAGTGTTCACACACACACACACACACACGTGTTCACACACACACATACGTGTTCACACACACGTGTTCGCACACAGACACACGTGTTCACACACAGACACGTGTTCACACACACAGACACACGTGTTCACACACACACATACGTGTTCACACACACGTGTTCGCACACAGACACACGTGTTCACACACACAGACACGTGTTCACACACACAGACACACGTGTTCACACACACACATGTTCACACACACACGTGTTCACACACACACGTGTTCACACACACACGTGTTCACACAAGCGTGTTCACACACACACGTGTTCAGACACACACCTGTTAACACAGACACACACCTGTTCACGCAAACACACCTGTTCACATACACACACGAGTACACACACACTTGTTCACACACACACCTGTGCACACACACACACGTGTTCACACACACACCTGTTCACACACACACACACCTGTTCTCACTCACACACACCTGTTCTCACGCACAAACGTGTTCACACACACACACACACGTGTTCACACAAACACACGTACAGACACACACACACACCTGTTCACACACAAACACCTGTTCACACACACACACCTGTTCACACACACACCTGTTCACACACACACACGTGTTCACACACACACACCTGTTCACACACACACCTGTTCACACACACACACGTGTTCAGACACACACACACACCTGTTCACACACACACCTATTCACACACACACGTGTTCACACACACACCTGTTCACACACACACACACGTGTTCACACACACACACGTTCACACACACACATTCACACACACACACACGTTCACACACACACACACATTCACACACACACCTGTTCACACACACACACCTGTTCACACACACACGTGTTCACACACACACGCCTGTTCACACACAGACCTGTTCACACACACACACGTGTTCACACACACACACACGTGTTCACACACACACACACCGGTTCACACACACACACAAGTGTTCACACACACACACGTGTTCACACACACACATACGTGTTCACACACACGTGTTCGCACACAGACACACGTGTTCACACACACAGACACGTGTTCACACACACAGACACACGTGTTCACACACACACGTGTTCACTCACACACCTGTTCACACACACACACATGTTCACAAACACACGTGTTCACACACACACACGTTCACACACACACGTTCACACACACACAAACACACGTGTTGACACACACACGTTCACATACACAGACGTTCACACACACACACGTGTTCACACAAGCGTGTTCACACACACACGTGTTCAGGCACACACACACCTGTTCACACACACACACACCTGTTCACACATACACACACACCTGTTCACACACACACCTGTTCACACACACACACCTGTTCACACACACACACGTGTTCACACACACACACGTTCACACACACACGTTCACACACACACAAACACACGTGTTCACACACACACGTTCACCTACACAGACGTTTACACATACACAAGTTCACACACACATGTGTTCACACACACACTCCTGTTCACACACGCACACACCTGTTCACACACACACGTTAACACACACACGTGTTCACACACACACGTGTTCACACACACACACATGTGTTCACACAGACACGTGTTCACACACACACAGGTGTTCACACACACACGTGTTCACACACACAAACACGAGTTCACACACACACCTGTTCACACACATGCACCTGTTTACACACAAACACACCTGTTCACACACACACCTGTCCACACACACACCTGTTCACACACACACGTGTTCACACACACACACACGTGTTGACACACACCTGTTCACACACACACACACCTGTTCACACACACATGTGTTCACACACACACACCTGTTCACACACACACACACCTGCTCACACACACACGTTTTCACATACACACACACAACTGTTCACACACACAGAGGTTCACACACACACACGTTCACACACACACTCACCTGTTCAAACACATACACACGTGTTCACACACACACACACGTGTTCACACACACACGTGTGCACACACACACACACGTCCACACGCAGACACACGTGTTCACACACACAGACACATGTGTTCACACACACAGACACACGTGTTCACACACACACACGTGTTCACTCACACACACCTGTTCACACACACACACCTGTTCACACACACGTGTTCACACACACACACGTGTTCACACACACACCTGTTCACACACACGCACCTGTTTACACACAAACACACCTGTTCACACACACATCTGTCCACACACACACCTGTTCACACACACACGTGTTCACACACACACACACGTGTTGACACACACCTGTTCACACACACACACCTGTTCACACACACACACGTGTTCACACACACACACCTGTTCACACACACACCTGTGCACACACACACGTGTTCACACACACACCTGTTCACACACACACACCTGTTCTCATTCACACACACCTGTTCTCACACACACAACTGCTGACACACACACTGTTCACACACACACGTGTTCACACACACACACACACACACACACACACACGTGTTCACACAAACACACGTACAGACACACACACACCTGTTCACACACAAACACCTGTTCACAGACACACACCTGTTCACACACACACACCTGTTCACACACACACCTGTTCACACACACACACGTGTTCACACACACACACACCTGTTCACATACACACCTGTTCACACACACACACGTGTTCAGACACACACACACACCTGTTCACACACACACCTATTCACACACACACGTGTTCACACACACACCTGTTCACACACACACACGTGTTCACACACACACACACACATTCACACACACACCTGTTCACACACACACGTGTTCACACACACACACCTGTTCACACACACACCTGTTCACACACACACACCTGTTCACACACACACACACGTGTTCACACACACACACTCACCGGTTCACACACACACACAAGTGTTCACACACACACACACACGTGTTCACACACACACACATGTTCACACACACGTGTTCGCACACAGACACACGTGTTCACACACACAGACACGTGTTCACACACACAGACACACGTGTTCACACACACACGTGTTCACTCACACACCTGTTCACACACAGACACATGTTCACAGACACACGTGTTCACACACACACGTGTTCACACACACACGTGTTCACACAAGCGTGTTCACACACACACGTGTTCAGACACACACACACACCTGTTCACACACACACACACACCTGTTCACACACACACCTGTTCACACATACACACACACCTGTTCACACACATACCTGTTCACACACACACACCTGTTCACACACACACACGTGTACACACACACACACGTTCACACACACACGTTCACACACACACAAACACACGTGTTCACACACACACACGTTCACATACACAGACGTTCACACATACACACGTTCACACACACACGTGTTCACACACGCACACATGTTCACACACACACGTGTTCACACACACACTCCTGTTCAAACACGCACACACCTGTTCACACACACACGTTAACACACACGCGTGTTCACACACACATGTGTTCACACACACACACACGTGTTCACACAGACACGTGTTCACACACACACACGTGTTCACACACGCACACCTGTTCACACACACACGTGTTCAGACACACACACACACACCTGTTCACACAAACACCTGTTCACACACACACACGTGTTCACACACACACACACGTGTTCACACACACACACCTGTTCACACACACACGTGTTCACACACACACGTGTTCGCACACAGACACACGTGTTCACACACACAGACACGTGTTCACACACACAGACACACCTGTTCACACACACACGTTTTCACACACACACACGTTCACACACACACATTCACACACACACACGTTCACACACACACACATTCACACACACACGTGTTCACACACACACACATATTCACACACACACCTGTTCACACACACGCACCTGTTTACACACAAACACACCTGTTCACACACACACCTGTCCACACACACACCTGTTCACACACACACGTGTTCACACAAACACACACACGTGTTCACACACACCTGTTCACACACACACACCTGTTCACACACACACACGTGTTCACACACACACACCTGTTCACACACACACACACCTGTTAACACACACACGTTTTCACACACACACACGTTCACACACACATACATGTTCACACACACACACCTGTTCTCACACACACGTGTTCATACAATCACCTGTTAACACAGACACACACCTGTTCACACACACACACTTGTTCACACACACACACGAGTTCACACACACACACACCTGTTCACACACACACCTGGGCACACACACACGTGTTCACACACACACGTGTTCACACACACACACCTGTTCTCACACACACACACCTGTTCTCACACACACAACTGTTCACACACACACACCTGTTCACACACACACGTGTTCACACACACAGACACACACGTGTTCACACAAACACACGTACAGACACACACACCTGTTCACACACAAACACCTGTTCACACACACACACACCTGTTCACACACACACCTGTTCACACACACACCTGTTCACACACACACACGTGTTCACACACACACACACACCTGTTCACACACACACCTGTTCACACACACACGTGTTCAGACACACACACACCTGTTCACACACACACCTATTCACACACACACGTGTTCACACACACACCTGTCCACACACACACACACGTGTTCACACACACACGTTCACACACACACATTCACACACACACGTTCACACACACACACACATTCACACACACACCTGTTCACACACACACCTGTTCACACACACACGTGTTCTCACACACCTGTTCACACACACACCTGTTCACACACACACACGTGTTCACACACACACACACGTGTTCACACACACACACACTGGTTCACACACACACACACGTGTTCACACACACACACGTGTTCACACACACACACACGTGTTCACACACACGTGTTCGCACACAGACACACGTGTTCACACACACAGACACGTGTTCACACACACAGACACACGTGTTCACACACACACACACACGTGTTCACTCACACACCTGTTCAACACACACACACGTGTTCCAACACACACACGTTCACACACACACGTTCACACACACACAAACACACGTGTTCGCACACACACACGTTCACACACACAGACGTTCACATATACACACGTTCACACACACACACGTGTTCACACACACACACGTTCACACACACGCGTGTTCACACACACCCGTGTTCACACACACACACACACGTGTTCCCACAGACAGGTGTTCACACACACACACGTGTTCACACACTCACGTGTTCACACACACACACGTGTTCACACACACACCTGTTCACACACACACACAGCTGTCCTCACACACACACACCTGTTCTCAAACACACACACGTGTTCACATGCACACACCTGTTCACACACACACGTTCACACACGCACGCGATCACACACACACACACGTGTTCACACACACACACCTGTTCAAACGCACACGTGTTCACACACACACGTGTCCACACACACACACACACGTGTTCTCACACACTCACCCACACACACACGTGTTCACACACACACACACACCGGTTCACACACACACGTGTTCTCACACACACACACACGTGTTCACACACACACACACGTGTTCACACACACACGTGTTCACACGCTGACACACGTGTTCACCCACCCAGACACACGTGTTCACACACAGACACACGTGTTCACACACACGTGTTCACTCACACACACCTGTTCACACACACACACCTGTTCACACACACACGTGTTCACACACACACATGTTCACACACACACACCTGTTCACACACACACGTGTTCAGACACACACACACCTGTTCACACACACACACCTGTTCACACACACACACCTGTTCACACACACACGTGTTCACACACACACACGTGTTCAAACACACACACCTGTTCACACACACACGTGTTCACACACACACGTGTTCGCACACAGACACACGTGTTCACACACACAGACACGTGTTCACACACAGACACACGTGTTCACACACACACACGTGTTCGCTCACACACACCTGTTCACACACACATACGTGTTCACGCACACACGTGTTCACACACACACACGTGTTCACACACACACACCTGTTCACACACACACGTGTTCAGACACACACACACCAGTTCACACACACACACAAACACACCTGTTCACACACACACCTGTCCACACACACACCTGTTCACACACACGTGTTCACACACACACACACGTGTTCACACACACCTGTTCACAAACACACACCTGTTCACACACACACACGTGTTCACACACACACACCTGTTCACACACACACACACATGTTCACACACACACGTTTTCACACACACACACCTGTTCACACACACAGAGGTTCACACACACACACACGTTCTCACTCACACACACCTGTTCATACACATTCACACGTGTTCACACACACACACCTGTTCTCACACACACGTGTTCATACACACACCTGTTAACACAGACACACACCTGTTCACACACACACACCTGTTCACACACACACACGAGTTCACACACACACACACCTGTTCACACACACACACCTGTGCACACACATACAAGTGTTCACACACACACCTGTTCACACACACACACCTGTTCTCACTCACTCACACCTGTTCTCACACACACAACTGTTCACACACACACCTGTTCACACACACACGTGTTCACACACACACACACACGTGTTCACAAAAACACACATACAGACACACACACCTGTTCACACACAAACACCTGTTCACACACACACCTGTTCACACACACACACCTGTTCACACACACACCTGTTCACACACACACACGTGTTCACACACACACACACCTGTTCACACACACACCTGTTCACACACACACACGTGTTCAGACACACACACACACCTGTTCACACACACACCTATTCACACACACACGTGTTCACACACACACCTGTTCACACACACACACACGTGTTCACACACACACACGTTCACACACACACATTCACACACACACACGTTCACACACACACACACATTCACACACACACCTGTTCACACACACACACCTGTTCACACACACACGTGTTCTCACACACACACACACGTGTTCACACACACACACACGTTCACACACACGCGTGTTCACACACACCCGTGTTCACACACACACACACACACACGTGTTCACACAGACACGTGTTCACACACACACACGTGTTCACACACTCACGTGTTCACACACACACACGTGTTCACACACACACCTGTTCACACACACACACACCTGTTCTCACACACACACACCTGTTCTCTCACACACACACACGTGTTCAGATGCACACACCTGTTCACACACACATGTTCACACACGCACGTGTTCACACACACACACGTGTTCACACACACACACCTTTTCAAACGCACACGTGTTCACACACAAACACGTGTTCACACACACACGTGTCCACACACACACACGTGTTCTCACACTCACACACACACACACACACACGTGTTCACACACACACACACCGGTTCTCACACACACACACACACACACACACGTGTTCACACACACACACGTGTCCACACACACACACACGTGTTCACACGCAGACACACGTGTTCACACACCCAGACACACGTGTTCACACACACAGACACACGTGTTCACACACACACACGTGTTCACACACACACACCTGTTCACACACACACGTGTTCAGACACACACACACCTGTTCACACAAACACCTGTTCACACACACACGTGTTCACACACACACACACGTGTTCACACACACACACGTGTTCACACACACACACACCTGTTCACACACATACACACGTGTTCACACACACACACCTGTTCTCACACACACGTGTTCATACACACACCTGTTAACACAGACACACACCTGTTCACACACACACACCTGTTCACATACACACACGAGTTCACACAAACACACACCTGTTCACACACACACCTGTGCACACACACACGCGTTCACACACACACCTGTTCACACACACACACCTGTTCTCACTCACACACACCTGTTCTCACACACACAACTGTTCACACACACACCTGTTCACACACACACGTGTTCACACTCACACACACACGTGTTAACACAAACAAATGTACAGACACACACACACCTGTTCACACACAAACACCTGTTCACAGACACACACCTGTTCACACACACACACCTGTTCACACACACACCTGTTCACACACACACACACCTGTTCACACACACACCTGTTCACACACGCACACGTGTTCAGACACACACACACCTGTTCACACACACACCTATTCACACACACACGTGTTCACACACACACCTGTTCACACACACACACCTGTTCACACACACACCTGTTCACACACACACCTGTTCACACACACACACCTGTTCACACACACACACGAGTTCACACACACACACGTTCACACACACACGTTCACACACACACAAACACACGTGTTCACACACACACACGTTCACATACACAGACGTTCACACATACACACGTTCACACACACACGTGTTCACACACACACACACACGTTCACACACACACGTGTTCACACACACTCCTGTTCACACACGCACACACCTGTTCACACACACACGTTAACACACACGCGTGTTCACACACACACGTGTTCACACACACACACACGTGTTCACACAGACACGTGTTCACACACACACGTGTTCACACACACACGTGTTCACACACATACACACGTGTTCACACACATACCTGTTCACACACACACACACCTGTTCTCACACACACACACCTGTTCTCACACACACACACACACGTGTTCAGATGCACACACCTGTTCACACACACCTGTTCACACACACACCTGTTCACACACGCACACGTGTTCAGACACACACACACACCTGTTCACACACACACCTATTCACACACACACGTGTTCACACACACACCTGTTCACACACACACACACACCTGTTCACACACTCACCTGTTCACACACACACCTGTTCACACACACACTCCTGTTCACACACACACACGTGTTCACACACACACACGTTCACACACACACGTTCACACACACACAAACACACGTGTTCACACACACACACGTTCACATACACAGACGTTCACACATACACACGTTCACACACACACGTGTTCACACACACACACACACGTTCACACACACACGTTTTCACACACACTCCTGTTCACACACGCACACACCTGTTCACACACACACGTTAACACACACGCGTGTTCACACACACACACACGTGTTCACACAGACACGTGTTCACACACACACGTGTTCACACACACACGTGTTCACACACATACACACGTGTTCACACACACACCTGTTCACACACACACACACCTGTTCTCACACACACACACCTGTTCTCACACACACACACACAAGTGTTCAGATGCACATACCTGTTCAGACACACATGTTCACACACGCACGCGTTCACACACACACACGTGTTCTCACACACCCGTGTTCACACACACACACACACACACGTGTTCACACAGACACGTGTTCACACACACACACGTGTTCACACACTCACGTGTTCACACACACACACGTGTTCACACACACACCTGTTCACACACACACACACCTGTTCTCACACACACACACCTGTTCTCTCACACACACACACGTGTTCAGATGCACACACCTGTTCACACACACATGTTCACACACGCACGTGTTCACACACACACACGTGTTCACACACACACACCTTTTCAAACGCACACGTGTTCACACACAAACACGTGTTCACACACACACGTGTCCACACACACACACGTGTTCTCACACTCACACACACACACACACACGTGTTCACACACACACACACCGGTTCTCACACACACACACACACACACACACACACGTGTTCACACACACACACGTGTCCACACACACACACACACGTGTTCACACGCAGACACACGTGTTCACACACCCAGACACACGTGTTCACACACACAGACACACGTGTTCACACACACACACGTGTTCACACACACACACCTGTTCACATACACACGTGTTCAGACACACACACACCTGTTCACACAAACACCTGTTCACACACACACACACACGTTGTAACACACACACCTGTTCACACACACACACATGTTCTCACACACACACACACGTGTTCACTCACACTAGTGTTCACACACACGTGTTCACACACACACACGTGTTCACACAAACACACATGTGTTCACACAGACGTGTTCACACACACACACGTGTTCACACACACACGTGTTCTCACACACACGTGTTCACACACACGTGTTCACATACACACACACACGTGTTCACACACACGTGATCACACAAACACACGTGTTCACACACACACGTGTTCACACAGACACACCTGTTCACACACACACACGTGTTCTCACACACACACACCTGTTCACACACACACACACCTGTTCACACACACACACATGTGTTCACACACACACGTGTGTTCACACACACACACATGTTCACACACATACACACACGTGTTCACACACACAAACGTGTTCACACACACACACGTGTTCACATTTTTACACACACGTGTTCACACACACACACATGGTTTCACACACACGTGTTCTCACACACGTGGTCTCACACACACACATGTTCTCACACACACACCTGTTCACACACACACACGTGTTCTCACACACACACACGTGTTCTCACACACACGTGTTCTCACACACACACGTGTTCTCACACACACGTGTTCTCACACACACACACGTGTTCTCTCACACACACACGTGTTCTCACACACGTGGTATCACACACACACCTGTTCACACACACACACACGTGTTCTCACACGCGTTCTCACACACACACGTGTTCTCACACACACGTGTTCACACACACACACACGTGTTCTCACACACACACACGTTTTCTCACACACACACACACGTGTTCTCACACACACACGTGTTCACACACACACCTGTTCACGCACACACACGTGTTCTGACACACACATATTCTCACACACACGTGTTCTCACACAGACACACACACCTGTTCACGCACACACACCTGTTCACACACACACACACACGTGTTCACCAACACACACGTGTTCACACACACGCATGTGTTCACACACACACACATGTGTTCACACACACAAGTGTTCACACACACACGTGTTCACACACACACCTGTTCACACACACACGTTCACATACACACACGTGTTCACACACACACACACGTTCACACACACACACACGTTCACACACACACGTGTTCCCACACACCCACACACACCTGTTCACACACACACACCTGTTCACACACATACGTGTTCACACACACACACCTGTTCACACACACACACACGTGTTCACACACACACACTTGTTCACGCACACACACCTGTTCACACACACACACATGTTCACACACACACACGTGTTCACACGCACACATGTTCACTCACACACACACGTGTTCTCACACACACACACACGTGTTCACATACACACACGTGTTCACACACAGACACACACACCTGTTCACGCACACACACCTGTTCACACACACACACCTGTTCACACACACACGTGTTCACACACACACACACACGAGTTCACACACACACACGTGTTCACACACACACACGCGTTCACACACACACGTGTTCACACACACACACACTTGTTCACACACACACACGTTCACACACACACACTTGTTCACATACACACACACGTGTTCACACACACACCTGTTCACATACAGACACACACACACCTGTTCAGACACACACACCTGTTCACACACACACACCTGTTCACACACACACACCTGTTCACATACAAAGACACCTGTCCACACACACACGAGTCCACACACACGTGTTCACACACACCAGTTCACACACACACAGCTGTTCGCACGCACACACACACGTGTTCACACACACACACACACCTGTTCACACACACACACCTGTTCACACACACACGTATTCACACACACACCTGTTCACACACACACGTTCACATACACACACGTGTTCACACACACACACGTTCACACACACACACCTGTTCACACGCACCCACACACACCTGTTCACACACACACACGTGTTCACACACACACACACACGTGTTAACACACATACACACACGTGTTCACACACACACACCTGTTCACACACACACACATGTTCTCACACACACACACGTGTTCACACACACACACACATATTCACACTCACACACCTGTTCACACACACACACACGTGTTCACACACACACACCTGTTCACACACACTCACCTGTTCACACACACACACGTGTTCTCACACACACACGCGTGTTCTCACACACACATGTTCTCACACACACACACGTGTTCTCACACAGACACACACTTGTTCACGCACACACCCCTGTTCTCTCACACACACATGTTCACACACACGTGTTCACACACACAGGTTCACTCACACACACACGTGTTCACACACACACACCCTTATTCACACACACACGTTCACACACACACACGTGTTCACACACACACATCTGTTCACACACACACCTGTTTACACACACACCTGTTCACACACACACACATGTTCACACACACACACCTGTTCACACACACACGTGTTCACACACACACACCTGTTCACACACACTCACACCTGTTCACATACACACACCCCTGTTCACACACACACACACCTGTTCTCACACACACACCTGTTCACACACACACACGTGTTCTCACACACACGTGTTCTCACACACACACACGTGTTCTCACACACACACACGTGTTGTCACACACGTGGTCTCACACACACACACATGTTCTCACACACACACACCTGTTTACACACACACACCTGTTCACACACGCACACCTGTTCACACACACACACGTGTTCTCACACGTGTTCTCACACACACACGTGTTCACACACACACACCTGTTCACACACACTCACACCTGTTCACATACACACACGCGTGTTCTCACACACACACACGTGTTCTCACACACACACCTGTTCACACACACACACACACCTGTTCTCACACACACACCTGTTCTCACACACACACGTGTTCTCACACACATTAACGTGTTCTCACACACGTGGTCTCAGACACACACACATGTTCTCACACACACACACCTGTTTACACACACACACCTGTTCACACACACACACGTGTTCTCACGCGCGTTCTCACACACACACGTGTTCTCACACAAACGTGTTCACACACACACACGTGTTCTCTCACACACACACGTTTTCTCACACACACACATACACACGTGTTCTCACACACACACGTGTTCACACACACACACCTGTTCACGCACACACACGTGTTCACACACACACGTGTTCACACACACACACCTGGTCACGCACACACACGTGTTCTCACACACACGCGTGTTCTCACACACACATATTCTCACACACACGTGTTCTCACACAGACACACACACCTGTTCACGCACACACACCTGTTCACACACACACACACGTGTTCACCAACACACACGTGTTCACACACACGCATGTGTTCACACACACACATGTGTTCACACACACAAGTGTTCACACACACACGTGTTCACACACACACCTGTTCACACACACAAGTTCACATACACACACGTGTTCACACACACACACACGTTCACACACACACACACGTTCACACACACACGTGTTCACACACACCCACACACACCTGTTCACACACACACACCTGTTCACACACACACGTGTTCACACACACACACCTGTTCACACGCACACACACGTGTTCACACACACACAAGTGTTCACACACACACACATGTTCACACACACACCTGTTCACACACAGAAACACACACACGTTCACACAAACACACACGTGTTCACACACACACACGTGTTCACACACACACGTGTTCACACACACACACGTGTTCACACACACACATTCACACACACACGTGTTCTCACACACACACGTGTTCTCACACACACACACGTGTTCTCACACACGTGTTCTCACACACACACGTTTTCTCACACACACACGTGTTCTCACACACACACACGTGTTCACATACACACACACGTGTTCACACGCAGACACACACACCTGTTCACGCACACACACCTGTTTACACACACACACCTGTTCACACACACACGTGTTCACACACACACACACACGAGTTCACACACACAGACGTGTTCACACACACACACGCGTTCACACACACACACGTGTTCACACACACACACACTTGTTCACACACACACACATTCACACACACACTTGTTCACGCACACACACCTGTTCACACACACACACATGTTCACACACACACACGTGTTCACACACACACATGTTCACTCACACACACACGTGTTCTCACACACACACACACGTGTTCACATACACACACACGTGTTTACACACAGACACACACACCTGTTCACGCACACACACCTGTTCACACACACACCTGTTCGCACACACACGTGTTCACACACACACACACACGAGTTCACACACACACACGTGTTCACACACACACACGCGTTCACACACACACGTGTTCACACACACACACACTTGTTCACACACACACGTTCACACACGCACACGAGTCCACACACACGTGTTCACACACACCAGTTCACACACACACAGCTGTTCGCACACACACACACGTGTTCACACACACACACACCTGTTCACACACACACACCTGTTCACACACACACGTATTCACACACACACCTGTTCACACACACACGTTCACATACACACACGTGTTCACACACACACACGTTCACACACACACACCTGTTCACACACATCCACACACACCTGTTCACACACACACGTGTTCACACACACACACACACGTGTTAACACACATACACACACGAGTTCACACACACACACCTGTTCACACACACACACATGCTCTCACACACACACACACATGTTCACACACACACATGTTCACACACACACACCTGTTCACACACACCCACACACCTGTTCACACACACACACGTGTTCACACACACACACACACGTGTTAACACACATACACACACGTGTTCACACACACACACCTGTTCACACACACACACATGTTCTCACACACACACGTGTTCACACACACACATGTTCACACACACAAACCTGTTCACACACACACGTGTTCACACACACACACCTGTTCACACACACACACCTGTTCACACACACACACGTGTTCTTACACACACACGCGTGTTCTCACACACACATGTTCTCACACACACACACGTTTTCTCACACACACACACACACACACGTGTTCTCACACACACACGTGTTCACACACACACACCTGTTCACGCACACACACGTGTTCACACACACACGTGTTCACACACACACACCTGTTCACACACACACACATGTTCTCACACACACACGTGTTCACACACACACATGTTCACACACACAAACCTGTTCACACACACACGTGTTCACACACACACACCTGTTCACACACACACACCTGTTCACACACACACACGTGTTCTTACACACACACGCGTGTTCGCACACACACATGTTCTCACACACACACACGTTTTCTCACACACACACACACACACACGTGTTCTCACACACACACGTGTTCACACACACACACCTGTTCACGCACACACACGTGTTCTCACACACACGTGTTCACACACACGTGTTCACATACACACACACGTGTTCACACACACGTGATCACACAAACACACGTGTTCACACACACACGTGTTCACACAGACACACCTGTTCACACACACACACGTGTTCTCACACACACACACCTGTTCACACACACACACACCTGTTCACACACACACACACATGTGTTCACACACACACGTGTGTTCACACACACACACATGTTCACACACATACACACACGTGTTCACACACACAAACGTGTTCACACACACACACGTGTTCACATTTTTACACACACGTGTTCACACACACACACGGGTTCACACACACGTGTTAACACACACCTGTTCACGCACACACCTGTTAAAACACACACATGTCCACACTCACACACACCTGTTCACACACACACCTGTTCACACACACACACGTGTTCACAAACACACGTGTTCACACACACACGTGTTCATACACACACACGTGTTCACTCACACACACGTGTTCACACACACACCTGTTCACACACACACCTGTTCACACACACACGTGTTCACGCACACACGTGTTCACACACACACGTGTTCACACACACGTGTTCACACACACGTGTTCACACACACACACAAACATTTCACACACACACACGTGTTCACACACACGTGTTCACACACACACACCTGTTCACACACACACACCTGTTCACACATACACACACCTGCTCACACACACACCTGTTCACAAACACACACCTGTTCACACACACGCACACGTGTTCACACACACACACCTGTTCACACACACACATCTGTTCACACATACACACGTATTCACACACACACACGTGTTCACACACCCACACACGTGTTCACACACACACACGTGTTCACACACACACACCTGTTCACACACACACACGTGTTCACACACACACACACACGTGTTAACACACACACACACACGTGTTCACACACACACCCTTATTCACACACACACGTTCACACACACACACGTGTTCACACACACACATCTGTTCACACACACACCTGTTTACACACACACCTGTTCACACACACACATGTTCACACACACACACCTGTTCACACACACACGTGTTCACACACACACACCTGTTCACACACACTCACACCTGTTCACATACACACACACGTGTTCTCACACACACACACACGTGTTCTCACACACACCCCTGTTCACACACACACACACCTGTTCTCACACACACACCTGTTCACACACACACACGTGTTCTCACACACACGTGTTCTCACACACACGTGTTCTCACACACACACACGTGTTGTCACACACGTGGTCTCACACACACACACATGTTCACACACACACACACCTGTTTACGCACACACACCTGTTCACACACGCACACCTGTTCACACACACACACGTGTTCTCACACGTGTTCTCACACACACACGTGTTCACACACACACACCTGTTCACACACACTCACACCTGTTCACATACACACACGCGTGTTCTCACACACACACACACACGTGTTCTCACACACACACCTGTTCACACACACACACACACCTGTTCTCACACACACACGTGGTCTCACACACACACACGTGTTCTCACACACGTGGTCTCAGACACACACACATGTTCTCACACACACACACCTGTTTACACACACACACCTGTTCACACACACACACCTGTTCACACACACACACGTGTTCTCACACGCGTTCTCACACACACACGTGTTCTCACACAAACGTGTTCACACACACACACGTGTTCTCACACACACACACGTTTTCTCACACACACACACACACGTGTTCTCACACACACACGTGTTCACACACACACACCTGTTCACGCACACACACGTATTCACACACACACGTGTTCACACACACACACCTGTTCACGCACACACACGTGTTCTCACACGCACGCGTGTTCTCACACACACATATTCTCACACACACGTGTTCTCACACAGACACACACACCTGTTCACGCACACACACCTGTTCACACACACACACGTGTTTACCAACACACACGTGTTCACACACACGCATGTGTTCACACACACACATGTGTTCACACACACAAGTGTTCACACACACACGTGTTCACACACACACCTGTTCACACACACACGTTCACATACACACACGTGTTCACACACACACACACGTTCACACACACACACACGTTCACACACACACGTGTTCACACACACACACATTTGTTCACACACTCATGTGTTCACACACACACACACGTTCATACACACACACGTTCACACACAAACACGTGTGCACACACACACACCTGTTCACACACACACACACACGTGTTCACATACACACACACGTGTTCACACACACGTGATCACACAAACACATGTGTTCACACACACACGTGTTCACACAGACACACCTGATCACACACACACGTTCTCTCACACACACACCTGTTCACACACACACACCTGTTCACACACACACACATGTGTTCACACACACACACCTGTTCTCACACACACACGTGTTCACACACACGTGTGTTCACACACACACACGTGTTCACACACATACACACACGTGTTCACACACACGTGTGTTCACACACACACCTGTTAACACACACCCACACACACCTGTTCACACACACACGTGTTCACACACACACACGTGTTCACACACACACACGTGTTCACACACACACCTGTTCACACACACACACGTGTTCTCACACACACACACACGTGTTCACACACACACACATGTTCACACACACACACCTGTTCACACACACGTGTTCACACACACACACCTGTTCACACACACACACGTGTTCCAACACACACACGCGTGTTCTCACACACACATGTTCTCACACACACACACACGTATTCTCACACAGACACACACACCTGTTCACGCACACACAACTGTTCACGCACACACACATGTTCACCAACACACACGTGTTAACACACACACACGTGTTCACACACACACGTGTTCACACACACACACGTGTTCACACACACACCCTTATTAACACACACACGTTCACACACACACGTGTTCACACACACACATCTGTTCACACACACACATCCCTTCACACACACACCTGTTCAAACATACACATGTTCACACACACATACCTGTTAACACACACACACGTGTTCACTCACACACACACCTGTTCACACACACACACGTGTTCACACACACACACACATTCACACACACACACGTTCACACACACACGTGATCACACACACACGTGTTCACACACACACACCTGTTCTCACATACACACACGTGTTCACACACACGCACACACACACCTGTTCACGCACACACACCTGTTCACACACACACACACGTGTTCACACACACACACATGTTCACACACACACACGTGTTCACACACAAACACCTGGTCACACACACACCTTTTCACACACACCTGTTCACACACACACACGTGTTCACACACACACACGTGTTCGAACGCACACGTCTTCACATACACACACACACGTGTTCACACACAGGCACACACACCTGTTCACGCACACACACCTGTTCACACACACACACACGTGTTCACACACACACGTGTTCACACACACACATTTGTTCACACACTCATGTGTTCACACACACACACACGTTCATACACACACACGTTCACACACAAACACGTGTGCACACACACACACCTGTTCACACACACACACACACGTGTTCACATACACACACACGTGTTCACACACACGTGATCACACAAACACATGTGTTCACACACACACGTGTTCACACAGACACACCTGTTCACACACACGTGTTCTCTCACACACACACCTGTTCACACACACACACCTGTTCACACACACACACATGTGTTCACACACACACACCTGTTCTCACACACACACGTGTTCACACACACGTGTGTTCACACACACACACGTGTTCACACACATACACACACGTGTTCACACACACAAATGTGTTCACACACACGTGTTCACATACATACACACACATGTTCACACACACGTGTTCACACACACACCTGTTCACGCACACACCTGTGAAAACACACACGTGTTCACACTCACACACACCTGTTCACACACACACCTGTTCACACACACACACACACGTTGTAACACACACACCTGTTCACACACACACACATGTTCTCACACACACACACACACACGTGTTCACTCACACTAGTGTTCACACACACACGTGTTCACACACACACGTGTTCACACAAACACACATGTGTTCACACACGTGTTCACACACACACGTGTTCACACACACACGTGTTCTCACACACACGTGTTCACACACACGTGTTCACATACACACACACGTGTTCACACACACGTGATCACTCAAACACACGTGTTCACACACACACGTGTTCACACAGACACACCTGTTCACACACACACACGTGTTCTCACACACACACACCTGTTCACACACACACACACCTGTTCACACACACACACACACATGTGTTCACACACACACGTGTGTTCACACACACACACATGTTCACACACATACACACACGTGTTCACACACACAAACGTGTTCACACACACACACGTGTTCACATTTTTACACACACGTGTTCACACACACACACGGGTTCACACACACGTGTTAACACACACCTGTTCACGCACACACCTGTTAAAACACACACATGTCCACACTCACACACACCTGTTCACACACACACCTGTTCACACACACACACGTGTTCACAAACACACGTGTTCACACACACACGTGTTCATACACACACACGTGTTCACTCACACACACGTGTTCACACACACACCTGTTCACACACACACCTGTTCACACACACGTGTTCACGCACACACGTGTTCACACACACACGTGTTCACATACACGTGTTCACACACACACGTGTTCACACACACACACAAACATTTCACACACACACACGTGTTCACACACACGTGTTCACACACACACACCTGTTCACACACACACACCTGTTCACACATACACACACCTGCTCACACACACACCTGTTCACAAACACACACCTGTTCACACACACGCACACGTGTTCACACACACACACCTGTTCACACACACACACCTGTTCACACATACACACGTATTCACACACACACACGTGTTCACACACCCACACACGTGTTCACACACACACACCTGTTCACACACACACACACGTGTTCACACACACACACCTGTTCACACACACACACCTGTTCACACACACACACACGTGTTCTCACACACACACGCGTGTTCTCACACACACATGTTCTCACACACACACACGTGTTCTCACACAGACACACACTTATTCACGCACACACCCCTGTTCTCTCACACACACATGTTCACACGCACGTGTTCACACACACATGTTCACTCACACACACGTGTTCACACACACACACCCTTATTCACACACACACGCTCACACACACACACGTGTTCACACACACACATCTGTTCACACACACACCTGTTTACACACACACCTGTTCACACACACACACATGTTCACACACACACACCTGTTCACACACACACGTGTTCACACACACACCTGTTCACACACACTCACACCTGTTCACATACACACACACGTGTTCTCACACACACACACACGTGTTCTCACACACACCCCTGTTCACACACACACACACCTGTTCTCACACACACACCTGTTCACACACACACACGTGTTCTCACACACACGTGTTCTCACACACACACACGTGTTCTCACACACACACACGTGTTGTCACACACGTGGTCTCACACACACACACATGTTCTCACACACACACACCTGTTTACACACACACACCTGTTCACACACGCACACCTGTTCACACACACACACGTGTTCTCACACGTGTTCTCACACACACACGTGTTCACACACACACACCTGTTCACACACACTCACACCTGTTCACATACACACACGCGTGTTCTCACACACACACACACGTGTTCTCACACACACACCTGTTCACACACACACACACACCTGTTCTCACACACACACCTGTTCTCACACACACACGTGTTCTCACACACACACACGTGTTCTCACACACGTGGTCTCAGACACACACACATGTTCTCACACACACACACCTGTTTACACACACATACCTGTTCACACAAACACACCTGTTCACACACACACACGTGTTCTCACACGCGTTCTCACACACACGTGTTCTCACACAAACGTGTTCACACACACACACACGTGTTCTCACACACACACACGTTTTCTCACACACACACACACACACGTGTTCTCACACACACACGTGTTCACACACACACACCTGTTCACGCACACACGTGTTCACACACACACGTGTTCACACACACACACCTGTTCACGCACACACACGTGTTCTCACACACACGCGTGTTCTCACACACACATATTCTCACACACACGTGTTCTCACACAGACACACACACCTGTTCACGCACACACACCTGTTCACACACACACACACACGTGTTCACCAACACACACGTGTTCACACACACGCATGTGTTCACACACACACATGTGTTCACACACACAAGTGTTCACACACACACGTGTTCACACACACACCTGTTCACACACACACGTTCACATACACACACGTGTTCACACACACACTCATGTGTTCACACACACACACATGTTCACATACACACGTGTTCACACAAACACATTTGTTCACGTACTCATGTGTTCACACACACACACACGTTCATACACACACACGTTCACACACAAACACGTGTGCACACACACACACCTGTTCACACACACACACACGTGTTCACATACACACACACGTGTTCACACACACGTGATCACACAAACACATGTGTTCACACACACGTGTTCACACAGACACACCTGTTCACACACACGTGTTCTCTCACACACACACCTGTTCACACACACACACCTGTTCACACACACACACATGTGTTCACACACACACACCGGTTCTCACATACACACGTGTTCACACACACGTGTGTTCACACACACACACGTGTTCACACACATACACACACGTGTTCACACACACAAATGTGTTCACACACACGTGTTCACATACATACACACACATGTTCACACACACGTGTTCACACACACACCTGTTCACGCACACACCTGTGAAAACACACACGTGTTCACACTCACACACACCTGTTCACACACACACCTGTTCACACACACACACACGTTGTAACACACACACCTGTTCACACACACACACATGTTCTCACACACACACACACACACGTGTTCACTCACACTAGTGTTCACACACACACGTGTTCACACACACACACGTGTTCACACAAACACACATGTGTTCACACACACGTGTTCACACACACACACGTGTTCACACACACACGTGTTCTCACACACACGTGTTCACACACACGTGTTCATATACACACACACACGTGTTCACACACACGTGATCACCCAAACACACGTGTTCACACACACACGTGTTCACACAGACACACCTGTTCACACACACACACGTGTTCTCACACACACACACCGGTTCACACACACACACACCTGTTCACACACACACACATGTGTTCACACACACACGTGTGTTCACACACACACACATGTTCACACACATACACACACGTGTTCACACACACAAACGTGTTCACACACACACACGTGTTCACATTTTTACACACACGTGTTCACACACACACACGGGTTCACACACACGTGTTAACACACACCTGTTCACGCACACACCTGTTAAAACACACACATGTCCACACTCACACACACCTGTTCACACACACACCTGTTCACACACACACACGTGTTCACAAACACACGTGTTCACACACACACCTGTTCATACACACACACGTGTTCACTCACACACACGTGTTCACACACACACCTGTTCACACACACACCTGTTCACACACACACGTGTTCACGCACACACGTGTTCACACACACACGTGTTCACACACACGTGTTCACACACACGTGTTCACACACACACACAAACATTTCACACACACACACGTGTTCACACACACGTGTTCACACACACACACCTGTTCACACACACACACCTGTTCACACATACACACACCTGCTCACACACACACCTGTTCACAAACACACACCTGTTCACACACACGCACACGTGTTCACACACACACACCTGTTCACACACACACACCTGTTCACACATACACACGTATTCACACACACACGTGTTCACACACCCACACACGTGTTCACACACACACCTGTTCACACACACACACACGTGTTCACACACACACACACCTGTTCACACACACACACCTGTTCACACACACACACACGTGTTCTCACACACACACGCGTGTTCTCACACACACATGTTCTCACACACACACACGTGTTCTCACACAGACACACACTTGTTCACGCACACACCCCTGTTCTCTCACACACACATGTTCACACGCACGTGTTCACACACACATGTTCACTCACACACACACGTGTTCACACAAACACACCCTTATTCACACACACACGTTCACACACACACACGTGTTCACACACACACATCTGTTCACACACACACCTGTTTACACACACACCTGTTCACACACACACACATGTTCACACACACACACCTGTTCACACACACACGTGTTCACACACACACACCTGTTCACACACACTCACACCTGTTCACATACACACACACGTGTTCTCACACACACACACACGTGTTCTCACACACACCCCTGTTCACACACACACACCTGTTCTCACACACACACCTGTTCACACACACACACGTGTTCTCACACACACGTGTTCTCACACACACACACGTGTTCTCACACACACACACGTGTTGTCACACACGTGGTCTCACACACACACACATGTTCTCACACACACACACCTGTTTACACACACACACCTGTTCACACACGCACACCTGTTCACACACACACACGTGTTCTCACACGTGTTCTCACACACACACGTGTTCACACACACACACCTGTTCACACACACTCACACCTGTTCACATACACACACGCGTGTTCTCACACACACACACACGTGTTCTCACACACACACCTGTTCACACACACCCACACACCTGTTCTCACACACACACCTGTTCTCACACACACACGTGTTCTCACACACACACACGTGTTCTCACACACGTGGTCTCAGACACACACACATGTTCTCACACACACACCTGTTTACACACACCTGTTCACACACACACACCTGTTCACACACACACACGTGTTCTCACACGCGTTCTCACACACACACGTGTTCTCACACAAACGTGTTCACACACACACACGTGTTCTCACACACACACGTTTTCTCACACACACACACACACACGTGTTCTCACACACACACGTGTTCACACACACACACCTGTTCACGCACACACACGTGTTCACACATACACGTGTTCACACACACACCTGTTCACGCACACACACGTGTTCTCACACACACGCGTGTTCTCACACACACATATTCTCACACACACGTGTTCTCACACAGACACACACACCTGTTCACGCACACACACTTGTTCACACACACACACACGTGTTCACCAACACACACGTGTTCACACACACGCATGTGTTCACACACACACATGTGTTCACACACACAAGTGTTCACACACACACGTGTTCACACACACACACACACGTTCACACACACACACACGTTCACACACACACGTGTTCACACACACCCACACACACCTGTTCACACACACACACCTGTTCACACACACACGTGTTCACACACACACACCTGTTCACAAGCACACACACGTGTTCACACACACACAAGTGTTCACACACACACGTGTTCACACACACACCTGTTCACACACAGAAACACACACACGTTCACACAAACACACACGTGTTCACACACACATGTGTTCACACACACACGTGTTCACACACACACACGTGTTCACACACACACATTCACACACACACATGTTCTCACACACACACGTGTTCTCACACACACACACGTGTTCTCACACACGTGTTCTCACACACACACACGTTTTCTCACACACACACGTGTTCTCACACACACACACGTGTTCACATACACACACACGTGTTCACACACAGTCACACACACCTTTTCACGCACACACACCTGTTTACACACACACACCTGTTCACACACACACGTGTTCACACAAACACACACACACGAGTTCACACACACAGACGTGTTCACACACACACACGCGTTCACACACACACACGTGTTCACACACACACACACACTTGTTCACACACACACACATTCACACACACACTTGTTCACGCACACACACCTGTTCACACACACACATGTTCACACACACACACGTGTTCACACACACACATGTTCACTCACACACACACGTGTTCTCACACACACACACACGTGTTCACATACACACACACGTGTTCACACACAGACACACGCACCTGTTCACGCACACACACCTGTTCACACACACACCTGTTCGCACACACACGTGTTCACACACACACACACACGAGTTCACACACACACACGTGTTCACACACACACACGCGTTCACACACACACGTGTTCACACACACACACACTTGTTCACACACACACGTTCACACACACACACTTGTTCACATACACACACACGTGTTCACACACACACCTGTTCACATACAGACACACACACACCTGTTCAGACACACACACCTGTTCACACACACACACCTGTTCACACACACACACCTGTTCACATACAAAGACACCTGTCCACACACACACGAGTCCACACACACGTGTTCACACACACCAGTTCACACACACACAGCTGTTCGCACACACACACACGTGTTCACACACACACACACCTGTTCACACACACACACCTGTTCACACACACACGTATTCACACACACACCTGTTCACACACACACGTTCACATACACACACGTGTTCACACACACACACGTTCACACACACACACCTGTTCACACACACCCACACACACCTGTTCACACACACACGTGTTCACACACACACACACGTGTTAACACACATACACACACGTGTTCACACACACACACCTGTTCACACACACACACATGTTCTCACACACACACGTGTTCACACACACACATGTTCACACACACACACCTGTTCACACACACCCACACACCTGTTCACACACACACACGTGTTCACACACACACACACACGTGTTAACACACATACACACACGTGTTCACACACACACACCTGTTCACACACACACACATGTTCTCACACACACACGTGTTCACACACACACATGTTCACACACACAAACCTGTTCACACACACACGTGTTCACACACACACACCTGTTCACACACACACACCTGTTCACACACACACACACGTGTTCTTACACACACACGCGTGTTCTCACACACACATGTTCTCACACACACACACGTTTTCTCACACACACACACACACACACACGTGTTCTCACACACACACGTGTTCACACACACACACCTGTTCACGCACACAGACGTGTTCACACACACAGGTGTTCACACACACACACCTGTTCACGCACACACACGTGTTCTCATACACACGCGTGTTCTCACACACACATATTCTCACACACACGTGTTCTCACACAGACACACACACCTGTTCACGCACACACACCTGTTCACACACACACACACGTGTTCACCAACACACACGTGTTCACACACACGCATGTGTTCACACACACACATGTGTTCACACACACACGTGTTCACACACACACGTGTTCACACACACCTGTTCACACACACACGTTCACATACACACACGTGTTCACACACACACACACGTTCACACACACACACGTTCACACACACACGTGTTCACACACACCCACACACACCTGTTCACACACACACACCTGTTCACACACACCTGTTCACACACACACGTGTTCACACACACACACCTGTTCACACGCACACACACGTGTTCACACACACACAAGTGTTCACACACACACACGTGTTCACACACACACACCTGTTCACACACAGAAACACACACACGTTCACACAAACACACACGTGTTCACACACACACATGTGTTCACACACACACGTGTTCTCACACACACACGTGTTCTCACACACACACACGTGTTCTCACACAAGTGTTCTCACACACACACACACGTTTTCTCACACACACACGTGTTCTCTCTCACACACACACGTGTTCACATACACACACACGTGTTCACACACAGACACACACACCTGTTCACGCACACACACCTGTTCACACACACACACCTGTTCACACACACACGTGTTCACACACACACACACGAGTTCACACACACACACGTGTTCACACACACACACTTGTTCACACACACACACATTCACACACACACTTGTTCACGCACACACACCTGTTCACACACACACACACATGTTCACACACACACACGTGTTCACACACACATGTTCACTCACACACATACGTGTTCTCACACACACACGTGTTCACATACACACACACGTGTTCACACACAGACACACACGCCTGTTCACGCACACACACCTGTTCACACACACACACCTGTTCACACACACGTGTTCACACACACACACACGAGTTCACACACACACACGTGTTCACACACACACACGCGTTCACACACACACACGTGTTCACACACACACCTGTTCACACACACACCTGTTCACACACACACGTGTTCACGCACACACGTGTTCACACACACACGTGTTCACACACACGTGTTCACACACACACCTGTTCAGACACACACACACAAACATTTCACACACACACGTGTTCACACACACACGTGTTCACACACATACACCTGTTCACACACACACACCTGTTCACACATACACACACCTGTTCACACACACGCACACGTGTTCACACACACACACCTGTTCACACACACACCTGTTCACACATACACACGTATTCACACACACACAATTGTTCACACACCCACACACGTGTTCACACACACACACGTTCACACACACACTTGTTCACATACACACACACGTGTTCACACACACACACCTGTTCACATACAGACACACACACACCTGTTCACACACACACACCTGTTCACACACACACACCTGTTCACACACACACACCTGTTCACACACACACCTGTTCACATACAGACACACACACCTGTTCACACACACACACACCTGTTCACACACACACACCTGTTCACATACACAGACACCTGTCCACACACACATGTGTCCACACACACGTGTTCACACACACACATACACACCTGTTCACACACACACACGTGTTCACACACACACACACACCTGTTCACACACACACACCTGTTCACACACACACGTGTTCACACACGCACCTGTTCACACACACACGTTCACATACACACACGTGTTCACACACACACACGTTCACACACACACACCTGTTAACACACACCCACACACACCTGTTCACACACACACACGTTTTCACACACACACACGTGTTCACACACACACACACGTGTTCACACACACACCTGTTCACACACACACACACACGTGTTCACCAACACACACGTGTTCACACACACGCATGTGTTCACACACACACATGTGTTCACACACACAAGTGTTCACACACACACGTGTTCACACACACACCTGTTCACACACACACGTGTTCACACACACACACACGAGTTCACACACACAGACGTGTTCACACACACACACGCGTTCACACACACACACGTGTTCACACACACACACACTTGTTCACACACACACACACGTGTTCACATACACACACACGTGTTCACACACAGACACACACACACCTGTTCACGCACACACACCTGTTCACACACACACCTGTTCGCACACACACGTGTTCACACACACACACACACGAGTTCACACACACACACGTGTTCACACACACACACGCGTTCACACACACACGTGTTCACACACACACACACACTTGTTCACACACACACGTTCACACACACACACTTGTTCACATACACACACACGTGTTCACACACACACCTGTTCACATACAGACACACACACACCTGTTCAGACACACACACCTGTTCACACACACACACCTGTTCACACACACACACCTGTTCACATACAAAGACACCTGTCCACACACACAAGAGTCCACACACACGTGTTCACACACACCAGTTCACACAGACACAGCTGTTCGCACACACACACACGTGTTCACACACACACACACCTGTTCACATACACACACGTGTTCACACACACACACGTTCACACACACACACCTGTTCACACACACCCACACACACCTGTTCACACACACACGTGTTCACACACACACACACGTGTTAACACACATACACACACGTGTTCACACACACACACCTGTTCACACACACACACACATGTTCTCACACACACACACACGTGTTCACACACACACATGTTCACACACACACACCTGTTCACACACACCCACACACCTGTTCACACACACACACGTGTTCGCACACACACACACACGTGTTAACACACACACACACGTGTTCACACACACACACCCTTATTCACACACACACGTTCACACACCCACACGTGTTCACACACACACACATCTGTTCACACACACACCTGTTTACACACACACCTGTTCACACACACACACATGTTCACACACACACACCTGTTCACACACACACGTGTTCACACACACACACCTGTTCACACACACTCACACCTGTTCACATACACACACACGTGTTCTCACACACACACACACGTGTTCTCACACACACCCCTGTTCACACACACACACACCTGTTCTCACACACACACCTGTTCACACACACACACGTGTTCTCACACACACGTGTTCTCACACACACACACGTGTTCTCACACACACACACGTGTTGTCACACACGTGGTCTCACACACACACACATGTTCTCACACACACACACCTGTTTACACACACACACACACCTGTTCACACACGCACACCTGTTCACACACACACACGTGTTCTCACACGTGTTCTCACACACACACGTGTTCACACACACACACCTGTTCACACACACTCACACCTGTTCACATACACACACGCGTGTTCTCACACACACACACGTGTTCTCACACACACACCTGTTCACACACACACACACACCTGTTCTCACACACACACGTGTTCTCACACACACACACGAGTCCACACACACGTGTTCACACACACCAGTTCACACACACACAGCTGTTCGCACACACACACACGTGTTCACACACACACACACCTGTTCACACACACACACCTGTTCACACACACACGTATTCACACACACACCTGTTCACACACACACGTTCACATACACACACGTGTTCACACACACACACGTTCACACACACACACCTGTTCACACACACCCACACACACCTGTTCACACACACACGTGTTCACACACACACACACACGTGTTAACACACATACACACACGTGTTCACACACACACACCTGTTCACACACACACACACATGTTCTCACACACACACACACGTGTTCACACACACACATGTTCACACACACACACCTGTTCACACACACCCACACACCTGTTCACACACACACACGTGTTCACACACACACACACACGTGTTAACACACACACACACACGTGTTCACACACACACACCCTTATTCACACACACACGTTCACACACACACACGTGTTCACACACACACATCTGTTCACACACACACCTGTTTACACACACACCTGTTCACACACACACACATGTTCACACACACACACCTGTTCACACACACACGTGTTCACACACACACACCTGTTCACACACACTCACACCTGTTCACATACACACACACGTGTTCTCACACACACACACACGTGTTCTCACACACACCCCTGTTCACACACACACACACCTGTTCTCACACACACACCTGTTCACACACACACACGTGTTCTCACACACACGTGTTCTCACACACACACACGTGTTCTCACACACACACACGTGTTGTCACACACGTGGTCTCACACACACACACATGTTCTCACACACACACACCTGTTTACACACACACACCTGTTCACTCACGCACACCTGTTCACACACACACACGTGTTCTCACACGTGTTCTCACACACACACGTGTTCACACACACACACCTGTTCACACACACTCACACCTGTTCACATACACACACGCGTGTTCTCACACACACACACGTGTTCTCACACACACACCTGTTCACACACACACACACACCTGTTCTCACACACACACGTGTTCTCACACACACACGTGTTCACACACACACACACCTGTTCACACACACACACCTGTTCACACACACACGTATTCACACACACACCTGTTCACACACACACGTTCACATACACACACGTGTTCACACACACACACGTTCACACACACACACCTGTTCACACACACCCACACACACCTGTTCACACACACACGTGTTCACACACACACACACGTGTTAACACACATACACACACGTGTTCACACACACACACCTGTTCACACACACACACATTTCTCACACACACACACGTGTTCACACACACACATGTTCACACACACACACCTGTTCACACACACCCACACACCTGTTCACACACACACACGTGTTCACACACACACACACACGTGTTCACACACACACACCTGTTCACACACACTCACACCTGTTCACATACACACACGCGTGTTCTCACACACACACACGTGTTCTCACACACACACCTGTTCACACACACACACACACCTGTTCTCACACACACACGTGTTCTCACACACACACACGAGTCCACACACACGTGTTCACACACACCAGTTCACACACACACAGCTGTTCGCACACACACACACGTGTTCACACACACACACACCTGTTCACACACACACACCTGTTCACACACACACGTATTCACACACACACCTGTTCACACACACACGTTCACATACACACACGTGTTCACACACACACACGTTCACACACACACACCTGTTCACACACACCCACACACACCTGTTCACACACACACGTGTTCACACACACACACACACGTGTTAACACACATACACACACGTGTTCACACACACACACCTGTTCACACACACACACACATGTTCTCACACACACACACACGTGTTCACACACACACATGTTCACACACACACACCTGTTCACACACACCCACACACCTGTTCACACACACACACGTGTTCACACACACACACACACGTGTTAACACACACACACACACGTGTTCACACACACACACCCTTATTCACACACACACGTTCACACACACACACGTGTTCACACACACACCTGTTTACACACACACCTGTTCACACACACACACATGTTCACACACACACACCTGTTCACACACACACGTGTTCACACACACACACCTGTTCACACACACTCACACCTGTTCACATACACACACACGTGTTCTCACACACACACACACGTGTTCTCACACACACCCCTGTTCACACACACACACACCTGTTCTCACACACACACCTGTTCACACACACACACGTGTTCTCACACACACGTGTTCTCACACACACACACGTGTTCTCACACACACACACGTGTTGTCACACACGTGGTCTCACACACACACACATGTTCTCACACACACACACCTGTTTACACACACACACCTGTTCACTCACGCACACCTGTTCACACACACACACGTGTTCTCACACGTGTTCTCACACAGACACGTGTTCACACACACACACCTGTTCACACACACTCACACCTGTTCACATACACACACGCGTGTTCTCACACACACACACGTGTTCTCACACACACACCTGTTCACACACACACACACACCTGTTCTCACACACACACGTGTTCTCACACACACACGTGTTCACACACACACACACCTGTTCACACACACACACCTGTTCACACACACACGTATTCACACACACACCTGTTCACACACACACGTTCACATACACACACGTGTTCACACACACACACGTTCACACACACACCTGTTCACACACACCCACACACACCTGTTCACACACACACGTGTTCACACACACACACACGTGTTAACACACATACACACACGTGTTCACACACACACACCTGTTCACACACACACACATTTCTCACACACACACACGTGTTCACACACACACATGTTCACACACACACACCTGTTCACACACACCCACACACCTGTTCACACACACACACGTGTTCACACACACACACACACGTGTTAACACACATACACACACGTGTTCACACACACACACCTGTTCACACACACACACATGTTCTCACACACACACGTGTTCACACACACACATGTTCACACACACAAACCTGTTCACACACACACGTGTTCACACACACACACCTGTTCACACACACACACCTGTTCACACACACACACACGTGTTCTTACACACACACACGTGTTCTCACACACACATGTTCTCACACACACACACGTTTTCTCACACACACACACACACACACACACGTGTTCTCACACACACACGTGTTCACACACACACACCTGTTCACGCACACAGACGTGTTCACACACACAGGTGTTCACACACACACACCTGTTCACGCACACACACGTGTTCTCATACACACGCGTGTTCTCACACACACATATTCTCACACACACGTGTTCTCACACAGACACACACACCTGTTCACGCACACACACCTGTTCACACACACACACACGTGTTCACCAACACACACGTGTTCACACACACGCATGTGTTCACACACACACATGTGTTCACACACACACGTGTTCACACACACACGTGTTCACACACACCTGTTCACACACACATGTTCACATACACACACGTGTTCACACACACACACACGTTCACACACACACACACACGTTCACACACACACGTGTTCACACACACCCACACACACCTGTTCACACACACACACCTGTTCACACACACCTGTTCACACACACACGTGTTCACACACACACACCTGTTCACACGCACACACACGTGTTCACACACACACAAGTGTTCACACACACACACACGTGTTCACACACACACACCTGTTCACACACAGAAACACACACACGTTCACACAAACACACACGTGTTCACACACACACATGTGTTCACACACACACGTGTTCTCACACACACACGTGTTCTCACACACACACACGTGTTCTCACACAAGTGTTCTCACACACACACACACGTTTTCTCACACACACACGTGTTCTCTCTCACACACACACGTGTTCACATACACACACACGTGTTCACACACAGACACACACACCTGTTCACGCACACACACCTGTTCACACACACACACCTGTTCACACACACACGTGTTCACACACACACACACGAGTTCACACACACACACGTGTTCACACACACACACACTTGTTCACACACACACACATTCACACACACACTTGTTCACGCACACACACCTGTTCACACACACACACACATGTTCACACACACACACGTGTTCACACACACATGTTCACTCACACACATACGTGTTCTCACACACACACGTGTTCACATACACACACACGTGTTCACACACAGACACACACGCCTGTTCACGCACACACACCTGTTCACACACACACACCTGTTCACACACACGTGTTCACACACACACACACGAGTTCACACACACACACGTGTTCACACACACACACGCGTTCACACACACACACGTGTTCACACACACACCTGTTCACACACACACCTGTTCACACACACACGTGTTCACGCACACACGTGTTCACACACACACGTGTTCACACACACGTGTTCACACACACACCTGTTCAGACACACACACACAAACATTTCACACACACACGTGTTCACACACACACGTGTTCACACACATACACCTGTTCACACACACACACCTGTTCACACATACACACACCTGTTCACACACACGCACACGTGTTCACACACACACACCTGTTCACACACACACCTGTTCACACATACACACGTATTCACACACACACAATTGTTCACACACCCACACACGTGTTCACACGCACACACGTTCACACACACACTTGTTCACATACACACACACGTGTTCACACACACACACCTGTTCACATACAGACACACACACACCTGTTCACACACACACACCTGTTCACACACACACACCTGTTCACACACACACCTGTTCACATACAGACACACACACCTGTTCACACACACACACACCTGTTCACACACACACACCTGTTCACATACACAGACACCTGTCCACACACACATGTGTCCACACACACGTGTTCACACACACACATACACACCTGTTCACACACACACACGTGTTCACACACACACACACACCTGTTCACACACACACACCTGTTCACACACACACGTGTTCACACACGCACCTGTTCACACACACACGTTCACATACACACACGTGTTCACACACACACACGTTCACACACACACACCTGTTAACACACACCCACACACACCTGTTCACACACACACACGTTTTCACACACACACACGTGTTCACACACACACACACGTGTTCACACACACACCTGTTCACACACACACACACACGTGTTCACCAACACACACGTGTTCACACACACGCATGTGTTCACACACACACATGTGTTCACACACACAAGTGTTCACACACACACGTGTTCACACACACACCTGTTCACACACACACGTGTTCACACACACACACACGAGTTCACACACACAGACGTGTTCACACACACACACGCGTTCACACACACACACGTGTTCACACACACACACACGTGTTCACATACACACACACGTGTTCACACACAGACACACACACCTGTTCACGCACACACACCTGTTCACACACACACCTGTTCGCACACACACGTGTTCACACACACACACACGAGTTCACACACACACACGTGTTCACACACACACACGCGTTCACACACACACGTGTTCACACACACACACACACTTGTTCACACACACACGTTCACACACACACACTTGTTCACATACACACACACGTGTTCACACACACACCTGTTCACATACAGACACACACACACCTGTTCAGACACACACACCTGTTCACACACACACACCTGTTCACACACACACACCTGTTCACATACAAAGACACCTGTCCACACACACAAGAGTCCACACACACGTGTTCACACACACCAGTTCACACAGACACAGCTGTTCGCACACACACACACGTGTTCACACACACACACACCTGTTCACATACACACACGTGTTCACACACACACACGTTCACACACACACACCTGTTCACACACACCCACACACACCTGTTCACACACACACGTGTTCACACACACACACACACACGTGTTAACACACATACACACACGTGTTCACACACACACACCTGTTCACACACACACACACATGTTCTCACACACACACACACGTGTTCACACACACACATGTTCACACACACACACCTGTTCACACACACCCACACACCTGTTCACACACACACACGTGTTCACACACACACACACACGTGTTAACACACACACACACGTGTTCACACACACACACCCTTATTCACACACACACGTTCACACACACACACGTGTTCACACACACACATCTGTTCACACACACACCTGTTTACACACACACCTGTTCACACACACACACATGTTCACACACACACACCTGTTCACACACACACGTGTTCACACACACACACCTGTTCACACACACTCACACCTGTTCACATACACACACACGTGTTCTCACACACACACACACGTGTTCTCACACACACCCCTGTTCACACACACACACACCTGTTCTCACACACACACCTGTTCACACACACACACGTGTTCTCACACACACGTGTTCTCACACACACACACGTGTTCTCACACACACACACGTGTTGTCACACACGTGGTCTCACACACACACACATGTTCTCACACACACACACCTGTTTACACACACACACACCTGTTCACACACGCACACCTGTTCACACACACACACGTGTTCTCACACGTGTTCTCACACACACACGTGTTCACACACACACACCTGTTCACACACACTCACACCTGTTCACATACACACACGCGTGTTCTCACACACACACACGTGTTCTCACACACACACCTGTTCACACACACACACACACCTGTTCTCACACACACACGTGTTCTCACACACACACACGTGTTCTCACACACGTGGTCTCAGACACACACACATGTTCTCACACACACACACCTGTTTACACACACACACCTGTTCACACACACACACCTGTTCACACACACACACGTGTTCGCACACGCGTTCTCACACACACACGTGTTCTCACACAAACGTGTTCACACACACACACACGTGTTCTCACACACACACACGTTTTCTCTCACACACACACACACACGTGTTCTCACACACACACGTGTTCACACACACACACCTGTTCACGCACACACACGTGTTCACACACACACGTGTTCACACACACACACCTGTTCACGCACACACACGTGTTCTCACACACACGCGTGTTCTCACACACACATATTCTCACACACACGTGTTCTCACACAGACACACACACCTGTTCACGCACACACACCTGTTCACACACACACACGTGTTCACCAACACACACGTGTTCACACACACGCATGTGTTCACACACACACATGTGTTCACACACACAAGTGTTCACACACACACGTGTTCACACACACACCTGTTCACACACACACGTTCACATACACACACGTGTTCACACACACACACACGTTCACACACACACACACACGTTCACACACACACGTGTTCACACACACACATTTGTTCACACACTCATGTGTTCACACACACACACACGTTCATACACACACACGTTCACACACAAACACGTGTGCACACACACACCTGTTCACACACACACACACACACGTGTTCACATACACACACACGTGTTCACACACACGTGATCACACAAACACATGTGTTCACACACACACGTGTTCACACAGACACACCTGTTCACACACACGTGTTCTCTCACACACACACCTGTTCACACACACACACCTGTTCACACACACACACATGTGTTCACACACACACACCTGTTCTCACACACACACGTGTTCACACACACGTGTGTTCACACACACACACGTGTTCACACACATACACACACGTGTTCACACACACGTGTGTTCACACACACACACCTGTTAACACACACCCACACACACCTGTTCACACACACACACGTGTTCACACACACACACGTGTTCACACACACACACACGTGTTCACACACACACCTGTTCACACACACACACGTGTTCTCACACACACACACGTGTTCACACACACACATGTTCACACACACACACCTGTTCACACACACGTGTTCACACACACACACCTGTTCACACACACACACGTGTTCCAACACACACACGCGTGTTCTCACACACACATGTTCTCACACACACACACGTATTCTCACACAGACACACACACCTGTTCACGCACACACAACTGTTCACGCACACACACATGTTCACCAACTCACACGTGTTAACACCCACACACGTGTTCACACACACACGTGTTCACACACACACACGTGTTCACACACACACCCTTATTAACACACACACGTTCACACACACACGTGTTCACACACACACATCTGTTCACACACACACATCCGTTCACACACACACCTGTTCAAACATACACATGTTCACACACACATACCTGTTAACACACACACGTGTTCACTCACACACACACCTGTTCACACACACACACGTGTTCACACACACACACATTCACACACACACACGTTCACACACACACGTGATCACACACACACGTGTTCACACACACACACCTGTTCTCACATACACACACGTGTTCACACACACGCACACACACACCTGTTCACGCACACACACCTGTTCACACACACACACACGTGTTCACACACACACACGTGTTCACACACACACACGTGTTCACACACAAACACCTGGTCACACACACACCTTTTCACACACACCTGTTCACACACACACACGTGTTCACACACACACACGTGTTCGAACGCACACGTCTTCACATACACACACACGTGTTCACACACAGGCACACACACCTGTTCACGCACACACACCTGTTCACACACACACACACGTGTTCACACACACACGTGTTCACACACACACATTTGTTCACACACTCATGTGTTCACACACACACACACGTTCATACACACACACGTTCACACACAAACACGTGTGCACACACACACACCTGTTCACACACACACACACACGTGTTCACATACACACACACGTGTTCACACACACGTGATCACACAAACACATGTGTTCACACACACACGTGTTCACACAGACACACCTGTTCACACACACCTGTTCACACACACACACCTGTTCACACACACACACATGTGTTCACACACACACACCTGTTCTCACACACACACGTGTTCACACACACGTGTGTTCACACACACACACGTGTTCACACACATACACACACGTGTTCACACACACAAATGTGTTCACACACACGTGTTCACATACATACACACACATGTTCACACACACGTGTTCACACACACACCTGTTCACGCACACACCTGTGAAAACACACACGTGTTCACACTCACACACACCTGTTCACACACACACCTGTTCACACACACACACACACGTTGTAACACACACACCTGTTCACACACACACACATGTTCTCACACACACACACACACGTGTTCACTCACACTAGTGTTCACACACACACGTGTTCACACACACACACGTGTTCACACAAACACACATGTGTTCACACACACGTGTTCACACACACACACGTGTTCACACACACACGTGTTCTCACACACACGTGTTCACACACACGTGTTCACATACACACACACACGTGTTCACACACACGTGATCACTCAAACACACGTGTTCACACACACACGTGTTCACACAGACACACCTGTTCACACACACACACGTGTTCTCACACACACACACCTGTTCACACACACACACACCTGTTCACACACACACACACATGTGTTCACACACACACACATGTTCACACACATACACACACGTGTTCACACACACAAACGTGTTCACACACACACACGTGTTCACATTTTTACACACACGTGTTCACACACACACACGGGTTCACACACACGTGTTAACACACACCTGTTCACGCACACACCTGTTAAAACACACACATGTCCACACTCACACACACCTGTTCACACACACACCTGTTCACACACACACACGTGTTCACAAACACACGTGTTCACACACACACGTGTTCATACACACACACGTGTTCACTCACACACACGTGTTCACACACACACCTGTTCACACACACACCTGTTCACACACACACGTGTTCACGCACACACGTGTTCACACACACACGTGTTCACACACACGTGTTCACAAACACACGTGTTCACACACACACACAAACATTTCACACACACACACGTGTTCATACACACGTGTTCACACACACGTGTTCACACACACGTGTTCACACACACACACCTGTTCACACACACACCTGTTCACACATACACACACCTGCTCACACACACACCTGTTCACAAACACACACCTGTTCACACACACGCACACGTGTTCACACACACACACCTGTTCACACACACACACCTGTTCACACATACACACGTATTCACACACACACACGTGTTCACACACCCACACACGTGTTCACACACACACACCTGTTCACACACACACACACACGTGTTCACACACACACACCTGTTCACACACACACACCTGTTCACACACACACACACACGTGTTCTCACACACACACGCGTGTTCTCACACACACATGTTCTCACACACACACACGTGTTCTCACACAGACACACACTTGTTCACGCACACACCCCTGTTCTCTCACACACACATGTTCACACGCACGTGTTCACACACACATGTTCACTCACACACACACGTGTTCACACACACACCTGTTCACACACACACCTGTTCACACACACACGTGTTCACGCACACACGTGTTCACACACACACGTGTTCACACACACGTGTTCACACACACACCTGTTCAGACACACACACACAAACATTTCACACACACACGTGTTCACACACACACGTGTTCACACACATACACCTGTTCACACACACACACCTGTTCACACATACACACACCTGTTCACACACACGCACACGTGTTCACACACACACACCTGTTCACACACACACCTGTTCACACATACACACGTATTCACACACACACAATTGTTCACACACCCACACACGTGTTCACACACACACACGTTCACACACACACTTGTTCACATACACACACACGTGTTCACACACACACACCTGTTCACATACAGACACACACACACCTGTTCACACACACACACCTGTTCACACACACACCTGTTCACACACACACACCTGTTCACACACACACCTGTTCACATACAGACACACACACCTGTTCACACACACACACACCTGTTCACACACACACACCTGTTCACATACACAGACACCTGTCCACACACACATGTGTCCACACACACGTGTTCACACACACACATACATACCTGTTCACACACACACACGTGTTCACACACACACACACACCTGTTCACACACACACCTGTTCACACACACACGTGTTCACACACGCACCTGTTCACACACACACGTTCACATACACACACGTGTTCACACACACACACGTTCACACACACACACCTGTTAACACACACCCACACACACCTGTTCACACACACACACGTTTTCACACACACACACGTGTTCACACACACACACACGTGTTCACACACACACCTGTTCACACACACACACACGTGTTCACCAACACACACGTGTTCACACACACGCATGTGTTCACACACACACATGTGTTCACACACACAAGTGTTCACACACACACGTGTTCACACACACACCTGTTCACACACACACGTGTTCACACACACACACACACGAGTTCACACACACAGACGTGTTCACACACACACACGCGTTCACACACACACACGTGTTCACACACACACACACACTTGTTCACACACACACACACGTGTTCACATACACACACACGTGTTCACACACAGACACACACACCTGTTCACGCACACACACCTGTTCACACACACACCTGTTCGCACACACACGTGTTCACACACACACACACACGAGTTCACACACACACACGTGTTCACACACACACACGCGTTCACACACACACGTGTTCACACACACACACACACTTGTTCACACACACACGTTCACACACACACACTTGTTCACATACACACACACGTGTTCACACACACACCTGTTCACATACAGACACACACACACCTGTTCAGACACACACACCTGTTCACACACACACACCTGTTCACACACACACACCTGTTCACATACAAAGACACCTGTCCACACACACACGAGTCCACACACACGTGTTCACACACACCAGTTCACACACACACAGCTGTTCGCACACACACACACACGTGTTCACACACACACACACCTGTTCACACACACACACCTGTTCACACACACACGTATTCACACACACACCTGTTCACACACACACGTTCACATACACACACGTGTTCACACACACACACGTTCACACACACACACCTGTTCACACACACCCACACACACCTGTTCACACACACACGTGTTCACACACACACACACACGTGTTAACACACATACACACACGTGTTCACACACACACACCTGTTCACACACACACACACATGTTCTCACACACACACACACGTGTTCACACACACATGTTCACACACACACACCTGTTCACACACACCCACACACCTGTTCACACACACACACGTGTTCACACACACACACACACGTGTTAACACACACACACACACGTGTTCACACACACACACCCTTATTCACACACACACGTTCACACACACACACGTGTTCACACACACACATCTGTTCACACACACACCTGTTTACACACACACCTGTTCACACACACACACATGTTCACACACACACACCTGTTCACACACACACGTGTTCACACACACACACCTGTTCACACACACTCACACCTGTTCACATACACACACACGTGTTCTCACACACACACACACGTGTTCTCACACACACCCCTGTTCACACACACACACACCTGTTCTCACACACACACCTGTTCACACACACACACGTGTTCTCACACACACGTGTTCTCACACACACACACGTGTTCTCACACACACACACGTGTTGTCACACACGTGGTCTCACACACACACACATGTTCTCACACACACACACCTGTTTACCCACACACACCTGTTCACACACGCACACCTGTTCACACACACACACGTGTTCTCACACGTGTTCTCACACACACACGTGTTCACACACACACACCTGTTCACACACACTCACACCTGTTCACATACACACACGCGTGTTCTCACACACACACACGTGTTCTCACACACACACCTGTTCACACACACACACACACCTGTTCTCACACACACACGTGTTCTCACACACACACGTGTTCACACACACACACACCTGTTCACACACACACACCTGTTCACACACACACGTATTCACACACACACCTGTTCACACACACACGTTCACATACACACACGTGTTCACACACACACACGTTCACACACACACACCTGTTCACACACACCCACACACACCTGTTCACACACACACGTGTTCACACACACACACACACGTGTTAACACACATACACACACGTGTTCACACACACACACCTGTTCACACACACACACATTTCTCACACACACACACGTGTTCACACACACACATGTTCACACACACACACCTGTTCACACACACCCACACACCTGTTCACACACACACACGTGTTCACACACACACACACACACGTGTTAACACACATACACACACGTGTTCACACACACACACCTGTTCACACACACACACATGTTCTCACACACACACGTGTTCACACACACACATGTTCACACACACAAACCTGTTCACACACACACGTGTTCACACACACACACCTGTTCACACACACACACCTGTTCACACACACACACACACACACGTGTTCTTACACACACACGCGTGTTCTCACACACACATGTTCTCACACACACACACGTTTTCTCACACACACACACACACACACACGTGTTCTCACACACACACGTGTTCACACACACACACCTGTTCACGCACACAGACGTGTTCACACACACAGGTGTTCACACACACACACCTGTTCACGCACACACACGTGTTCTCATACACACGCGTGTTCTCACACACACATATTCTCACACACACGTGTTCTCACACAGACACACACACCTGTTCACGCACACACACCTGTTCACACACACACACACGTGTTCACCAACACACACGTGTTCACACACACGCATGTGTTCACACACACACATGTGTTCACACACACACGTGTTCACACACACGTGTTCACACACACCTGTTCACACACACACGTTCACATACACACACGTGTTCACACACACACACACGTTCACACACACACACGTTCACACACACACGTGTTCACACACACCCACACACACCTGTTCACACACACACACCTGTTCACACACACCTGTTCACACACACACGTGTTCACACACACACACCTGTTCACACGCACACACACGTGTTCACACACACACAAGTGTTCACACACACACACGTGTTCACACACACACACCTGTTCACACACAGAAACACACACACGTTCACACAAACACACACGTGTTCACACACACACATGTGTTCACACACACACGTGTTCTCACACACACACGTGTTCTCACACACACACACGTGTTCTCACACAAGTGTTCTCACACACACACACACGTTTTCTCACACACACACGTGTTCTCTCTCACACACACACGTGTTCACATACACACACACGTGTTCACACACAGACACACACACCTGTTCACGCACACACACCTGTTCACACACACACACCTGTTCACACACACACGTGTTCACACACACACACACGAGTTCACACACACACACGTGTTCACACACACACACACTTGTTCACACACACACACATTCACACACACACTTGTTCACGCACACACACCTGTTCACACACACACACACATGTTCACACACACACGTGTTCACACACACATGTTCACTCACACACATACGTGTTCTCACACACACACGTGTTCACATACACACACACGTGTTCACACACAGACACACACGCCTGTTCACGCACACACACCTGTTCACACACACACACCTGTTCACACACACGTGTTCACACACACACACACGAGTTCACACACACACACGTGTTCACACACACACACGCGTTCACACACACACACGTGTTCACACACACACCTGTTCACACACACACCTGTTCACACACACACGTGTTCACGCACACACGTGTTCACACACACACGTGTTCACACACACGTGTTCACACACACACCTGTTCAGACACACACACACAAACATTTCACACACACACGTGTTCACACACACACGTGTTCACACACATACACCTGTTCACACACACACACCTGTTCACACATACACACACCTGTTCACACACACGCACACGTGTTCACACACACACACCTGTTCACACACACACCTGTTCACACATACACACGTATTCACACACACACAATTGTTCACACACCCACACACGTGTTCACACACACACACGTTCACACACACACTTGTTCACATACACACACACGTGTTCACACACACACACCTGTTCACATACAGACACACACACACCTGTTCACACACACACACCTGTTCACACACACACACCTGTTCACACACACACACCTGTTCACACACACACCTGTTCACATACAGACACACACACCTGTTCACACACACACACACCTGTTCACACACGCACACCTGTTCACATACACAGACACCTGTCCACACACACATGTGTCCACACACACGTGTTCACACACACACATACACACCTGTTCACACACACACACGTGTTCACACACACACACACACACCTGTTCACACACACACACCTGTTCACACACGCACACCTGTTCACATACACAGACACCTGTCCACACACACATGTGTCCACACACACGTGTTCACACACACACATACACACCTGTTCACACACACACACGTGTTCACACACACACACACGCACCTGTTCACACACACACGTTCACATACACACACGTGTTCACACACACACACGTTCACACACACACACCTGTTAACACACACCCACACACACCTGTTCACACACACACACGTTTTCACACACACACACGTGTTCACACACACACACACGTGTTCACACACACACCTGTTCACACACACACACACACGTGTTCACCAACACACACGTGTTCACACACACGCATGTGTTCACACACACACATGTGTTCACACACACAAGTGTTCACACACACACGTGTTCACACACACACCTGTTCACACACACGTGTTCACACACACACACACGAGTTCACACACACAGACGTGTTCACACACACACACGCGTTCACACACACACACGTGTTCACACACACACACACTTGTTCACACACACACACACGTGTTCACATACACACACACGTGTTCACACACAGACACACACACCTGTTCACGCACACACACCTGTTCACACACACACCTGTTCGCACACACACGTGTTCACACACACACACACACGAGTTCACACACACACACGTGTTCACACACACACACGCGTTCACACACACACGTGTTCACACACACACACACACTTGTTCACACACACACGTTCACACACACACACTTGTTCACATACACACACACGTGTTCACACACACACCTGTTCACATACAGACACACACACACCTGTTCAGACACACACACCTGTTCACACACACACCTGTTCACACACACACACCTGTTCACATACAAAGACACCTGTCCACACACACAAGAGTCCACACACACGTGTTCACACACACCAGTTCACACAGACACAGCTGTTCGCACACACACACACGTGTTCACACACACACACACCTGTTCACATACACACACGTGTTCACACACACACACGTTCACACACACACACCTGTTCACACACACCCACACACACCTGTTCACACACACACGTGTTCACACACACACACACGTGTTAACACACATACACACACGTGTTCACACACACACACCTGTTCACACACACACACACATGTTCTCACACACACACACACGTGTTCACACACACACATGTTCACACACACACACCTGTTCACACACACCCACACACCTGTTCACACACACACACGTGTTCGCACACACACACACACGTGTTAACACACACACACACGTGTTCACACACACACACCCTTATTCACACACACACGTTCACACACACACACGTGTTCACACACACACACATCTGTTCACACACACACCTGTTTACACACACACCTGTTCACACACACACACATGTTCACACACACACACCTGTTCACACACACACGTGTTCACACACACACACCTGTTCACACACACTCACACCTGTTCACATACACACACACGTGTTCTCACACACACACACACGTGTTCTCACACACACCCCTGTTCACACACACACACACCTGTTCTCACACACACACCTGTTCACACACACACACGTGTTCTCACACACACGTGTTCTCACACACACACACGTGTTCTCACACACACACACGTGTTGTCACACACGTGGTCTCACACACACACACATGTTCTCACACACACACACCTGTTTACACACACACACACCTGTTCACACACGCACACCTGTTCACACACACACACGTGTTCTCACACGTGTTCTCACACACACACGTGTTCACACACACACACCTGTTCACACACACTCACACCTGTTCACATACACACACGCGTGTTCTCACAAACACACACGTGTTCTCACACACACACCTGTTCACACACACACACACCTGTTCTCACACACACACGTGTTCTCACACACACACACGAGTCCACACACACGTGTTCACACACACCAGTTCACACACACACAGCTGTTCGCACACACACACACGTGTTCACACACACACACACCTGTTCACACACACACACCTGTTCACACACACACGTATTCACACACACACCTGTTCACACACACACGTTCACATACACACACGTGTTCACACACACACACGTTCACACACACACACCTGTTCACACACACCCACACACACCTGTTCACACACACACGTGTTCACACACACACACACACGTGTTAACACACATACACACAAGTGTTCACACACACACACCTGTTCACACACACACACACATGTTCTCACACACACACACACGTGTTCACACACACACATGTTCACACACACACACCTGTTCACACACACCCACACACCTGTTCACACACACACACGTGTTCACACACACACACACACGTGTTAACACACACACACACACGTGTTCACACACACACACCCTTATTCACACACACACGTTCACACACACACACGTGTTCACACACACACATCTGTTCACACACACACCTGTTTACACACACACCTGTTCACACACACACACATGTTCACACACACACACCTGTTCACACACACACGTGTTCACACACACACACCTGTTCACACACACTCACACCTGTTCACATACACACACACGTGTTCTCACACACACACACACGTGTTCTCACACACACCCCTGTTCACACACACACACACCTGTTCTCACACACACACCTGTTCACACACACACACGTGTTCTCACACACACGTGTTCTCACACACACACACGTGTTCTCACACACACACACGTGTTGTCACACACGTGGTCTCACACACACACACATGTTCTCACACACACACACCTGTTTACACACACACACCTGTTCACTCACGCACACCTGTTCACACACACACACGTGTTCTCACACGTGTTCTCACACACACACGTGTTCACACACACACACCTGTTCACACACACTCACACCTGTTCACATACACACACGCGTGTTCTCACACACACACACGTGTTCTCACACACACACCTGTTCACACACACACACACCTGTTCTCACACACACACGTGTTCTCACACACACACGTGTTCACACACACACACACCTGTTCACACACACACACCTGTTCACACACACACGTATTCACACACACACCTGTTCACACACACACGTTCACATACACACACGTGTTCACACACACACGTTCACACACACACACCTGTTCACACACACCCACACACACCTGTTCACACACACACGTGTTCACACACACACACACACGTGTTAACACACATACACACACGTGTTCACACACACACACCTGTTCACACACACACACATTTCTCACACACACACACGTGATCACACACACACATGTTCACACACACACACCTGTTCACACACACCCACACACCTGTTCACACACACACACGTGTTCACACACACACACACACGTGTTAACACACATACACACACGTGTTCACACACACACACCTGTTCACACACACACACATGTTCTCACACACACACGTGTTCACACACACACATGTTCACACACACAAACCTGTTCACACACACACGTGTTCACACACACACACCTGTTCACACACACACACCTGTTCACACACACACACACGTGTTCTTACACACACACGCGTGTTCTCACACACACATGTTCTCACACACACACACGTTTTCTCACACACACACACACACACACACACGTGTTCTCACACACACACGTGTTCACACACACACACCTGTTCACGCACACAGACGTGTTCACACACACAGGTGTTCACACACACACACCTGTTCACGCACACACACGTGTTCTCATACACACGCGTGTTCTCACACACACATATTCTCACACACACGTGTTCTCACACAGACACACACACCTGTTCACGCACACACACCTGTTCACACACACACACACGTGTTCACCAACACACACGTGTTCACACACACGCATGTGTTCACACACACACATGTGTTCACACACACACGTGTTCACACACACACGTGTTCACACACACCTGTTCACACACACACGTTCACATACACACACGTGTTCACACACACACACACGTTCACACACACACACACGTTCACACACACACGTGTTCACACACACCCACACACACCTGTTCACACACACACACCTGTTCACACACACCTGTTCACACACACACGTGTTCAGACACACACCTGTTCACACGCACACACACGTGTTCACACACACACAAGTGTTCACACACACACACGTGTTCACACACACACACCTGTTCACACACAGAAACACACACACGTTCACACAAACACACACGTGTTCACACACACACATGTGTTCACACACACACGTGTTCTCACACACACACGTGTTCTCACACACACACACGTGTTCTCACACAAGTGTTCTCACACACACACACACGTTTTCTCACACACACACGTGTTCTCTCTCACACACACACGTGTTCACATACACACACACGTGTTCACACACAGACACACACACCTGTTCACGCACACACACCTGTTCACACACACACACCTGTTCACACACACACGTGTTCACACACACACACACGAGTTCACACACACACACGTGTTCACACACACACACACTTGTTCACACACACACACATTCACACACACACTTGTTCACGCACACACACCTGTTCACACACACACACACATGTTCACACACACACACGTGTTCACACACACATGTTCACTCACACACATACGTGTTCTCACACACACACGTGTTCACATACACACACACGTGTTCACACACAGACACACACGCCTGTTCACGCACACACACCTGTTCACACACACACACCTGTTCACACACACGTGTTCACACACACACACGAGTTCACACACACACACGTGTTCACACACACACACGCGTTCACACACACACACGTGTTCACACACACACCTGTTCACACACACACCTGTTCACACACACACGTGTTCACGCACACACGTGTTCACACACACACGTGTTCACACACACGTGTTCACACACACACCTGTTCAGACACACACACACAAACATTTCACACACACGTGTTCACACACACACGTGTTCACACACATACACCTGTTCACACACACACACCTGTTCACACATACACACACCTGTTCACACACACGCACACGTGTTCACACACACACACCTGTTCACACACACACCTGTTCACACATACACACGTATTCACACACACACAATTGTTCACACACCCACACACGTGTTCACACACACACACGTTCACACACACACTTGTTCACATACACACACACGTGTTCACACACACACACCTGTTCACATACAGACACACACACACCTGTTCACACACACACACCTGTTCACACACACACACCTGTTCACACACACACCTGTTCACATACAGACACACAGACCTGTTCACACACACACACACCTGTTCACACACACACACCTGTTCACATACACAGACACCTGTCCACACACACATGTGTCCACACACACGTGTTCACACACACACATACACACCTGTTCACACACACACACGTGTTCACACACACACACACCTGTTCACACACACACACCTGTTCACACACACACGTGTTCACACACGCACCTGTTCACACACACACGTTCACATACACACACGTGTTCACACACACACACGTTCACACACACACACCTGTTAACACACACCCACACACACCTGTTCACACACACACACGTTTTCACACACACACACGTGTTCACACACACACACACGTGTTCACACACACACCTGTTCACACACACACACACACGTGTTCACCAACACACACGTGTTCACACACACGCATGTGTTCACACACACACATGTGTTCACACACACAAGTGTTCACACACACACGTGTTCACACACACACCTGTTCACACACACACGTGTTCACACACACACACACGAGTTCACACACACAGACGTGTTCACACACACACACGCGTTCACACACACACACGTGTTCACACACACACACACGTGTTCACATACACACACACGTGTTCACACACAGACACACACACCTGTTCACGCACACACACCTGTTCACACACACACCTGTTCGCACACACACGTGTTCACACACACACACACGAGTTCACACACACACACGTGTTCACACACACACACGCGTTCACACACACACGTGTTCACACACACACACACACTTGTTCACACACACACGTTCACACACACACACTTGTTCACATACACACACACGTGTTCACACACACACCTGTTCACATACAGACACACACACACCTGTTCAGACACACACACCTGTTCACACACACACACCTGTTCACACACACACACCTGTTCACATACAAAGACACCTGTCCACACACACAAGAGTCCACACACACGTGTTCACACACACCAGTTCACACAGACACAGCTGTTCGCACACACACACACGTGTTCACACACACACACACCTGTTCACATACACACACGTGTTCACACACACACACGTTCACACACACACACCTGTTCACACACACCCACACACACCTGTTCACACACACACGTGTTCACACACACACACACACACGTGTTAACACACATACACACACGTGTTCACACACACACACCTGTTCACACACACACACACATGTTCTCACACACACACACACGTGTTCACACACACACATGTTCACACACACACACCTGTTCACACACACCCACACACCTGTTCACACACACACACGTGTTCACACACACACACACACGTGTTAACACACACACACACGTGTTCACACACACACACCCTTATTCACACACACACGTTCACACACACACACGTGTTCACACACACACATCTGTTCACACACACACCTGTTTACACACACACCTGTTCACACACACACACATGTTCACACACACACACCTGTTCACACACACACGTGTTCACACACACACACCTGTTCACACACACTCACACCTGTTCACATACACACACACGTGTTCTCACACACACACACACGTGTTCTCACACACACCCCTGTTCACACACACACACACCTGTTCTCACACACACACCTGTTCACACACACACACGTGTTCTCACACACACGTGTTCTCACACACACACACGTGTTCTCACACACACACACGTGTTGTCACACACGTGGTCTCACACACACACACATGTTCTCACACACACACACCTGTTTACACACACACACACCTGTTCACACACGCACACCTGTTCACACACACACACGTGTTCTCACACGTGTTCTCACACACACACGTGTTCACACACACACACCTGTTCACACACACTCACACCTGTTCACATACAGACACGCGTGTTCTCACACACACACACGTGTTCTCACACACACACCTGTTCACACACACACACACACCTGTTCTCACACACACACGTGTTCTCACACACACACACGTGTTCTCACACACGTGGTCTCAGACACACACACATGTTCTCACACACACACACCTGTTTACACACACACACCTGTTCAAACACACACACCTGTTCACACACACACACGTGTTCGCACACGCGTTCTCACACACACACGTGTTCTCACACAAACGTGTTCACACACACACACACGTGTTCTCACACACACACACGTTTTCTCTCACACACACACACACGTGTTCTCACACACACACGTGTTCACACACACACACCTGTTCACGCACACACACGTGTTCACACACACACGTGTTCACACACACACACCTGTTCACGCACACACACGTGTTCTCGCACACACGCGTGTTCTCACACACACATATTCTCACACACACGTGTTCTCACACAGACACACACACCTGTTCACGCACACACACCTGTTCACACACACACACGTGTTCACCAACACACACGTGTTCACACACACGCATGTGTTCACACACACACATGTGTTCACACACACAAGTGTTCACACACACACGTGTTCACACACACACCTGTTCACACACACACGTTCACATACACACACGTGTTCACACACACACACACGTTCACACACACACACACACGTTCACACACACACGTGTTCACACACACACATTTGTTCACACACTCATGTGTTCACACACACACACACGTTCATACACACACACGTTCACACACAAACACGTGTGCACACACACACACCTGTTCACACACACACACACACACACGTGTTCACATACACACACACGTGTTCACACACACGTGATCACACAAACACATGTGTTCACACACACACGTGTTCACACAGACACACCTGTTCACACACACGTGTTCTCTCACACACACACCTGTTCACACACACACACCTGTTCACACACACACACATGTGTTCACACACACACACCTGTTCTCACACACACACGTGTTCACACACACGTGTGTTCACACACACACACGTGTTCACACACATACACACACGTGTTCACACACACGTGTGTTCACACACACACACCTGTTAACACACACCCACACACACCTGTTCACACACACACACGTGTTCACACACACACACGTGTTCACACACACACACACGTGTTCACACACACACCTGTTCACACACACACACGTGTTCTCACACACACACACGTGTTCACACACACACATGTTCACACACACACACCTGTTCACACACACGTGTTCACACACACACACCTGTTCACACACACACACGTGTTCCAACACACACACGCGTGTTCTCACACACACATGTTCTCACACACACACACGTATTCTCACACAGACACACACACCTGTTCACGCACACACAACTGTTCACGCACACACACATGTTCACCAACTCACACGTGTTAACACCCACACACGTGTTCACACACACACGTGTTCACACACACACACGTGTTCACACACACACCCTTATTAACACACACACGTTCACACACACACGTGTTCACACACACACATCTGTTCACACACACATCCGTTCACACACACACCTGTTCAAACATACACATGTTCACACACACATACCTGTTAACACACACACGTGTTCACTCACACACACACCTGTTCACACACACACACGTGTTCACACACACACACATTCACACACACACACGTTCACACACACACGTGATCACACACACACGTGTTCACACACACACACACACACCTGTTCACGCACACACACCTGTTCACACACACACACACGTGTTCACACACACACACGTGTTCACACACACACACGTGTTCACACACAAACACCTGGTCACACACACACCTTTTCACACACACCTGTTCACACACACACACGTGTTCACACACACACACGTGTTCGAACGCACACGTCTTCACATACACACACACGTGTTCACACACAGGCACACACACCTGTTCACGCACACACACCTGTTCACACACACACACACGTGTTCACACACACACGTGTTCACACACACACATTTGTTCACACACTCATGTGTTCACACACACACACACGTTCATACACACACACGTTCACACACAAACACGTGTGCACACACACACACCTGTTCACACACACACACACACGTGTTCACATACACACACACGTGTTCACACACACGTGATCACACAAACACATGTGTTCACACACACACGTGTTCACACAGACACACCTGTTCACACACACCTGTTCACACACACACACCTGTTCACACACACACACATGTGTTCACACACACACACCTGTTCTCACACACACACGTGTTCACACACACGTGTGTTCACACACACACACGTGTTCACACACATACACACACGTGTTCACACACACAAATGTGTTCACACACACGTGTTCACATACATACACACACATGTTCACACACACGTGTTCACACACACACCTGTTCACGCACACACCTGTGAAAACACACACGTGTTCACACTCACACACACCTGTTCACACACACACCTGTTCACACACACACACACACGTTGTAACACACACACCTGTTCACACACACACACATGTTCTCACACACACACACACACGTGTTCACTCACACTAGTGTTCACACACACACGTGTTCACACACACACACGTGTTCACACAAACACACATGTGTTCACACACACGTGTTCACACACACACACGTGTTCACACACACACGTGTTCTCACACACACGTGTTCACACACACGTGTTCACATACACACACACACGTGTTCACACACACGTGATCACTCAAACACACGTGTTCACACACACACGTGTTCACACAGACACACCTGTTCACACACACACACGTGTTCTCACACACACACACCTGTTCACACACACACACACACCTGTTCACACACACACACATGTGTTCACACACACACACATGTTCACACACATACACACACGTGTTCACACACACAAACGTGTTCACACACACACACGTGTTCACATTTTTACACACACGTGTTCACACACACACACGGGTTCACACACACGTGTTAACACACACCTGTTCACGCACACACCTGTTAAAACACACACATGTCCACACTCACACACACCTGTTCACACACACACCTGTTCACACACACACACGTGTTCACAAACACACGTGTTCACACACACACGTGTTCATACACACACACGTGTTCACTCACACACACGTGTTCACACACACACCTGTTCACACACACACCTGTTCACACACACACGTGTTCACGCACACACGTGTTCACACACACACGTGTTCACACACACGTGTTCACAAACACACGTGTTCACACACACACACAAACATTTCACACACACACACGTGTTCACACACACGTGTTCACACACACACACCTGTTCACACACACACCTGTTCACACATACACACACCTGCTCACACACACACCTGTTCACAAACACACACCTGTTCACACACACGCACACGTGTTCACACACACACACACCTGTTCACACACACACACCTGTTCACACATACACACGTATTCACACACACACACGTGTTCACACACCCACACACGTGTTCACACACACACACCTGTTCACACACACACACACACGTGTTCACACACAAACACCTGTTCACACACACACACCTGTTCACACACACACACACGTGTTCTCACACACACACGCGTGTTCTCACACTCACATGTTCTCACACACACACACGTGTTCTCACACAGACACACACTTGTTCACGCACACACCCCTGTTCTCTCACACACACATGTTCACACGCACGTGTTCACACACACAAGTTCACTCACACACACACGTGTTCACACACACACACCCTTATTCACACACACACGTTCACACACACACACGTGTTCACACACACACATCTGTTCACACACACACCTGTTTACACACACACCTGTTCACACACACACACATGTTCACACACACACACCTGTTCACACACACACGTGTTCACACACACACACCTGTTCACACACACTCACACCTGTTCACATACACACACACGTGTTCTCACACACACACAGACGTGTTCTCACACACACCCCTGTTCACACACACACACACCTGTTCTCACACACACACCTGTTCACACACACACACGTGTTCTCACACACACGTGTTCTCACACACACACACGTGTTCTCACACACACACACGTGTTGTCACACACGTGATCTCACACACACACACATTTTCTCACACACACACACCTGTTTACACACACACACCTGTTCACACACGCACACCTGTTCACACACACACACGTGTTCTCACACGTGTTCTCACACACACACGTGTTCACACACACACACCTGTTCACACACACTCACACCTGTTCACATACACACACGCGTTTTCTCACACACACACACACGTGTTCTCACACACACACCTGTTCACACACACACACACACCTGTTCTCACACACACACCTGTTCTCACACACACACGTGTTCTCACACACACACACGTGTTCTCACACACGTGGTCTCAGACACACACACATGTTCTCACACACACACACCTGTTTACACACACACACCTGTTTACACACACACACACCTGTTCACACACACACACCTGTTCACACACACACACGTGTTCTCACACGCGTTCTCACACACACACGTGTTCTCACACAAACGTGTTCACACACACACACGTGTTCTCACACACACACCTGTTCACGCACACACACGTGTTCACACACACACGTGTTCACACACACACACCTGTTCACGCACACACACGTGTTCTCACACACACGCGTGTTCTCACACACACATATTCTCACACACACGTGTTCTCACACATACACACACGTGTTCACACACACAAATGTGTTCACACACACGTGTTCACATACATACACACACATGTTCACACACACGTGTTCACACACACACCTGTTCACGCACACACCTGTGAAAACACACACGTGTTCACACTCACACACACCTGTTCACACACACACCTGTTCACACACACACACACACGTTGTAACACACACACCTGTTCACACACACACACATGTTCTCACACACACACACACACGTGTTCACTCACACTAGTGTTCACACACACACGTGTTCACACACACACACGTGTTCACACAAACACACATGTGTTCACACACACGTGTTCACACACACACACGTGTTCACACACACACGTGTTCTCACACACACGTGTTCACACACACGTGTTCACATACACACACACACGTGTTCACACACACGTGATCACTCAAACACACGTGTTCACACACACACGTGTTCACACAGACACACCTGTTCACACACACACACGTGTTCTCACACACACACACCTGTTCACACACACACACACACCTGTTCACACACACACACATGTGTTCACACACACACACATGTTCACACACATACACACACGTGTTCACACACACAAACGTGTTCACACACACACACGTGTTCACATTTTTACACACACGTGTTCACACACACACACGGGTTCACACACACGTGTTAACACACACCTGTTCACGCACACACCTGTTAAAACACACACATGTCCACACTCACACACACCTGTTCACACACACACCTGTTCACACACACACACGTGTTCACAAACACACGTGTTCACACACACACGTGTTCATACACACACACGTGTTCACTCACACACACGTGTTCACACACACACCTGTTCACACACACACCTGTTCACACACACACGTGTTCACGCACACACGTGTTCACACACACACGTGTTCACACACACGTGTTCACAAACACACGTGTTCACACACACACACAAACATTTCACACACACACACGTGTTCACACACACGTGTTCACACACACACACCTGTTCACACACACACCTGTTCACACATACACACACCTGCTCACACACACACCTGTTCACAAACACACACCTGTTCACACACACGCACACGTGTTCACACACACACACACCTGTTCACACACACACACCTGTTCACACATACACACGTATTCACACACACACACGTGTTCACACACCCACACACGTGTTCACACACACACACCTGTTCACACACACACACACACGTGTTCACACACAAACACCTGTTCACACACACACACCTGTTCACACACACACACACGTGTTCTCACACACACACGCGTGTTCTCACACTCACATGTTCTCACACACACACACGTGTTCTCACACAGACACACACTTGTTCACGCACACACCCCTGTTCTCTCACACACACATGTTCACACGCACGTGTTCACACACACAAGTTCACTCACACACACACGTGTTCACACACACACACCCTTATTCACACACACACGTTCACACACACACACGTGTTCACACACACACATCTGTTCACACACACACCTGTTTACACACACACCTGTTCACACACACACACATGTTCACACACACACACCTGTTCACACACACACGTGTTCACACACACACACCTGTTCACACACACTCACACCTGTTCACATACACACACACGTGTTCTCACACACACACAGACGTGTTCTCACACACACCCCTGTTCACACACACACACACCTGTTCTCACACACACACCTGTTCACACACACACACGTGTTCTCACACACACGTGTTCTCACACACACACACGTGTTCTCACACACACACACGTGTTGTCACACACGTGATCTCACACACACACACATTTTCTCACACACACACACCTGTTTACACACACACACCTGTTCACACACGCACACCTGTTCACACACACACACGTGTTCTCACACGTGTTCTCACACACACACGTGTTCACACACACACACCTGTTCACACACACTCACACCTGTTCACATACACACACGCGTTTTCTCACACACACACACACGTGTTCTCACACACACACCTGTTCACACACACACACACACCTGTTCTCACACACACACCTGTTCTCACACACACACGTGTTCTCACACACACACACGTGTTCTCACACACGTGGTCTCAGACACACACACATGTTCTCACACACACACACCTGTTTACACACACACACCTGTTTACACACACACACACCTGTTCACACACACACACCTGTTCACACACACACACGTGTTCTCACACGCGTTCTCACACACACACGTGTTCTCACACAAACGTGTTCACACACACACACGTGTTCTCACACACACACCTGTTCACGCACACACACGTGTTCACACACACACGTGTTCACACACACACACCTGTTCACGCACACACACGTGTTCTCACACACACGCGTGTTCTCACACACACATATTCTCACACACACGTGTTCTCACACAGACACACACACCTGTTCACGCACACACACCTGTTCACACACACACACACGTGTTCACCATCACACACGTGTTCACACACACGCATGTGTTCACACACACACATGTGTTCACACACACAAGTGTTCACACACACACGTGTTCACACACACACCTGTTCACACACACACGTTCACATACACACACGTGTTCACACACACACACACACGTTCACACACACACACACGTTCACACACACACGTGTTCACACACACCCACACACACCTGTTCACACACACACACACCTGTTCACACACACACGTGTTCACACACACACACCTGTTCACAAGCACACACACGTGTTCACACACACACAAGTGTTCACACACACACACGTGTTCACACACACACCTGTTCACACACAGAAACACACACGTTCACACAAACACACACGTGTTCACACACACACATGTGTTCACACACACACGTGTTCACACACACACACGTGTTCACACACACACATTCACACACACACGTGTTCTCACACACACACGTGTTCTCACACACACACACGTGTTCTCACACACGTGTTCTCACACACACACACGTTTTCTCACACACACACGTGTTCTCACACACACACACGTGTTCACATACACACACACACGTGTTCACACACAGACACACACACCTGTTCACGCACACACACCTGTTCACACACACACACCTGTTCACACACACACGTGTTCACACACACACACACGAGTTCACACACACAGACGTGTTCACACACACACACGCGTTCACACACACACACGTGTTCACACACACACCTGTTCACACACACACCTGTTCACACACGTGTTCACGCACACACGTGTTCACACACACACGTGTTCACACACACACACGTGTTCACACACACACCTGTTCACACACACACCTGTTCACACACGTGTTCACACACACACCTGTTCAGACACACACACACAAACATTTCACACACACACGTGTTCACACACACACGTGTTCACACACATACACCTGTTCACACACACACACCTGTTCACACATACACACACCTGTTCACACACACGCACACGTGTTCACACACACACACCTGTTCACACACACACACCTGTTCACACATACACACGTATTCACACACACACAATTGTTCACACACCCACACACGTGTTCACACACACACACGTTCACACACACACTTGTTCACATACACACACACGTGTTCTCACACACACACACGTGTTCTCACACACACATCTGTTCACACACACACACCTGTTCTCTCACACACACACACCTGTTCACACACACACGTGTTCTCACACACACACACACGTGTTCTCACACACACGTGTTCTCACACACACACACGTGTTCTCACACACACACACACGTTTTCTCACACACACACACGTGTTCTCATGCACACACACACGTGTTCACATACACACACACGTTTTCACACACAGACACACACACCTGTTCACGCAAACGCACCTGTTCACACACACACACGTGTTCACACACACACGTGTTCACACACACACACGTGTTCACACACACACACCTGTTCACACACACACCTGTTCCCACACACACACAAGTGTTCACACACACACATGTACACTCACACACACACACGTGTTCACACACACACACACTTGTTTACACACACACACACGTGTTCACACACACACACGTGTTCACACACACACGTTTTCACACACAAACACACACACGTGTTCACACACACACACGTGTTCACACACACAAACGTTCACACACACACACGTTCACACACACACACGTGTTCACACACACACACACGTGTTCACACACACACACCTGTTCTCACACACACACACGTGTTCACACACACGCACACACACACCTGTTCACGCACACACACCTGTTCACACACACACACACGTGTTCACACACACACGTGTTCACACACACACACACGTTTTCACAAACACCTGGTCACACACACACCTTTTCACACACACCTGTTCACACACACACGTGTTCACACACACACACGTGTTCACACACACACGTCCTCACATACACACACACGTGTTCACACACAGGCACACACACCTGTTCACGCACACACACCTGTTCACACACACACACGTGTTCACACACACACGTGTTCACACACACACATGTGTTCACACACACACATGTGTTCACACACACACACGTTCATACACACACACGTTCACACAAACACATGTGTTCACACACACACGTGTTCACACAGACACACCTGTTCACACACACACACGTGTTCTCACACACACACACACCTGTTCACACACACACCTGTTCACACACACACACGTGTTTACACACACACACCTGTTCTCACACACACACACGTGTTAACACACACACGTGTGTTCACACACACACACGTGTTCACACACATACACACACGTGTTCACACACACAAATGTGTTCACACACACACGTGTTCACATACTTACACACACGTGTTCACACACAAGTGTTCACACACACACCTGTTCAGGCACACACCTGTTAAAACACACACGTGTTCACACTCACACACACCTGTTCACACACACACCTGTTCACACACACACACACGTTGTAACACACACACATGTTCACACACACACGTGTTCTCACACACACACACACACACGTGTTCACACACACACGTGTTCACACACACGTGTTCACACAAACACACATGTGTTCACACACACACGTGTTCACACACACACGTGTTCACACACACACGTGTTCTCACACACACGTGTTCACACACACACGTGTTCACATACACACACACGTGTTCACACACACGTGATCACACAAACACACGTGTTCACACACACACGTGTTCACACAGACACACCTGTTCACACACACACACGTGTTCTCACACACACACACCTGTTCACACACACACACGTGTTCACACACACACACACCTGTTCAAGCACACACACGTGTTCGCACACACAGACATATTCACACACACACCTGTTCACACACACATTCACACACACACACCTGTTCACACACACACGTGTTCACACACACACGTGTTCACACACACACCGTTCACACACACACACGTGTTCACACACACACCTGTTCACACACACATCTGTTCACACACACACGTGTTCACACACACACACCTGTTCACACACTCGTTTTCATACACACACGTGTTCACACACACACACACGTTCACACGCACACAAGCGTGCACACACACACGTGTTCACCCACACTCACACACGTGTTCACACACAAACACACGATCACACACACATGTTCACACACACGCACACACACGTGTTCACACTCACGCACACACACACGTGTTCACACACACACGTTCACACACACACACACACGTTCACACACACACACGTGTTCACACACACACACCTGTTCACACACACACCTGTTCACACACACACGTGTTCTCACACACACCCGCGTGTTCTCACACACACATTTTCTCACACACACACACGTGTTCTCACACAGACACACACACCTGTTCACGCACACACACCTGTTCACACACACACATGTTCACCAACACACACGTGTTAACACACACACACGTGTTCACACACACACGTGTTCACACACACACACGTGTTCACACACACACCCTTATTCACACACACACGTTCACACACACACGTGTTCACACACACACATCTGTTCACACACACACACATCCGTTCACACACACACCTGTTCAAACACACACATGTTCACACACACACACACCTGTTCACACACACACACGTGTTCACACACACACACACCTGTTCACACACACTCACACCTTTTCACATACACACACACGTGTTCTCACACACACACACGTGTTCTCACACACACATCTGTTCACACACACACACCTGTTCTCTCACACACACACACCTGTTCACACACACACGTGTTCTCACACACACACACACGTGTTCTCACACACACGTGTTCTCACACACACACACGTGTTCTCACACACACACACACGTTTTCTCACACACACACACGTGTTCTCATGCACACACACACGTGTTCACATACACACACACGTTTTCACACACAGACACACACACCTGTTCACGCAAACGCACCTGTTCACACACACACACGTGTTCACACACACACGTGTTCACACACACACACGTGTTCACACACACACACCTGTTCACACACACACCTGTTCCCACACACACACAAGTGTTCACACACACACCTGTACACACACACACACACGTGTTCACACACACACACACTTGTTTACACACACACACACGTGTTCACACACACACACGTGTTCACACACACACGTTTTCACACACAAACACACACACGTGTTCACACACACACACGTGTTCACACACACAAACGTTCACACACACACACGTTCACACACACACACGTGTTCACACACACACACGTGTTCACACACACACACCTGTTCTCACACACACACACGTGTTCACACACACGCACACACACACCTGTTCACGCACACACACCTGTTCACACACACACACACGTGTTCACACACACACGTGTTCACACACACACACACGTTTTCACAAACACCTGGTCACACACACACCTTTTCACACACACCTGTTCACACACACACGTGTTCACACACACACACGTGTTCACACACACACGTCCTCACATACACACACACGTGTTCACACACAGGCACACACACCTGTTCACGCACACACACCTGTTCACACACACACACGTGTTCACACACACACGTGTTCACACACACACACATGTGTTCACACACACACATGTGTTCACACACACACACGTTCATACACACACACGTTCACACAAACACATGTGTTCACACACACACGTGTTCACACAGACACACCTGTTCACACACACACACGTGTTCTCACACACACACACACCTGTTCACACACACACCTGTTCACACACACACACGTGTTTACACACACACACCTGTTCTCACACACACACACGTGTTAACACACACACGTGTGTTCACACACACACACGTGTTCACACACATACACACACGTGTTCACACACACAAATGTGTTCACACACACACGTGTTCACATACTTACACACACGTGTTCACACACACGTGTTCACACACACACCTGTTCAGGCACACACCTGTTAAAACACACACGTGTTCACACTCACACACACCTGTTCACACACACACCTGTTCACACACACACACACGTTGTAACACACACACATGTTCACACACACACGTGTTCTCACACACACACACACACACGTGTTCACACACACGTGTTCACACAAACACACATGTGTTCACACACACACGTGTTCACACACACATGTGTTCACACACACACGTGTTCTCACACACACGTGTTCACACACACACACGTGTTCACATACACACACACGTGTTCACACACACGTGATCACACAAACACACGTGTTCACACACACACGTGTTCACACAGACACACCTGTTCACACACACACACGTGTTCTCACACACACACACCTGTTCACACACACACACGTGTTCACACACACACACACCTGTTCAAGCACACACACGTGTTCGCACACACAGACATATTCACACACACACCTGTTCACACACACATTCACACACACACACCTGTTCACACACACACGTGTTCACACACACACGTGTTCACACACACACCGTTCACACACACACACGTGTTCACACACACACACCTGTTCACACACACATCTGTTCACACACACACGTGTTCACACACACACACCTGTTCACACACTCGTTTTCATACACACACGTGTTCACACACACACACACGTTCACACGCACACAAGCGTGCACACACACACGTGTTCACCCACACTCACACACGTGTTCACACACAAACACACGATCACACACACATGTTCACACACACGCACACACACGTGTTCACACTCACGCACACACACACGTGTTCACACACACACGTTCACACACACACACACACGTTCACACACACACACGTGTTCACACACACACACACCTGTTCACACACACACCTGTTCACACACACACGTGTTCTCACACACACCCGCGTGTTCTCACACACACATGTTCTCACACACACACACGTGTTCTCACACAGACACACACACCTGTTCACGCACACACACCTGTTCACACACACACATGTTCACCAACACACACGTGTTAACACACACACACGTGTTCACACACACACGTGTTCACACACACACACGTGTTCACACACACACCCTTATTCACACACACACGTTCACACACACACGTGTTCACACACACACATCTGTTCACACACACACACATCCGTTCACACACACACCTGTTCAAACACACACATGTTCACACACACACACACCTGTTCACACACACACACGTGTTCACACACACACACACCTGTTCACACACACTCACACCTTTTCACATACACACACACGTGTTCTCACACACACACACGTATTCTCACACACACATCTGTTCACACACACACACCTGTTCTCTCACACACACACACCTGTTCACACACACACGTGTTCTCACACACACACACACGTGTTCTCACACACACGTGTTCTCACACACACACACGTGTTCTCACACACACACACACGTTTTCTCACACACACACACGTGTTCTCATGCACACACACACGTGTTCACATACACACACACGTTTTCACACACAGACACACACACCTGTTCACGCAAACGCACCTGTTCACACACACACACGTGTTCACACACACACGTGTTCACACACACACACCTGTTCACACACACACCTGTTCCCACACACACACAAGTGTTCACACACACACCTGTACACTCACACACACACACGTGTTCACACACACACACACTTGTTTACACACACACACACGTGTTCACACACACACACGTGTTCACACACACACGTTTTCACACACAAACACACACACGTGTTCACACACACACACGTGTTCACACACACAAACGTTCACACACACACACGTTCACACACACACACGTGTTCACACACACACACGTGTTCACACACACACACCTGTTCTCACACACACACACGTGTTCACACACACGCACACACACACCTGTTCACGCACACACACCTGTTCACACACACACACACGTGTTCACACACACACGTGTTCACACACACACACACGTTTTCACAAACACCTGGTCACACACACACCTTTTCACACACACCTGTTCACACACACACGTGTTCACACACACACACGTGTTCACACACACACGTCCTCACATACACACACACGTGTTCACACACAGGCACACACACCTGTTCACGCACACACACCTGTTCACACACACACACGTGTTCACACACACACGTGTTCACACACACACACATGTGTTCACACACACACATGTGTTCACACACACACACGTTCATACACACACACGTTCACACAAACACATGTGTTCACACACACACGTGTTCACACAGACACACCTGTTCACACACACACACGTGTTCTCACACACACACACACCTGTTCACACACACACCTGTTCACACACACACACGTGTTTACACACACACACCTGTTCTCACACACACACACGTGTTAACACACACACGTGTGTTCACACACACACACGTGTTCACACACATACACACACGTGTTCACACACACAAATGTGTTCACACACACGTGTTCACATACTTACACACACGTGTTCACACACACGTGTTCACACACACACCTGTTCAGGCACACACCTGTTAAAACACACACGTGTTCACACTCACACACACCTGTTCACACACACACCTGTTCACACACACACACACGTTGTAACACACACACATGTTCACACACACACGTGTTCTCACACACACACACACACACGTGTTCACACACACACGTGTTCACACACACGTGTTCACACAAACACACATGTGTTCACACACACACGTGTTCACACACACACGTGTTCACACACACACGTGTTCTCACACACACGTGTTCACACACACACACGTGTTCACATACACACACACGTGTTCACACACACGTGATCACACAAACACACGTGTTCACACACACACGTGTTCACACAGACACACCTGTTCACACACACACACGTGTTCTCACACACACACACCTGTTCACACACACACACCTGTTCACACACACACACTTGTTCACACACACACCTGTTCTCACACACACACACGTGTTCACACACACACGTGTGTTCACACACACACACGTGTTCACACACATACACACACGTGTTCACACACACAAACGTGTTCACACACACACACACATGTTCACATACATACACACACGTGTTCACACACACACACGGGTTCACACACACGTGTTAACACTCACCTGTTCACGCACACACCTGTTAAAACACACACATGTTCACACTCACACACACCTGTTCACACACACACCTGTTCACACACACACACGTGTTCACAAAGACACGAGTTCACACACACACGTGTTCACACACACACACCTGTTCACACACACACACGTGTTCACACACACACACACACCTGTTCAAGCACACACACGTGTTCGCACACACAGACATATTCACACACACACCTGTTCACACACACATTCACACACACACACCTGTTCACACACACACGTGTTCACACACACACGTGTTCACACACACACCGTTCACACACACACACGTGTTCACACACACACACCTGTTCACACACACATCTGTTCACACACACACGTGTTCACACACACACACCTGTTCACACACTCGTTTTCATACAAACACGTGTTCACACACACACACGTTCACACGCACACAAGCGTGCACACACACACGTGTTCACCCACACTCACACACGTGTTCACACACAAACACACGATCACACACACATGTTCACACACACGCACACACACGTGTTCACACTCACGCACACACACACGTGTTCACACACACACGTTCACACACACACACACACGTTCACACACACACACGTGTTCACACACACACACCTGTTCTCTTACACATACACACGTGTTCACGCACACACACACGTGTTCACACACAGACACACACAACTGTTCTCACACACACACACCTGTTCACCCACTCACGTGTTCACACACACACACACACCTGTTCACCCACTCACGTGTTCACACACACACACACACCTGTTCACACACACGTGTTCACGCACACAAACACCTGTTCACACACACACGCGTTCACACACACACCTGTTCACACACACGTGTTCACACACACACACCTGTTCACACACACACGTTCACATACACACACACGTTCACACACACACACACATTCACACACACACGTGTGCACACACAAACGCACACACACGTTCACACACAAACGTGTTCACACACACACACGTGTTGACACACACACACGTGTTCACACACACGTGTTCAAACAAACACACACACATGTTCACACACACACACGTGGTCACACACACACACATGTCCACACACACGCGTCCACACGCACACATGTCCACACAAACACACACACGTGTCCACACACACACACGTGTTCACTCACACACACGTGTTCACACACACACACCTGTTAACACACACACCTGTTCACACACACACGTGTTCACACACACACGTGTTCACACACACACGTGTTCACACACACGTGTTCACACACACATGTGTTCACACACACGCACACTAACATTTCACACACACACACGTGTTCACACACATACGTGTTCACACACACACACCTGTTCACACACACACACCTGTTCACACATACACACACCTGCTCACACACACACCTGTTCACAAACACACACCTGTTCACACACACGCACACGTGTTCACACACACACACCTGTTCACACACACACACCTGTTCACACATACACACGTATTCACACACACACACGTGTTCACACACCCACACACATTTTCTCACACACACACGTTCACACACACACTTGTTCACATACACACACACGTGTTCACACACACACCTATTCACATACAGACACACACACCTGTTCACACACACACACCTGTTCACACACACACCTGTTCACACACACACCTGTTCACATACAGACACACACACACCTGTTCACACACACACACCTGTTCACACACACACACCTGTTCACATACACAGACACCTGTCCACACACACACGAGTCCACACACACGTGTTCACACACACCAGTTCTCTCACACACACCTGTTCGCACACACACACGTGTTCACACATACACATACACACCTGTTCACACACACACACGTGTTCACACTCAACACACACCTGTTAACACACACACACCTGTTCACACACACACGTGTTCACACACGCACCTGTTCACACACACACGTTCACATACACACATGTGTTCACACACACACACGTTCACACACACACACCTGTTCACACACACCCACACACACCTGTTCACACACACACACACGTGTTCACACACACACACGTGTTCACACACACACACACGTGTTCACACACACACCTGTTCACACACACACACGTGTTCTCACACACACACACGTGTTCACACACACACACACATGTTCACACACACACACCTGTTCACACACACACGTGTTCACACACACACACACCTGTTCAAACACACACACAACTGTTCACACACACACACGTGTTCTCACACACACACGCGCGTTCTCACACACACATGTTCTCACACACACACCCGTGTTCTCACACAGACACTCACACCTGTTCACGCACACACACCTGTTCACACACACACATGTTCACCAACACACACGTGTTAACACACACACACGTGTTCACACACACACGTGTTCACTCACACACACACGTGTTCACACACACACACACCCTTAATCACACACACACGTTCACACACACACACGTGTTCACACACACACATCTCTTCACACACACACATCCGTTCACACACACACCTGTTCAAACACACACATGTTCACACACACACATGTTCACACACACACACGTGTTCACACACACACACACCTGTTCACACACACTCACACCTGTTCACATACACACACACGTGTTCTCACACACACACACGTGTTCTCACACACACACCTGTTCACACACACACACACACCTGTTCTCACACACACACACACCTGTTCACACACACACGTGTTCTCACACACACACACACGTGTTCTCACACACACGTGTTCTCACACACACACACGTGTTCTCACACACACACACGTTTTCTCACACACACACACGTGTTCTCCTGCACACACACACGTGTTCACATACACACACACGTTTTCACACACAGACACACACACCTGTTCACGCAAACACACCTGTTCACACACACACACGTGTTCACAAACACACGTGTTCACACACACACACGTGTTGACACACACACACCTGTTCACACACACATTCCTGTTCACACACACACCTGTTCACACACACACACAAGTGTTCACACACACACCTGTACACTCACACACACACACGTATTCACACACACACACACCTGTTCACAAACACACACACACGTGTTCACACACACAACTGTTCACACACACACCTGTTCACACACACACGTGTTCACGCACACACGTGTTCACACACACACGTGTTCACACACACGTGTTCACACACACGTGTTCACACACACACACAAACATTTCACACACACACACGTGTTCACACACACGTGTTCACACACACACACCTGTTCACACACACACACCTGTTCACACATACACACACCTGCTCACACACACACCTGTTCACAAACACACACCTGTTCACACACACGCACACGTGTTCACACACACACACCTGTTCACACACACACACCTGTTCACACATACACACGTATTCACACACACACACGTGTTCACACACCCACACACGTGTTCACACACACACGTTCACACACACACTTGTTCACATACACACATGTGTTCACACACACACGTGTTCACACAGACACACCTGTTCACACACACACACGTGTTCTCACACACACACACCTGTTCACACACACACCTGTTCACACACACACACGTGTTTACACACACACACCTGTTCTCACACACACACACGTGTTAACACACACACGTGTGTTCACACACACACACGTGTTCACACACATACACACACGTGTTCACACACACAAATGTGTTCACACACACACGTGTTCACATACTTACACACACGTGTTCACACACACACGTTCACACACACACTTGTTCACATACACACACGTGTTCACACACACACGTGTTCACACACACACACGTGTTCACACACACACACCTGTTCACACACACACCTGTTCCCACACACACACAAGTGTTCACACACACACCTGTACACTCACACACACACACGTGTTCACACACACACACCTGTTTACACACACACACACGTGTTCACACACACACACGTGTTCACACACACACGTTTTCACACACAAACACACACACGTGTTCACACACACACGTGTTCACACACACAAACGTGTTCACACACACACACCTGTTCTCACACACACACACGTGTTCACACACACGCACACACACACCTGTTCACGCACACACACCTGTTCACACACACACACACGTGTTCACACACACACGTGTTCACACACACACACGTTTTCACAAACACCTGGTCACACACACACCTTTTCACACACACCTGTTCACACACACACGTGTTCACACACACACACGTGTTCACACACACACGTCCTCACATACACACACACGTGTTCACACACAGGCACACACACCTGTTCACGCACACACACCTGTTCACACACACACGTGTTCACACACACACACATGTGTTCACACACACACATGTGTTCACACACACACACGTTCATACACACACACGTTCACACAAACACATGTGTTCACACACACACGTGTTCACACAGACACACCTGTTCACACACACACACGTGTTCTCACACACACACACCTGTTCACACACACACCTGTTCACACACACACACGTGTTTACACACACACACCTGTTCTCACACACACACACGTGTTAACACACACACGTGTGTTCACACACACACACGTGTTCACACACATACACACACGTGTTCACACACACAAATGTGTTCACACACACACGTGTTCACATACTTACACACACGTGTTCACACACACGTGTTCACACACACACCTGTTCAGGCACACACCTGTTAAAACACACACGTGTTCACACTCACACACACCTGTTCACACACACACCTGTTCACACACACACACACGTTGTAACACACACACATGTTCACACACACACGTGTTCTCACACACACACACACACGTGTTCACACACACACGTGTTCACACACACGTGTTCACACAAACACACATGTGTTCACACACACACGTGTTCACACACACACGTGTTCACACACACACGTGTTCTCACACACACGTGTTCACACACACACACGTGTTCACATACACACACACGTGTTCACACACACGTGATCACACAAACACACGTGTTCACACACACACGTGTTCACACAGACACACCTGTTCACACACACACACGTGTTCTCACACACACACACCTGTTCACACACACACACCTGTTCACACACACACACTTGTTCACACACACACCTGTTCTCACACACACACACGTGATCACACACACACGTGTGTTCACACACACACACGTGTTCACACACATACACACACGTGTTCACACACACAAACGTGTTCACACACACACACACATGTTCACATACATACACACACGTGTTCACACACACACACGGGTTCACACACACGTGTTAACACTCACCTGTTTACGCACACACCTGTTAAAACACACACATGTTCACACTCACACACACCTGTTCACACACACACCTGTTCACACACACACACGTGTTCACAAAGACACGAGTTCACACACACACGTGTTCACACACACACACCTGTTCACACACACACACGTGTTCACACACACACACACCTGTTCAAGCACACACACGTGTTCGCACACACAGACATATTCACACACACACCTGTTCACACACACATTCACACACACACACCTGTTCACACACACACGTGTTCACACACACACGTGTTCACACACACACCGTTCACACACACACACGTGTTCACACACACACACCTGTTCACACACACATCTGTTCACACACACACGTGTTCACACACACACACCTGTTCACACACTCGTTTTCATACAAACACGTGTTCACACACACACACACGTTCACACGCACACAAGCGTGCACACACACACGTGTTCACCCACACTCACACACGTGTTCACACACAAACACACGATCACACACACATGTTCACACACACGCACACACACGTGTTCACACTCACGCACACACACACGTGTTCACACACACACGTTCACACACACACACACACACGTTCACACACACACACGTGTTCACACACACACACCTGTTCTCTTACACATACACACGTGTTCACGCACACACACACGTGTTCACACACAGACACACACAACTGTTCTCACACACACACACCTGTTCACCCACTCACGTGTTCACACACACACACACCTGTTCACACACACGTGTTCACGCACACAAACACCTGTTCACACACACACGCGTTCACACACACACCTGTTCACACACACGTGTTCACACACACACACCTGTTCACACACACACGTTCACATACACACACACGTTCACACACACACACACATTCACACACACACGTGTGCACACACAAACGCACACACACGTTCACACACAAACGTGTTCACACACACACACACGTGTTGACACACACACACGTGTTCACACACACGTGTTCAAACAAACACACACACATGTTCACACACACACACGTGGTCACACACACACACATGTCCACACACACGCGTCCACACGCACACATGTCCACACAAACACACACACGTGTCCACACACACACACGTGTTCACTCACACACACGTGTTCACACACACACACCTGTTAACACACACACCTGTTCACACACACACGTGTTCACACACACACGTGTTCACACACACACGTGTTCACACACACGTGTTCACACACACATGTGTTCACACACACGCACACTAACATTTCACACACACACACGTGTTCACACACATACGTGTTCACACACACACACCTGTTCACACACACACACCTGTTCACACATACACACACCTGCTCACACACACACCTGTTCACAAACACACACCTGTGCACACACACGCACACGTGTTCACACACACACACCTGTTCACACACACACACCTGTTCACACATACACACGTATTCACACACACACACGTGTTCACACACCCACACACATTTTCTCACACACACACGTTCACACACACACTTGTTCACATACACACACACGTGTTCACACACACACCTGTTCACATACAGACACACACACCTGTTCACACACACACACCTGTTCACACACACACCTGTTCACACACACACCTGTTCACATACAGACACACACACACCTGTTCACACACACACACCTGTTCACACACACACACCTGTTCACATACACAGACACCTGTCCACACACACACGAGTCCACACACACGTGTTCACACACACCAGTTCTCTCACACACACCTGTTCGCACACACACACGCGTTCACACATACACATACACACCTGTTCACACACACACACGTGTTCACACTCAACACACACCTGTTAACACACACACACCTGTTCACACACACACGTGTTCACACACGCACCTGTTCACACACACACGTTCACATACACACATGTGTTCACACACACACACGTTCACACACACACACCTGTTCACACACACCCACACACACCTGTTCACACACACACACACGTGTTCACACACACACACGTGTTCACACACACAGACACGTGTTCACACACACACCTGTTCACACACACACACGTGTTCTCACACACACACACGTGTTCACACACACACACACATGTTCACACACACACACCTGTTCACACACACACGTGTTCACACACACACACACCTGTTCAAACACACACACAACTGTTCACACACACACACGTGTTCTCACACACACACGCGCGTTCTCACACACACATGTTCTCACACACACACCCGTGTTCTCACACAGACACTCACACCTGTTCACGCACACACACCTGTTCACACACACACATGTTCACGCACACACACCTGTTCACACACACACACACGTGTTCACACACACACGTGTTCACACACACACACGTTTTCACAAACACCTGGTCACACACACACCTTTTCACACACACCTGTTCACACACACACGTGTTCACACACACACACGTGTTCACACACACACGTCCTCACATACACACACACGTGTTCACACACAGGCACACACACCTGTTCACGCACACACACCTGTTCACACACACACACGTGTTCACACACACACACATGTGTTCACACACACACATGTGTTCACACACACACACGTTCATACACACACACGTTCACACAAACACATGTGTTCACACACACACGTGTTCACACAGACACACCTGTTCACACACACACACGTGTTCTCACACACACACACCTGTTCACACACACACCTGTTCACACACACACACGTGTTTACACACACACACCTGTTCTCACACACACACACGTGTTAACACACACACGTGTGTTCACACACACACACGTGTTCACACACATACACACACGTGTTCACACACACAAATGTGTTCACACACACACGTGTTCACATACTTACACACACGTGTTCACACACACGTGTTCACACACACACCTGTTCAGGCACACACCTGTTAAAACACACACGTGTTCACACTCACACACACCTGTTCACACACACACCTGTTCACACACACACACACGTTGTAACACACACACATGTTCACACACACACGTGTTCTCACACACACACACACACGTGTTCACACACACACGTGTTCACACACACGTGTTCACACAAACACACATGTGTTCACACACACACGTGTTCACACACACACGTGTTCACACACACACGTGTTCTCACACACACGTGTTCACACACACACACGTGTTCACATACACACACACGTGTTCACACACACGTGATCACACAAACACACGTGTTCACACACACACGTGTTCACACAGACACACCTGTTCACACACACACACGTGTTCTCACACACACACACCTGTTCACACACACACACCTGTTCACACACACACACTTGTTCACACACACACCTGTTCTCACACACACACACGTGATCACACACACACGTGTGTTCACACACACACACGTGTTCACACACATACACACACGTGTTCACACACACAAACGTGTTCACACACACACACACATGTTCACATACATACACACACGTGTTCACACACACACACGGGTTCACACACACGTGTTAACACTCACCTGTTCACGCACACACCTGTTAAAACACACACATGTTCACACTCACACACACCTGTTCACACACACACCTGTTCACACACACACACGTGTTCACAAAGACACGAGTTCACACACACACGTGTTCACACACACACACCTGTTCACACACACACACGTGTTCACACACACACACACCTGTTCAAGCACACACACGTGTTCGCACACACAGACATATTCACACACACACCTGTTCACACACACATTCACACACACACACCTGTTCACACACACACGTGTTCACACACACACGTGTTCACACACACACCGTTCACACACACACACGTGTTCACACACACACACCTGTTCACACACACATCTGTTCACACACACACGTGTTCACACACACACACCTGTTCACACACTCGTTTTCATACACACACGTGTTCACACACACACACACGTTCACACGCACACAAGCGTGCACACACACACGTGTTCACCCACACTCACACACGTGTTCACACACAAACACACGATCACACACACATGTTCACACACACGCACACACACGTGTTCACACTCACGCACACACACACGTGTTCACACACACACGTTCACACACACACACACACGTTCACACACACACACGTGTTCACACACACACACACCTGTTCACACACACACCTGTTCACACACACACGTGTTCTCACACACACCCGCGTGTTCTCACACACACATGTTCTCACACACACACACGTGTTCTCACACAGACACACACACCTGTTCACGCACACACACCTGTTCACACACACACATGTTCACCAACACACACGTGTTAACACACACACACGTGTTCACACACACACGTGTTCACACACGCACACGTGTTCACACACACACCCTTATTCACACACACACGTTCACACACACACGTGTTCACACACACACATCTGTTCACACACACACACATCCGTTCACACACACACCTGTTCAAACACACACATGTTCACACACACACACACCTGTTCACACACACGTGTTCACACACACACACACCTGTTCACACACACTCACACCTTTTCACATACACACACACGTGTTCTCACACACACACACGTGTTCTCACACACACATCTGTTCACACACACACACCTGTTCTCTCACACACACACACCTGTTCATACACACACGTGTTCTCACACACACACACGTGTTCTCACACACACGTGTTCTCACACACACACACGTGTTCTCACACACACACACACGTTTTCTCACACACACACACGTGTTGTCATGCACACACACACGTGTTCACATACACACACACGTTTTCACACACAGACACACACACCTGTTCACGCAAACGCACCTGTTCACACACACACACGTGTTCACACACACACGTGTTCACACACACACACGTGTTCACACACACACACCTGTTCACACACACACCTGTTCCCACACACACACAAGTGTTCACACACACACCTGTACACTCACACACACACACGTGTTCACACACACACACACCTGTTTACACACACACACACGTGTTCACACACACACACGTGTTCACACACACACGTTTTCACACACAAACACACACACGTGTTCACACACACACACGTGTTCACACACACAAACGTTCACACACACACACGTTCACACACACACACACGTGTTCACACACACACACGTGTTCACACACACACACCTGTTCTCACACACACACACGTGTTCACACACACGCACACACACACCTGTTCATGCACACACACCTGTTCACACACACACACACGTGTTCACACACACACGTGTTCACACACACACACGTTTTCACAAACACCTGGTCACACACACACCTTTTCACACACACCTGTTCACACACACACGTGTTCACACACACACCCTTATTCACACACACACGTCCTCACATACACACACACGTGTTCACACACAGGCACACACACCTGTTCACGCACACACACCTGTTCACACACACACACGTGTTCACACACACACGTGTTCACACACACACACGTGTTCACACACACACGTGTTCACACACACACACATGTGTTCACACACACACATGTGTTCACACACACACGTTCATACACACACACGTTCACACAAACACATGTGTTCACACACACACGTGTTCACACAGACACACCTGTTCACACACACACACGTGTTCTCACACACACACACCTGTTCACACACACACCTGTTCACACACACACACGTATTTACACACACACACCTGTTCTCACACACACACACGTGTTAACACACACACGTGTGTTCACACACACACACGTGTTCACACACATACACACACGTGTTCACACACACAAATGTGTTCACACACACACGTGTTCACATACTTACACACACGTGTTCACACACACGTGTTCACACACACACCTGTTCAGGCACACACCTGTTAAAACACACACGTGTTCACACTCACACACACCTGTTCACACACACACCTGTTCACACACACACACGTTGTAACACACACACATGTTCACACACACACGTGTTCTCACACACACACACACACGTGTTCACACACACACGTGTTCACACACACGTGTTCACACAAACACACATGTGTTCACACACACACGTGTTCACACACACACGTGTTCACACACACACGTGTTCTCACACACACGTGTTCACACACACACACGTGTTCACATACACACACACGTGTTCACACACACGTGATCACACAAACACACGTGTTCACACACACACGTGTTCACACAGACACACCTGTTCACACACACACACGTGTTCTCACACACACACACCTGTTCACACACACACACCTGTTCACACACACACACTTGTTCACACACACACCTGTTCTCACACACACACACGTGTTCACACACACACGTGTGTTCACACACACACACGTGTTCACACACATACACACACGTGTTCACACACACAAACGTGTTCACACACACACACATGTTCACATACATACACACACGTGTTCACACACACACACGGGTTCACACACACGTGTTAACACTCACCTGTTCACGCACACACCTGTTAAAACACACACATGTTCACACTCACACACACCTGTTCACACACACACCTGTTCACACACACACACGTGTTCACAAAGACACGAGTTCACACACACACGTGTTCACACACACACACCTGTTCACACACACACACGTGTTCACACACACACACACCTGTTCAAGCACACACACGTGTTCGCACACACAGACATATTCACACACACACCTGTTCACACACACATTCACACACACACACCTGTTCACACACACACGTGTTCACACACACACGTGTTCACACACACACCGTTCACACACACACACGTGTTCACACACACACACCTGTTCACACACACATCTGTTCACACACACACGTGTTCACACACACACACCTGTTCACACACTCGTTTTCATACAAACACGTGTTCACACACACACACACGTTCACACGCACACAAGCGTGCACACACACACGTGTTCACCCACACTCACACACGTGTTCACACACAAACACACGATCACACACACATGTTCACACACACGCACACACACGTGTTCACACTCACGCACACACACACGTGTTCACACACACACGTTCACACACACACACACACGTTCACACACACACGTGTTCACACACACACACCTGTTCTCTTACACATACACACGTGTTCACGCACACACACACGTGTTCACACACAGACACACACAACTGTTCTCACACACACACACCTGTTCACCCACTCACGTGTTCACACACACACACACACACCTGTTCACACACACGTGTTCACGCACACAAACACCTGTTCACACACACACGCGTTCACACACACACCTGTTCACACACACGTGTTCACACACACACACCTGTTCACACACACACGTTCACATACACACACACGTTCACACACACACACACATTCACACACACACGTGTGCACACACAAACGCACACACACGTTCACACACAAACGTGTTCACACACACACACACGTGTTGACACACACACACGTGTTCACACACACGTGTTCAAACAAACACACACACATGTTCACACACACACACGTGGTCACACACACACACATGTCCACACACACGCGTCCACACGCACACATGTCCACACAAACACACACACGTGTCCACACACACACACGTGTTCACTCACACACACGTGTTCACACACACACCTGTTAACACACACACCTGTTCACACACACACGTGTTCACACACACACGTGTTCACACACACACGTGTTCACACACACGTGTTCACACACACATGTGTTCACACACACGCACACTAACATTTCACACACACACACGTGTTCACACACATACGTGTTCACACACACACACCTGTTCACACACACACACCTGTTCACACATACACACACCTGCTCACACACACACCTGTTCACAAACACACACCTGTTCACACACACGCACACGTGTTCACACACACACACCTGTTCACACACACACACCTGTTCACACATACACACGTATTCACACACACACACGTGTTCACACACCCACACACATTTTCTCACACACACACGTTCACACACACACTTGTTCACATACACACACACGTGTTCACACACACACCTGTTCACATACAGACACACACACCTGTTCACACACACACACCTGTTCACACACACACCTGTTCACACACACACCTGTTCACATACAGACACACACACACCTGTTCACACACACACACCTGTTCACACACACACACCTGTTCACATACACAGACACCTGTCCACACACACACGAGTCCACACACACGTGTTCACACACACCAGTTCTCTCACACACACCTGTTCGCACACACACACGTGTTCACACATACACATACACACCTGTTCACACACACACACCTGTTCACACTCAACACACACCTGTTAACACACACACACCTGTTCACACACACACGTGTTCACACACGCACCTGTTCACACACACACGTTCACATACACACATGTGTTCACACACACACACGTTCACACACACACACCTGTTCACACACACCCACACACACCTGTTCACACACACACACACGTGTTCACACACACACACGTGTTCACACACACACACGTGTTCACACACACACCTGTTCACACACACACACGTGTTCTCACACACACACACGTGTTCACACACACACACACATGTTCACACACACACACCTGTTCACACACACACGTGTTCACACACACACACACACCTGTTCAAACACACACACAACTGTTCACACACACACACGTGTTCTCACACACACGCGCGTTCTCACACACACATGTTCTCACACACACACCCGTGTTCTCACACAGACACTCACACCTGTTCACGCACACACACCTGTTCACACACACACATGTTCACCAACACACACGTGTTAACACACACACACGTGTTCACACACACACGTGTTCACTCACACACACACGTGTTCACACACACACACCCTTAATCACACACACACGTTCACACACACACACGTGTTCACACACACACACACCTGTTCACACACACTCACACCTGTTCACATACACACACACGTGTTCTCACACACACACACGTGTTCTCACACACACACCTGTTCACACACACACACACACCTGTTCTCACACACACACACACCTGTTCACACACACACGTGTTCTCACACACACACACACGTGTTCTCACACACACGTGTTCTCACACACACACGCGTGTTCTCACACACACACACGTTTTCTCACACACACACACGTGTTCTCCTGCACACACACACGTGTTCACATACACACACACGTTTTCACACACAGACACACACACCTGTTCACGCAAACACACCTGTTCACACACACACACGTGTTCACAAATACACGTGTTCACACACACACACGTGTTGACACACACACACCTGTTCACACACACATTCCTGTTCACACACACACCTGTTCACACACACACACAAGTGTTCACACACACACCTGTACACTCACACACACACACGTATTCACACACACACACACCTGTTCACACACACACACACACGTGTTCACACACACACCTGTTCACACACACACCTGTTCACACACACACGTGTTCACGCACACACGTGTTCACACACACACGTGTTCACACACACGTGTTCACACACACACACCTGTTCACACACACACACCTGTTCACACATACACACACCTGCTCACACACACACCTGTTCACAAACACACACCTGTTCACACACACGCACACGTGTTCACACACACACACCTGTTCACACACACACACCTGTTCACACATACACACGTATTCACACACATACACGTGTTCACACACCCACACACGTGTTCACACACACACGTTCACACACACACTTGTTCACATACACACACACGTGTTCACACACACACCTGTTCACATACAGACACACACACACCTGTTCACACACACACACCTGTTCACACACACACACCTGTTCACACACACACCTGTTCACATACAGACACACACACACCTGTTCACACACACACACCTGTTCACACACACACACCTGTTCACATACACAGACACCTGTCCACACACACACGTGTCCACACACACGTGTTCACACACACCAGTTCTCTCACACACACCTGTTCGCACACACACACGTGTTCACACACACATACACACCTGTTCACACACACACACGTGTTCACACACACATACACACCTGTTCACACACACACACGTGTTCACACACACACACACACACCTGTTCACACACACACACCTGTTCACACACACACGTGTTCACACACGCACCTGTTCACACACACACGTTCACATACACACACGTGTTCACACACACACACGTTCACACACACACACCTGTTCACACACACCCACAAACACCTGTTCACACACACACACGTGTTCTCACACACACACACGTGTTCACACACACACACGTTCACACACACACCTGTTCACACACACACGTGTTCACACACACACACACCTGTTCACACACACACCTGTTCACACACACACGTGTTCTCACACACACCCGCGTGTTCTCACACACACATGTTCTCACACACACACACGTGTTCTCACACAGACACACACACCTGTTCACGCACACACACCTGTTCACACACACACATGTTCACCAACACACACGTGTTAACACACACACACGTGTTCACACACACACGTGTTCACACACACACACGTGTTCACACACACACCCTTATTCACACACACACGTTCACACACACACGTGTTCACACACACACATCTGTTCACACACACACATCCGTTCACACACCTGTTCAAACACACACATGTTCACACACACACACACCTGTTCACACACACACACGTGTTCACACACACACACACACACCTGTTCACACACACTCACACCTTTTCACATACACACACACGTGTTCTCACACACACACACGTGTTCTCACACACACATCTGTTCACACACACACACCTGTTCTCTCACACACACACACCTGTTCACACACACACGTGTTCTCACACACACACACACGTGTTCTCACACACACGTGTTCTCACACACACACACGTGTTCTCACACACACACACACGTTTTCTCACACACACACACGTGTTCTCATGCACACACACACGTGTTCACGTACACACACACGTTTTCACACACAGACACACACACCTGTTCACGCAAACGCACCTGTTCACACACACACACGTGTTCACACACACACGTGTTCACACACACACGTGTTCACACACACAGACCTGTTCACACACACACCTGTTCACACACACACACAAGTGTTCACACACACACCTGTACACTCACACACACACACGTGTTCACACACACACACCTGTTCACACACACACACACGTGTTCACACACACACACGTGTTCACACACACACGTTTTCACACACAAACACACACACGTGTTCACACACACACACGTGTTCACACACACAAACGTTCACACACACACACGTTCACACACACACACGTGTTCACACACACACACGTGTTCACACACACACACCTGTTCTCACACACACACACGTGTTCTCACACACGCACACACACACCTGTTCACGCACACACACCTGTTCACACACACACACACGTGTTCACACACACACGTGTTCACACACACACACGTTTTCACAAACACCTGGTCACACACACACCTTTTCACACACACCTGTTCACACACACACGTGTTCACACACACACACGTGTTCACACACACACGTCCTCACATACACACACACGTGTTCACACACAGGCACACACACCTGTTCACGCACACACACCTGTTCACACACACACACGTGTTCACACACACACTTGTTCACACACACACACATGTGTTCACACACACACATGTGTTCACACACACACACGTTCATACACACACACGTTCACACACACACACACGTGTTCACACACACACACCTGTTCACACACACCCACACACGTGTTCACAAACATACACGTGTTCACACACACGTGATCACACAAACACATGTGTTCACACACACACGTGTTCACACAGACACACCTGTTCACACACACACACGTGTTCTCACACACACACACCTGTTCACACACACACCTGTTCACACACACACACGTGTTTACACACACACACCTGTTCTCACACACACACACGTGTTCACACTCACGCACACACACACGTGTTCACACACACACGTGTTCACACACACACGTTCACACACACACACACACGTTCACACACACACACACGTGTTCACACACACACACACCTGTTCACACACACACCTGTTCACACACACACGTGTTCTCACACACCCCCGCGTGTTCTCACACACACATGTTCTCACACACACACACGTGTTCTCACACAGACACACACACCTGTTCACGCACACACACCTGTTCACACACACACATGTTCACCAACACACACGTGTTAACACACACACACGTGTTCACACACACACGTGTTCACACACACACACGTGTTCACACACACACCCTTATTCACACACACACGTTCACACACACACGTGTTCACACACACACATCTGTTCACACACACACATCCGTTCACACACACACCTGTTCAAACACACACATGTTCACACACACACACACCTGTTCACACACACACACCTGTTCACACACACTCACACCTTTTCACATACACACACACGTGTTCTCACACACACACACGTGTTCTCACACACACATCTGTTCACACACACACACCTGTTCTCTCACACACACACACCTGTTCACACACACACGTGTTCTCACACACACACACGTGTTCTCACACACACGTGTTCTCACACACACACACGTGTTCTCACACACACACACACGTTTTCTCACACACACACGTGTTCTCATGCACACACACACGTGTTCACATACACACACACGTTTTCACACACAGACACACACACCTGTTCACGCAAACGCACCTGTTCACACACACACACGTGTTCACACACACACGTGTTCACACACACACACGTGTTCACACACACACACCTGTTCACACACACACCTGTTCCCACACACACACAAGTGTTCACACACACACCTGTACACTCACACACACACACGTGTTCACACACACACACACCTGTTTACACACACACACACGTGTTCACACACACACACGTGTTCACACACACACGTTTTCACACACAAACACACACACGTGTTCACACACACACACGTGTTCACACACACAAACGTTCACACACACACACGTTCACACACACACACGTGTTCACACACACACACGTGTTCACACACACACACCTGTTCTCACACACACACACGTGTTCACACACACGCACACACACACCTGTTCACGCACACACACCTGTTCACACACACACACACGTGTTCACACACACACGTGTTCACACACACACACGTTTTCACAAACACCTGGTCACACACACACCTTTTCACACACACCTGTTCACACACACACGTGTTCACACACACACACGTGTTCACACACACACGTCCTCACATACACACACACGTGTTCACACACAGGCACACACACCTGTTCACGCACACACACCTGTTCACACACACACACGTGTTCACACACACACGTGTTCACACACACACACATGTGTTCACACACACACATGTGTTCACACACACACACGTTCATACACACACACGTTCACACAAACACATGTGTTCACACACACACGTGTTCACACAGACACACCTGTTCACACACACACACGTGTTCTCACACACACACACCTGTTCACACACACACCTGTTCACACACACACACGTGTTTACACACACACACCTGTTCTCACACACACACACGTGTTAACACACACACGTGTGTTCACACACACACACGTGTTCACACACATACACACACGTGTTCACACACACAAATGTGTTCACACACACACGTGTTCACATACTTACACACACGTGTTCACACACACGTGTTCACACACACACCTGTTCAGGCACACACCTGTTAAAACACACACGTGTTCACACTCACACACACCTGTTCACACACACACCTGTTCACACACACACACACGTTGTAACACACACACATGTTCACACACACACGTGTTCTCACACACACACACACACGTGTTCACACACACACGTGTTCACACACACGTGTTCACACAAACACACATGTGTTCACACACACACGTGTTCACACACACACGTGTTCACACACACACGTGTTCTCACACACACGTGTTCACACACACACACGTGTTCACATACACACACACGTGTTCACACACACGTGATCACACAAACACACGTGTTCACACACACACGTGTTCACACAGACACACCTGTTCACACACACACACGTGTTCTCACACACACACACCTGTTCACACACACACACCTGTTCACACACACACACTTGTTCACACACACACCTGTTCTCACACACACACACGTGTTCACACACACACGTGTGTTCACACACACACACGTGTTCACACACATACACACACGTGTTCACACACACAAACGTGTTCACACACACACACATGTTCACACACACACGTGTTCTCACACACACACACACACACGTGTTCACACACACACGTGTTCACACACACGTGTTCACACAAACACACATGTGTTCACACACACACGTGTTCACACACACACGTGTTCACACACACACGTGTTCTCACACACACGTGTTCACACACACACACGTGTTCACATACACACACACGTGTTCACACACACGTGATCACACAAACACACGTGTTCACACACACACGTGTTCACACAGACACACCTGTTCACACACACACACGTGTTCTCACACACACACACCTGTTCACACACACACACCTGTTCACACACACACACTTGTTCACACACACACCTGTTCTCACACACACACACGTGTTCACACACACACGTGTGTTCACACACACACACGTGTTCACACACATACACACACGTGTTCACACACACAAACGTGTTCACACACACACACACATGTTCACATACATACACACACGTGTTCACACACACACACGGGTTCACACACACGTGTTAACACTCACCTGTTCACGCACACACCTGTTAAAACACACACATGTTCACACTCACACACACCTGTTCACACACACACCTGTTCACACACACACACGTGTTCACAAAGACACGAGTTCACACACACACGTGTTCACACACACACACATGTTCACACACACACACGTGTTCACACACACACACACCTGTTCAAGCACACACACGTGTTCGCACACACAGACATATTCACACACACACCTGTTCACACACACATTCACACACACACACCTGTTCACACACACACGTGTTCACACACACACGTGTTCACACACACACCGTTCACACACACACACGTGTTCACACACACACACCTGTTCACACACACATCTGTTCACACACACACGTGTTCACACACACACACCTGTTCACACACTCGTTTTCATACAAACACGTGTTCACACACACACACACGTTCACACGCACACAAGCGTGCACACACACACGTGTTCACCCACACTCACACACGTGTTCACACACAAACACACGATCACACACACATGTTCACACACACGCACACACACGTGTTCACACTCACGCACACACACGTGTTCACACACACACGTTCACACACACACACACGTTCACACACACACACGTGTTCACACACACACACCTGTTCTCTTACACATACACACGTGTTCACGCACACACACACGTGTTCACACACAGACACACACAACTGTTCTCACACACACACACCTGTTCACCCACTCACGTGTTCACACACACACACACACCTGTTCACACACACGTGTTCACGCACACAAACACCTGTTCACACACACATTCGTTCACACACACACCTGTTCACACACACGTGTTCACACACACACACCTGTTCACACACACACGTTCACATACACACACACGTTCACACACACACACACATTCACACACACACGTGTGCACACACAAACGCACACACACGTTCACACACAAACGTGTTCACACACACACACACGTGTTGACACACACACACGTGTTCACACACACGTGTTCAAACAAACACACACACATGTTCACACACACACACGTGGTCACACACACACACATGTCCACACACACGCGTCCACACGCACACATGTCCACACAAACACACACACGTGTCCACACACACACACGTGTTCACTCACACACACGTGTTCACACACACACCTGTTAACACACACACCTGTTCACACACACACGTGTTCACACACACACGTGTTCACACACACACGTGTTCACACACACGTGTTCACACACACATGTGTTCACACACACGCACACTAACATTTCACACACACACACGTGTTCACACACATACGTGTTCACACACACACACCTGTTCACACACACACACCTGTTCACACATACACACACCTGCTCACACACACACCTGTTCACAAACACACACCTGTTCACACACACGCACACGTGTTCACACACACACACCTGTTCACACACACACACCTGTTCACACATACACACGTATTCACACACACACACGTGTTCACACACCCACACACATTTTCTCACACACACACGTTCACACACGCACTTGTTCACATACACACACACGTGTTCACACACACACCTGTTCACATACAGACACACACACCTGTTCACACACACACACCTGTTCACACACACACCTGTTCACACACACACCTGTTCACATACAGACACACACACACCTGTTCACACACACACACCTGTTCACACACACACACCTGTTCACATACACAGACACCTGTCCACACACACACGAGTCCACACACACGTGTTCACACACACCAGTTCTCTCACACACACCTGTTCGCACACACACACGTGTTCACACATACACATACACACCTGTTCACACACACACGTGTTCACACTCACACACACACCTGTTAACACACACACACACACCTGTTCACACACACACGTGTTCACACACGCACCTGTTCACACACACACGTTCACATACACACACGTGTTCACACACACACACATGTTCACACACACACACCTGTTCACACACACATGTGTTCATACACACACACACCTGTTCAAACACACACACAACTGTTCACACACACACACGTGTTCTCACACACACACGCGCGTTCTCACACACACATGTTCTCACACACACACCCGTGTTCTCACACAGACACTCACACCTGTTCACGCACACACACCTGTTCACACACACACATGTTCACCAACACACACGTGTTAACACACACACACGTGTTCACACACACACGTGTTCACTCACACACACACGTGTTCACACACACACACCCTTAATCACACACACACGTTCACACACACACACGTGTTCACACACACACATCTCTTCACACACACACATCCGTTCACACACACACCTGTTCAAACACACACATGTTCACACACACACATGTTCACACACACACACGTGTTCACACACACACACCTGTTCACACACACTCACACCTGTTCACATACACACACACGTGTTCTCACACACACACACGTGTTCTCACACACACACCTGTTCACACACACACACACCTGTTCTCACACACACACACACCTGTTCACACACACACGTGTTCTCACACACACACACACGTGTTCTCACACACACGTGTTCTCACACACACACACGTGTTCTCACACACACACACGTTTTCTCACACACACACACGTGTTCTCCTGCACACACACACGTGTTCACATACACACACACACGTTTTCACACACAGACACACACACCTGTTCACGCAAACACACCTGTTCACACACACACACGTGTTCACAAACACACGTGTTCACACACACACACGTGTTGACACACACACACCTGTTCACACACACATTCCTGTTCACACACACACCTGTTCACACACACACACAAGTGTTCACACACACACCTGTATACTCACACACACACACACGTATTCACACACACACACACCTGTTCACACACACACACACACGTGTTCACACACACACCTGTTCACAAACACACCTGTTCACACACACACGTGTTCACGCACACACGTGTTCACACACACACGTGTTCACACACACACACAAACATTTCACACACACACACGTGTTCACACACACGTGTTCACACACACACACCTGTTCACACACACACACCTGTTCACACATACACACACCTGCTCACACACACACCTGTTCACAAACACACCTGTTCACAAACACACACCTGTTCACACAGACGCACACGTGTTCACACACACACACCTGTTCACACATACACACGTATTCACACAAACACGTGTTCACACACCCACACACGTGTTCACACACACACGTTCACACACACACTTGTTCACATACACACACACGTGTTCACACACACACCTGTTCACATACAGACACACACACACCTGTTCACACACACACACCTGTTCACACACACACACCTGTTCACACACACACCTGTTCACATACAGACACACACACACCTGTTCACACACACACACCTGTTCACACACACACACCTGTTCACATACACAGACACCTGTCCACACACACACGTGTCCACACACAGGTGTTCACACACACCAGTTCTCTCACACACACCTGTTCGCACACACACACGTGTTCACACACACATACACACCTGTTCACACACACACACGTGTTCACACACACATACACACCTGTTCACACACACACACGTGTTCACACACACACACACACCTGTTCACACACACACACCTGTTCACACACACACGTGTTCACACACGCACCTGTTCACACACACACGTTCACATACACACACGTGTTCACACACACACACGTTCACACACACACACACCTGTTCACACACACCCACAAACACCTGTTCACACACACACACGTGTTCTCACACACACACACGTGTTCACACACACACACGTTCACACACACACCTGTTCACACACACACGTGTTCACACACACACACACCTGTTCACACACACACCTGTTCACACACACACGTGTTCTCACACACACCCGCGTGTTCTCACACACACATGTTCTCACACACACACACGTGTTCTCACACAGACACACACACCTGTTCACGCACACACACCTGTTCACACACACACATGTTCACCAACACACACGTGTTAACACACACACACGTGTTCACACACACACGTGTTCACACACACACACGTGTTCACACACACACCCTTATTCACACACACACGTTCACACACACACGTGTTCACACACACACATCTGTTCACACACACACATGTGTTCACACACACACACGTTCATACACACACACGTTCACACACACACACACGTGTTCACACACACACACCTGTTCACACACACCCACACACGTGTTCACAAACATACACGTGTTCACACACACGTGATCACACAAACACATGTGTTCACACACACACGTGTTCACACAGACACAACTGTTCACACACACACACGTGTTCTCACACACACACACCTGTTCACACACACACCTGTTCACACACACACACGTGTTTACACACACACACCTGTTCTCACACACACACACGTGTTAACACACACACGTGTGTTCACACACACACACGTGTTCACACACATACACACACGTGTTCACACACACAAATGTGTTCACACACACACGTGTTCACATACTTACACACACGTGTTCACACACACGTGTTCACACACACACCTGTTCAGGCACACACCTGTTAAAACACACACGTGTTCACACTCACACACACCTGTTCACACACACACACACGTTGTAACACACACACATGTTCACACACACACGTGTTCTCACACACACACACACACACGTGTTCACACACACACGTGTTCACACACACGTGTTCACACAAACACACATGTGTTCACACACACGTGTTCACACACACACGTGTTCACACACACACGTGTTCTCACACACACGTGTTCACACACACACACGTGTTCACATACACACACACGTGTTCACACACACGTGATCACACAAACACACGTGTTCACACACACACGTGTTCACACAGACACACCTGTTCACACACACACACGTGTTCTCACACACACACACCTGTTCACACACACACACCTGTTCACACACACACACTTGTTCACACACACACCTGTTCTCACACACACACACACGTGTTCACACACACACGTGTGTTCACACACACACACGTGTTCACACACATACACACTCGTGTTCACACACACAAACGTGTTCACACACACACACACATGTTCACATACATACACACACGTGTTCACACACACACACGGGTTCACACACACGTGTTAACACTCACCTGTTCACGCACACACCTGTTAAAACACACACATGTTCACACTCACACACACCTGTTCACACACACACCTGTTCACACACACACACGTGTTCACAAAGACACGAGTTCACACACACACGTGTTCACACACACACACCTGTTCACACACACACACGTGTTCACACACACACACACCTGTTCAAGCACACACACGTGTTCGCACACACAGACATATTCACACACACACCTGTTCACACACACATTCACACACACACACCTGTTCACACACACACGTGTTCACACACACACGTGTTCACACACACACCGTTCACACACACACACGTGTTCACACACACACCTGTTCACACACACATCTGTTCACACACACACGTGTTCACACACACACACCTGTTCACACACTCGTTTTCATACACACACGTGTTCACACACACACACACGTTCACACGCACACAAGCGTGCACACACACACGTGTTCACCCACACTCACACACGTGTTCACACACAAACACACGATCACACACACATGTTCACACACACGCACACACACGTGTTCACACTAACGCACACACACACGTGTTCACACACACACGTTCACACACACACACACACGTTCACACACACACACGTGTTCACACACACACACACCTGTTCACACACACACCTGTTCACACACACACGTGTTCTCACACACACCCGCGTGTTCTCACACACACATGTTCTCACACACACACACGTGTTCTCACACAGACACACACACCTGTTCACGCACACACACCTGTTCACACACACACATGTTCACCAACACACACGTGTTAACACACACACACGTGTTCACACACACACGTGTTCACACACACACCCGTGTTCACACACACACCCTTATTCACACACACACGTTCACACACACACGTGTTCACACACACACATCTGTTCACACACACACATCCGTTCACACACACACCTGTTCAAACACACACATGTTCACACACACACACACCTGTTCACACACACACACGTGTTCACACACACACACACCTGTTCACACACACTCACACCTTTTCACATATACACACACGTGTTCTCACACACACACACGTGTTCTCACACACACATCTGTTCACACACACACACCTGTTCTCTCACACACACACACCTGTTCACACACACACGTGTTCTCACACACACACACACGTGTTCTCACACACACGTGTTCTCACACACACACACGTGTTCTCACACACACACACACGTTCTCTCACACACACACACCTGTTCACACACACACGTGTTCTCACACACACACACACGTGTTCTCACACACACGTGTTCTCACACACACACACGTGTTCTCACACACACACACGTTTTCTCACACACACACACGTGTTCTCATGCACACACACACGTGTTCACATACACACACACGTTTTCACACACAGACACACACACCTGTTCACGCAAACGCACCTGTTCACACACACACACGTGTTCACACACACACGTGTTCACACACACACACGTGTTCACACACACACACCTGTTCACACACACACCTGTTCCCACACACACACAAGTGTTCACACACACACCTGTACACTCACACACACACACGTGTTCACACACACACACACCTGTTTACACACACACACACGTGTTCACACACACACACGTGTTCACACACACACGTTTTCACACACAAACACACACACGTGTTCACACACACACACGTGTTCACACACACAAACGTTCACACACACACACGTTCACACACACACACGTGTTCACACACACACACGTGTTCACACACACACACCTGTTCTCACACACACACACGTGTTCACACACACGCACACACACACCTGTTCACGCACACACACCTGTTCACACACACACACACGTGTTCACACACACACGTGTTCACACACACACACGTTTTCACAAACACCTGGTCACACACACACCTTTTCACACACACCTGTTCACACACACACGTGTTCACACACACACACGTGTTCACACACACACGTCCTCACATACACACACACGTGTTCACACACAGGCACACACACCTGTTCACGCACACACACCTGTTCACACACACACACGTGTTCACACACACACGTGTTCACACACACACACATGTATTCACACACACACATGTGTTCACACACACACACGTTCATACACACACGTTCACACAAACACATGTGTTCACACACACACGTGTTCACACAGACACACCTGTTCACACACACACACGTGTTCTCACACACACACACCTGTTCACACACACACCTGTTCACACACACACACACGTGTTTACACACACACACCTGTTCTCACACACACACACGTGTTAACACACACACGTGTGTTCACACACACACACGTGTTCACACACATACACACACGTGTTCACACACACAAATGTGTTCACACACACACGTGTTCACATACTTACACACACGTGTTCACACACACGTGTTCACACACACACCTGTTCAGGCACACACCTGTTAAAACACACACGTGTTCACACTCACACACACCTGTTCACACACACACCTGTTCACACACACACACACGTTGTAACACACACACATGTTCACACACACACGTGTTCTCACACACACACACACACGTGTTCACACACACACGTGTTCACACACACGTGTTCACACAAACACACATGTGTTCACACACACACGTGTTCACACACACACGTGTTCACACACACACGTGTTCTCACACACACGTGTTCACACACACACACGTGTTCACATACACACACACGTGTTCACACACACGTGATCACACAAACACACGTGTTCACACACACACGTGTTCACACAGACACACCTGTTCACACACACACACGTGTTCTCACACACACACACCTGTTCACACACACACACCTGTTCACACACACACACTTGTTCACACACACACCTGTTCTCACACACACACACGTGTTCACACACACACGTGTGTTCACACACACACACGTGTTCACACACATACACACACGTGTTCACACACACAAACGTGTTCACACACACACACATGTTCACATACATACACACACGTGTTCACACACACACACGGGTTCACACACACGTGTTAACACTCACCTGTTCACGCACACACCTGTTAAAACACACACATGTTCACACTCACACACACCTGTTCACACACACACCTGTTCACACACACACACGTGTTCACAAAGACACGAGTTCACACACACACGTGTTCACACACACACACCTGTTCACACACACACACGTGTTCACACACACACACACCTGTTCAAGCACACACACGTGTTCGCACACACAGACATATTCACACACACACCTGTTCACACACACATTCACACACACACACCTGTTCACACACACACGTGTTCACACACACACGTGTTCACACACACACCGTTCACACACACACACGTGTTCACACACACACACCTGTTCACACACACATCTGTTCACACACACACGTGTTCACACACACACACCTGTTCACACACTCGTTTTCATACACACACGTGTTCACACACACACACACGTTCACACGCACACAAGCGTGCACACACACACGTGTTCACCCACACTCACACACGTGTTCACACACAAACACACGATCACACACACATGTTCACACACACGCACACACACGTGTTCACACTCACGCACACACACACGTGTTCACACACACACGTTCACACACACACACACACGTTCACACACACACACGTGTTCACACACACACACCTGTTCTCTTTCACATACACACGTGTTCACGCACACACACACGTGTTCACACACAGACACACACAACTGTTCTCACACACACACACCTGTTCACCCACTCACGTGTTCACACACACACACACCTGTTCACACACACGTGTTCACGCACACAAACACCTGTTCACACACACACGCGTTCACACACACACCTGTTCACACACACGTGTTCACACACACACACCTGTTCACACACACACGTTCACATACACACACACGTTCACACACACACACACATTCACACACACACGTGTGCACACACAAACGCACACACACGTTCACACACAAACGTGTTCACACACACACACGTGTTGACACACACACACGTGTTCACACACACGTGTTCAAACAAACACACACACATGTTCACACACACACACGTGGTCACACACACACACATGTCCACACACACGCGTCCACACGCACACATGTCCACACAAACACACACACGTGTCCACACACACACGTGTTCACTCACACACACGTGTTCACACACACACCTGTTAACACACACACCTGTTCACACACACACGTGTTCACACACACACGTGTTCACACACACACGTGTTCACACACACGTGTTCACACACACATGTGTTCACACACACGCACACTAACATTTCACACACACACACGTGTTCACACACATACGTGTTCACACACACACACCTGTTCACACACACACACCTGTTCACACATACACACACCTGCTCACACACACACCTGTTCACAAACACACACCTGTTCACACACACGCACACGTGTTCACACACACACACCTGTTCACACACACACACCTGTTCACACATACACACGTATTCACACACACACACGTGTTCACACACCCACACACATTTTCTCACACACACACGTTCACACACACACTTGTTCACATACACACACACGTGTTCACACACACACCTGTTCACATACAGACACACACACCTGTTCACACACACACACCTGTTCACACACACACCTGTTCACACACACACCTGTTCACATACAGACACACACACACCTGTTCACACACACACACCTGTTCACACACACACACCTGTTCACATACACAGACACATGTCCACACACACACGAGTCCACACACACGTGTTCACACACACCAGTTCTCTCACACACACCTGTTCGCACACACACATGTTCACCAACACACACGTGTTAACACACACACACGTGTTCACACACACACGTGTTCACTCACACACACACGTGTTCACACACACAAACCCTTAATCACACACACACGTTCACACACACACACGTGTTCACACACACACATCTCTTCACACACACACATCCGTTCACACACACCTGTTCAAACACACACATGTTCACACACACACATGTTCACACACACACACGTGTTCACACACACACACACCTGTTCACACACACTCACACCTGTTCACATACACACACACGTGTTCTCACACACACACACGTGTTCTCACACACACACCTGTTCACACACACACACACACCTGTTCTCACACACACACACACCTGTTCACACACACACGTGTTCTCACACACACACACACGTGTTCTCACACACACGTGTTCTCACACACACACACGTGTTCTCACACACACACACGTTTTCTCACACACACACACACGTGTTCTCCTGCACACACACACGTGTTCACATACACACACACGTTTTCACACACAGACACACACACCTGTTCACGCAAACACACCTGTTCACACACACACACACACGTGTTCACACACACACACGTGTTCACACACACACACGTGTTCACACACAAACACCTGGTCACACACACACCTTTTCACACACACCTGTTCACACACACACGTGTTCACACACACACACACGTGTTCACACACACACGTCTTCACATACACACACACGTATTCACACACAGGCACACACACCTGTTCACGCACACACACCTGTTCACACACACACACACGTGTTCACACACACACGTGTTCACACACACACATGTGTTCACACACACACACGTGTTCACACACACACACGTTCATACACACACACGTTCACACACACACACACACACGTGTTCACACACACACACCTGTTCACACACACGCACACACACACTTGTTCACATACACACACACGTGTTCACACACACGTGATCACACAAACACATGTGTTCACACACACACGTGTTCACACAGACACACCTGTTCACACACACACACGTGTTCTCACACACACACACCTGTTCACACACACGCACCTGTTCACACACACACACGTGTTCACACACACACACCTTTTCTCCCACACACACACGTGTTCACACACACACGTGTGTTCACACACACACACGTGTTCATTCACATACACACACGTGTTCACACACACAAACGTGTTCACACACACGTGTTCACACACACACCTGTTCACGCACACACCTGTTAAAACACACACGTGTTCACACTCACACAAACCTGTTCACACACACACCTGTTCACACACACACACACGTGTTCTCACACACACACACACGTGTTCACACACACACTAGTGTTCACACACACACGTGTTCACACACACACACTTGTTCACACAAACACACGTGTTCACACACACGTGTTCACACACACACACGTGTTCACATACACACACACGTGTTCACACACACGTGATCACACAAACACACGTGTTCACACACTCACGTGTTCACACACACACAGCTGTTCACATACAGACACACACACACCTGTTCACACACACAGCTGTTCACACACACACACCACTTCACTCACACACACACCTGTTCGTACACACACACGTGTTCACACACACACACATACACACCTGTTCACACACACACACGTGTTCACACACACACACACCTGTTCACACACACACACCTGTTCACACACACACGTGTTCACACACGCACCTGTTCACACACACACGTTCACATACACACACGTGTTCACACACACACACGTTCACACACACACACATGTTCACACACACCCACACACACCTGTTCACACACACACACACGTGTTCACCCACACACACGTGTTCACACACACACACGTGTTCACACACAGACCTGTTCAAACACACACACACGTGTTCTCACACAGACACACGTGTTCACACACACACACTTGTTCACACTCACACACCTGTTCACACACACACGTGTTCACACACACACACCTGTTCACACACACCCACACACACCTGTTCACACACACACACGTGTTCACACACACACACGTGTTCACACACACACACACGTGTTCACACACACACCTGTTCACACACACACGTGTTCTCACACACACACACGTGTTCACACACACACACATGCTCACACACACACCTGTTCACACACACACGTGTTCACACACACACACACCTGTTCAAACACACACATAACTGTTCACACACACACACGTGTTCTCACACACACACGCGTGTTCTCACACACACATGTTCTCACACACACACCCGTGTTCTCACACAGACCACACACCTGTTCACGCCCACACACCTGTTCACACACACACATGTTCACCAACACACACGTGTTAACACACACACACGTGTTCACACACACACACGTGTTCACTCACACACACACGTGTTCACACACACACCCTTATTCACACACACACGTTCAAACACACACACGTGTTCACACACACACATCTCCTCACACACACCTCCGTTCACACACACACCTGTTCAAACACACACATGTTCACACACACACATGTTCACACACACACACGTGTTCACACACACACACACCTGTTCACACACACTCACACCTATTCACATACACACACACGTGTTCTCACACACACACACGTGTTCTCACACACACACCTGTTCACACACACACACACACCTGTTCTCACACACACACACACCTGTTCACACACACACGTGTTCTCACACACACACACACGTGTTCTCACACACACGTGTTCTCACACACATACACGTGTTCTCACACACACACACACGTTTTCTCACACACACACACGTGTTCTCCTGCACACACACACGTGTTCACATACACACACACGTTTTCACACACAGACACACACACCTGTTCACGCAAACACACCTGTTCACACACACACACGTGTTCACACACACACGTGTTCACACACACACACGTGTTGACACACACACACCTGTTCACACACACATTCCTGTTCACACACACAAGTGTTCACACACACACCTTTACACTCACACACACACACGTATTCACACACACACACCTGTTCACACACACACACACACGTGTTCACACACACACGTGTTCACACACACACGTTTTCACACACAAACACACACACGTGTTCACACACACACACACGTGTTCACACACACACACACGTTCACACACACACACGTTCACACATACACACGTGTTCACACACACACACGTGTTCACACACACACACACCTGTTCTCACACACACACACGTGTTCACACACACGCACACACACACCTGTTCACGCACACACACCTGTTCACACACACACACACGTGTTCACACACACACACGTGTTCACACACACACACGTGTTCACACACAAACACCTGGTCACACACACACCTTTTCACACACACCTGTTCACACACACACGTGTTCACACACACACACACGTGTTCACACACACACGTCTTCACATACACACACACACGTATTCAAACAGAGGCACACTCACCTGTTCACGCACACACACCTGTTCACACACACACACACGTGTTCACACACACACGTGTTCACACACACACATGTGTTCACACACACACACACGTGTTCACACACACACACGTTCATACACACACACGTTCACACACACACACACACACGTGTTCACACACACACACCTGTTCACACACACGCACACACACACTTGTTCACATACACACACACGTGTTCACACACACGTGATCACAGAAACACATGTGTTCACACACACACGTGTTCACACAGACACACCTGTTCACACACACACACGTGTTCTCACACACACACACCTGTTCACACACACGCACCTGTTCACACACACACACGTGTTCACACACACACACCTTTTCTCCCACACACACACGTGTTCACACACACACGTGTGTTCACACACACACACACGTGTTCATTCACATACACACACGTGTTCACACACACAAACGTGTTCACACACACGTGTTCACATACATACACACACGTGTTCACACACACGTGTTCACACACACACCTGTTCACGCACACACCTGTTAAAACACACACGTGTTCACACTCACACACACCTGTTCACACACACACCTGTTCACACACACACACATTGTAACACACACACCTGTTCACACACACACACGTGTTCTCACACACACACACGTGTTCACACACACACTAGTGTTCACACACACACGTGTTCACACACACACACGTGTTCACACAAACACACATGTGTTCACACACACGTGTTCACACACATGTGTTCTCACACACACGTGTTCACACACACACACGTGTTCACATACACACACACGTGTTCACACACACGTGATCACACAAACACACGTGTTCACACACTCACGTGTTCACACAGACACACCTGTTCACACACGCACACGTGTTCTCACACACACACACACGTGTTCACACACACACTAGTGTTCACACACACACGTGTTCACACACACACACGTGTTCACACAAACACACATGTGTTCACACACACGTGTTCACACACATGTGTTCTCACACACACGTGTTCACACACACACACTTGTTCACATACACACACACGTGTTCACACACACACCTGTTCACATACAGACACACACACCTGTTCACACACACACACCTGTTCACACACACACCTGTTCACACACACGTGTTCACACACGCACCTGTTCACACACACACGTTCACATACACACACGTGTTCACACACACACACGTTCACACACACACACCTGTTCACACACACCCACACACACCTGTTCACACACACACACACGTGTTCACACACACACGTGTTCACACACACACACGTGTTCACACACACACCTGTTCACACACACACACATGTGTTCTCACACAGACACACGTGTTCACACACACACACTTGTTCACACTCACACACCTGTTCACACACACACGTGTTCACACACACACACCTGTTCACACACACACACCTGTTCACACACACACGTGTTCTCACACACACACGCGTGTTCTCACACACACATGCTCTCACACACACACACGTGTTCTCACACAGACACACACACCTGTTCACGCACACACACCTGTTCACACACACACATGTTCACCAACACACACGTGTTAACACACACACACGTGTTCACACACACACGTGTTCACACACACACGTGTTCACACACACACGTGTTCACACACACGTGTTCACACACACATGTGTTCACACACACGCACACTAACATTTCACACACACACACGTGTTCACACACATACGTGTTCACACACACACACCTGTTCACACACACACACCTGTTCACACATACACACACCTGCTCACACACACACCTGTTCACAAACACACACCTGTTCACACATACGCACACGTGTTCACACACACACACCTGTTCACACACACACACCTGTTCACACATACACACGTATTCACACACACACACGTGTTCACACACCCACACACATTTTCTCACACACACACGTTCACACACACACTTGTTCACATACACACACACGTGTTAACACACACACCTGTTCACATACAGACACACACACCTGTTCACACACACACACCTGTTCACACACACACCTGTTCACACACACACCTGTTCACATACAGACACACACACACCTGTTCACACACACACACCTGTTCACACACACACACCTGTTCACATACACAGACACCTGTCCACACACACACGAGTCCACACACACGTGTTCACACACACCAGTTCTCTCACACACACCTGTTCGCACACACACACGTGTTCACACATACACATACACACCTGTTCACACACACACGTGTTCACACTCACACACACACCTGTTAACACACACACACCTGTTCACACACACACGTGTTCACACACGCACCTGTTCACACACACACGTTCACATACACACATGTGTTCACACACACACACGTTCACACACACACACCTGTTCACACACACCCACACACACCTGTTCACACACACACACACGTGTTCACACACACACACGTGTTCACACACACACACGTGTTCACACACACACCTGTTCACACACACACACGTGTTCTCACACACACACACGTGTTCACACACACACACACATGTTCACACACACACACCTGTTCACACACACACGTGTTCACACACACACACACCTGTTCAAACACACACACAACTGTTCACACACACACACGTGTTCTCACACACACACGCGCGTTCTCACACACACATGTTCTCACACACACACCCGTGTTCTCACACAGACACTCACACCTGTTCACGCACACACACCTGTTCACACACACACATGTTCACCAACACACACGTGTTAACACACACACACGTGTTCACACACACACGTGTTCACTCACACACACACGTGTTCACACACACACACCCTTAATCACACACACACGTTCACACACACACACGTGTTCACACACACACATCTCTTCACACACACACATCCGTTCACACACACACCTGTTCAAACACACACGTGTTCACACACACACACACACCTGTTCACACACACGTGTTCACGCACACAAACACCTGTTCACACACACACGCGTTCACACACACACCTGTTCACACACACGTGTTCACACACACACACCTGTTCACACACACACGTTCACATACACACACACGTTCACACACACACACACATTCACACACACACGTGTGCACACACAAACGCACACACACGTTCACACACAAACGTGTTCACACACACACACACGTGTTGACACACACACACGTGTTCACACACACGTGTTCAAACAAACACACACACATGTTCACACACACACACGTGGTCACACACACACACATGTCCACACACACGCGTCCACACGCACACATGTCCACACAAACACACACACGTGTCCACACACACACACGTGTTCACTCACACACACGTGTTCACACACACACCTGTTAACACACACACCTGTTCACACACACACGTGTTCACACACACACGTGTTCACACACACACGTGTTCACACACACGTGTTCACACACACATGTGTTCACACACACGCACACTAACATTTCACACACACACACGTGTTCACACACATACGTGTTCACACACACACACCTGTTCACACACACACACCTGTTCACACATACACACACCTGCTCACACACACACCTGTTCACAAACACACACCTGTTCACACACACGCACACGTGTTCACACACACACACCTGTTCACACACACACACCTGTTCACACATACACACGTATTCACACACACACACGTGTTCACACACCCACACACATTTTCTCACACACACACGTTCACACACGCACTTGTTCACATACACACACACGTGTTCACACACACACCTGTTCACATACAGACACACACACCTGTTCACACACACACACCTGTTCACACACACACCTGTTCACACACACACCTGTTCACATACAGACACACACACACCTGTTCACACACACACACCTGTTCACACACACACACCTGTTCACATACACAGACACCTGTCCACACACACACGAGTCCACACACACGTGTTCACACACACCAGTTCTCTCACACACACCTGTTCGCACACACACACGTGTTCACACATACACATACACACCTGTTCACACACACACGTGTTCACACTCACACACACACCTGTTAACACACACACACACCTGTTCACACACACACGTGTTCACACACGCACCTGTTCACACACACACGTTCACATACACACACGTGTTCACACACACACACATGTTCACACACACACACCTGTTCACACACACATGTGTTCATACACACACACACCTGTTCAAACACACACACAACTGTTCACACACACACACGTGTTCTCACACACACACGCGCGTTCTCACACACACATGTTCTCACACACACACCCGTGTTCTCACACAGACACTCACACCTGTTCACGCACACACACCTGTTCACACACACACATGTTCACCAACACACACGTGTTAACACACACACACGTGTTCACACACACACGTGTTCACTCACACACACACGTGTTCACACACACACACCCTTAATCACACACACACGTTCACACACACACACGTGTTCACACACACACATCTCTTCACACACACACATCCGTTCACACACACACCTGTTCAAACACACACATGTTCACACACACACATGTTCACACACACACACGTGTTCACACACACACACCTGTTCACACACACTCACACCTGTTCACATACACACACACGTGTTCTCACACACACACACGTGTTCTCACACACACACCTGTTCACACACACACACACCTGTTCTCACACACACACCTGTTCACACACACACGTGTTGACACACACACACGTGTTCACACACACGTGTTCAAACAAACACACACACATGTTCACACACACACACGTGGTCACACACACACACATGTCCACACACACGCGTCCACACGCACACATGTCCACACAAACACACACACGTGTCCACACACACACGTGTTCACTCACACACACGTGTTCACACACACACCTGTTAACACACACACCTGTTCACACACACACGTGTTCACACACACACGTGTTCACACACACACGTGTTCACACACACGTGTTCACACACACATGTGTTCACACACACGCACACTAACATTTCACACACACACACGTGTTCACACACATACGTGTTCACACACACACACCTGTTCACACACACACACCTGTTCACACATACACACACCTGCTCACACACACACCTGTTCACAAACACACACCTGTTCACACACACGCACACGTGTTCACACACACACACCTGTTCACACACACACACCTGTTCACACATACACACGTATTCACACACACACACGTGTTCACACACCCACACACATTTTCTCACACACACACGTTCACACACACACTTGTTCACATACACACACACGTGTTCACACACACACCTGTTCACATACAGACACACACACCTGTTCACACACACACACCTGTTCACACACACACCTGTTCACACACACACCTGTTCACATACAGACACACACACACCTGTTCACACACACACACCTGTTCACACACACACACCTGTTCACATACACAGACACATGTCCACACACACACGAGTCCACACACACGTGTTCACACACACCAGTTCTCTCACACACACCTGTTCGCACACACACATGTTCACCAACACACACGTGTTAACACACACACACGTGTTCACACACACACGTGTTCACTCACACACACACGTGTTCACACACACAAACCCTTAATCACACACACACGTTCACACACACACACGTGTTCACACACACACATCTCTTCACACACACACATCCGTTCACACACACCTGTTCAAACACACACATGTTCACACACACACATGTTCACACACACACACGTGTTCACACACACACACACCTGTTCACACACACTCACACCTGTTCACATACACACACACGTGTTCTCACACACACACACGTGTTCTCACACACACACCTGTTCACACACACACACACACCTGTTCTCACACACACACACACCTGTTCACACACACACGTGTTCTCACACACACACACACGTGTTCTCACACACACACGTGTTCTCACACACACACACGTGTTCTCACACACACACACGTTTTCTCACACACACACACACGTGTTCTCCTGCACACACACACGTGTTCACATACACACACACGTTTTCACACACAGACACACACACCTGTTCACGCAAACACACCTGTTCACACACACACACACACGTGTTCACACACACACACGTGTTCACACACACACACGTGTTCACACACAAACACCTGGTCACACACACACCTTTTCACACACACCTGTTCACACACACACGTGTTCACACACACACACACGTGTTCACACACACACGTCTTCACATACACACACACGTATTCACACACAGGCACACACACCTGTTCACGCACACACACCTGTTCACACACACACACACGTGTTCACACACACACGTGTTCACACACACACATGTGTTCACACACACACACGTGTTCACACACACACACGTTCATACACACACACGTTCACACACACACACACACACGTGTTCACACACACACACCTGTTCACACACACGCACACACACACTTGTTCACATACACACACACGTGTTCACACACACGTGATCACACAAACACATGTGTTCACACACACACGTGTTCACACAGACACACCTGTTCACACACACACACGTGTTCTCACACACACACACCTGTACACACACACGCACCTGTTCACACACACACACGTGTTCACACACACACACCTTTTCTCCCACACACACACGTGTTCACACACACACGTGTGTTCACACACACACACGTGTTCATTCACATACACACACGTGTTCACACACACAAACGTGTTCACACACACGTGTTCACACACACACCTGTTCACGCACACACCTGTTAAAACACACACGTGTTCACACTCACACAAACCTGTTCACACACACACCTGTTCACACACACACACACGTGTTCTCACACACACACACACGTGTTCACACACACACTAGTGTTCACACACACACGTGTTCACACACACACACTTGTTCACACAAACACACGTGTTCACACACACGTGTTCACACACACACACGTGTTCACATACACACACACGTGTTCACACACACGTGATCACACAAACACACGTGTTCACACACTCACGTGTTCACACACACACAGCTGTTCACATACAGACACACACACACCTGTTCACACACACAGCTGTTCACACACACACACCACTTCACTCACACACACACCTGTTCGTACACACACACGTGTTCACACACACACACATACACACCTGTTCACACACACACACGTGTTCACACACACACACACCTGTTCACACACACACACCTGTTCACACACACACGTGTTCACACACGCACCTGTTCACACACACACGTTCACATACACACACGTGTTCACACACACACACGTTCACACACACACACATGTTCACACACACCCACACACACCTGTTCACACACACACACACGTGTTCACCCACACACACGTGTTCACACACACACACGTGTTCACACACAGACCTGTTCAAACACACACACACGTGTTCTCACACAGACACACGTGTTCACACACACACACTTGTTCACACTCACACACCTGTTCACACACACACGTGTTCACACACACACACCTGTTCACACACACCCACACACACCTGTTCACACACACACACGTGTTCACACACACACACGTGTTCACACACACACACACGTGTTCACACACACACCTGTTCACACACACACGTGTTCTCACACACACACACGTGTTCACACACACACACATGCTCACACACACACACCTGTTCACACACACACGTGTTCACACACACACACACCTGTTCAAACACACACATAACTGTTCACACACACACACGTGTTCTCACACACACACGCGTGTTCTCACACACACATGTTCTCACACACACACCCGTGTTCTCACACAGACCACACACCTGTTCACGCCCACACACCTGTTCACACACACACATGTTCACCAACACACACGTGTTAACACACACACACGTGTTCACACACACACACGTGTTCACTCACACACACACGTGTTCACACACACACCCTTATTCACACACACACGTTCAAACACACACACGTGTTCACACACACACATCTCCTCACACACACCTCCGTTCACACACACACCTGTTCAAACACACACATGTTCACACACACACATGTTCACACACACACACGTGTTCACACACACACACACCTGTTCACACACACTCACACCTATTCACATACACACACACGTGTTCTCACACACACACACGTGTTCTCACACACACACCTGTTCACACACACACACACACCTGTTCTCACACACACACACACCTGTTCACACACACACGTGTTCTCACACACACACACACGTGTTCTCACACACACGTGTTCTCACACACATACACGTGTTCTCACACACACACACACGTTTTCTCACACACACACACGTGTTCTCCTGCACACACACACGTGTTCACATACACACACACGTTTTCACACACAGACACACACACCTGTTCACGCAAACACACCTGTTCACACACACACACGTGTTCACACACACACGTGTTCACACACACACACGTGTTGACACACACACACCTGTTCACACACACATTCCTGTTCACACACACAAGTGTTCACACACACACCTTTACACTCACACACACACACGTATTCACACACACACACCTGTTCACACACACACACACACGTGTTCACACACACACGTGTTCACACACACACGTTTTCACACACAAACACACACACGTGTTCACACACACACACACGTGTTCACACACACACACACGTTCACACACACACACGTTCACACATACACACGTGTTCACACACACACACGTGTTCACACACACACACCTGTTCTCACACACACACACGTGTTCACACACACGCACACACACACCTGTTCACGCACACACACCTGTTCACACACACACACACGTGTTCACACACACACACGTGTTCACACACACACACGTGTTCACACACAAACACCTGGTCACACACACACCTTTTCACACACACCTGTTCACACACACACGTGTTCACACACACACACACGTGTTCACACACACACGTCTTCACATACACACACACACGTATTCAAACAGAGGCACACTCACCTGTTCACGCACACACACCTGTTCACACACACACACACGTGTTCACACACACACGTGTTCACACACACGTGTTCACACACACATGTGTTCACACACACGCACACTAACATTTCACACACACACACGTGTTCACACACATACGTGTTCACACACACACACCTGTTCACACACACACACCTGTTCACACATACACACACCTGCTCACACACACACCTGTTCACAAACACACACCTGTTCACACATACGCACACGTGTTCACACACACACACACCTGTTCACACACACACACCTGTTCACACATACACACGTATTCACACACACACACGTGTTCACACACCCACACACATTTTCTCACACACACACGTTCACACACACACTTGTTCACATACACACACACGTGTTAACACACACACCTGTTCACATACAGACACACACACCTGTTCACACACACACACCTGTTCACACACACACCTGTTCACACACACACCTGTTCACATACAGACACACACACACCTGTTCACACACACACACCTGTTCACACACACACACCTGTTCACATACACAGACACCTGTCCACACACACACGAGTCCACACACACGTGTTCACACACACCAGTTCTCTCACACACACCTGTTCGCACACACACACGTGTTCACACATACACATACACACCTGTTCACACACACACGTGTTCACACTCACACACACACCTGTTAACACACACACACCTGTTCACACACACACGTGTTCACACACGCACCTGTTCACACACACACGTTCACATACACACATGTGTTCACACACACACACGTTCACACACACACACCTGTTCACACACACCCACACACACCTGTTCACACACACACACACGTGTTCACACACACACACGTGTTCACACACACACACGTGTTCACACACACACCTGTTCACACACACACACGTGTTCTCACACACACACACGTGTTCACACACACACACACATGTTCACACACACACACCTGTTCACACACACACGTGTTCACACACACACACACCTGTTCAAACACACACACAACTGTTCACACACACACACGTGTTCTCACACACACACGCGCGTTCTCACACACACATGTTCTCACACACACACCCGTGTTCTCACACAGACACTCACACCTGTTCACGCACACACACCTGTTCACACACACACATGTTCACCAACACACACGTGTTAACACACACACACGTGTTCACACACACACGTGTTCACTCACACACACACGTGTTCACACACACACACCCTTAATCACACACACACGTTCACACACACACACGTGTTCACACACACACATCTCTTCACACACACACATCCGTTCACACACACACCTGTTCAAACACACACGTGTTCACACACACACACACACCTGTTCACACACACGTGTTCACGCACACAAACACCTGTTCACACACACACGCGTTCACACACACACCTGTTCACACACACGTGTTCACACACACACACCTGTTCACACACACACGTTCACATACACACACACGTTCACACACACACACACATTCACACACACACGTGTGCACACACAAACGCACACACACGTTCACACACAAACGTGTTCACACACACACACACGTGTTGACACACACACACGTGTTCACACACACGTGTTCAAACAAACACACACACATGTTCACACACACACACGTGGTCACACACACACACATGTCCACACACACGCGTCCACACGCACACATGTCCACACAAACACACACACGTGTCCACACACACACACGTGTTCACTCACACACACGTGTTCACACACACACCTGTTAACACACACACCTGTTCACACACACACGTGTTCACACACACACGTGTTCACACACACACGTGTTCACACACACGTGTTCACACACACATGTGTTCACACACGCACACTAACATTTCACACACACACACGTGTTCACACACATACGTGTTCACACACACACACCTGTTCACACACACACACCTGTTCACACATACACACACCTGCTCACACACACACCTGTTCACAAACACACACCTGTTCACACACACGCACACGTGTTCACACACACACACCTGTTCACACACACACACCTGTTCACACATACACACGTATTCACACACACACACGTGTTCACACACCCACACACATTTTCTCACACACACACGTTCACACACGCACTTGTTCACATACACACACACGTGTTCACACACACACCTGTTCACATACAGACACACACACCTGTTCACACACACACACCTGTTCACACACACACCTGTTCACACACACACCTGTTCACATACAGACACACACACACCTGTTCACACACACACACCTGTTCACACACACACACCTGTTCACATACACAGACACCTGTCCACACACACACGAGTCCACACACACGTGTTCACACACACCAGTTCTCTCACACACACCTGTTCGCACACACACACGTGTTCACACATACACATACACACCTGTTCACACACACACGTGTTCACACTCACACACACACCTGTTAACACACACACACACCTGTTCACACACACACGTGTTCACACACGCACCTGTTCACACACACACGTTCACATACACACACGTGTTCACACACACACACATGTTCACACACACACACCTGTTCACACACACATGTGTTCATACACACACACACCTGTTCAAACACACACACAACTGTTCACACACACACACGTGTTCTCACACACACACGCGCGTTCTCACACACACATGTTCTCACACACACACCCGTGTTCTCACACAGACACTCACACCTGTTCACGCACACACACCTGTTCACACACACACATGTTCACCAACACACACGTGTTAACACACACACACGTGTTCACACACACACGTGTTCACTCACACACACACGTGTTCACACACACACACCCTTAATCACACACACACGTTCACACACACACACGTGTTCACACACACACATCTCTTCACACACACACATCCGTTCACACACACACCTGTTCAAACACACACATGTTCACACACACACATGTTCACACACACACACGTGTTCACACACACACACCTGTTCACACACACTCACACCTGTTCACATACACACACACGTGTTCTCACACACACACACGTGTTCTCACACACACACCTGTTCACACACACACACACCTGTTCTCACACACACACACACCTGTTCACACACACACGTGTTGACACACACACACGTGTTCACACACACGTGTTCAAACAAACACACACACATGTTCACACACACACACGTGGTCACACACACACACATGTCCACACACACGCGTCCACACGCACACATGTCCACACAAACACACACACGTGTCCACACACACACGTGTTCACTCACACACACGTGTTCACACACACACCTGTTAACACACACACCTGTTCACACACACACGTGTTCACACACACACGTGTTCACACACACACGTGTTCACACACACGTGTTCACACACACATGTGTTCACACACACGCACACTAACATTTCACACACACACACGTGTTCACACACATACGTGTTCACACACACACACCTGTTCACACACACACACCTGTTCACACATACACACACCTGCTCACACACACACCTGTTCACAAACACACACCTGTTCACACACACGCACACGTGTTCACACACACACACCTGTTCACACACACACACCTGTTCACACATACACACGTATTCACACACACACACGTGTTCACACACCCACACACATTTTCTCACACACACACGTTCACACACACACTTGTTCACATACACACACACGTGTTCACACACACACCTGTTCACATACAGACACACACACCTGTTCACACACACACACCTGTTCACACACACACCTGTTCACACACACACCTGTTCACATACAGACACACACACACCTGTTCACACACACACACCTGTTCACACACACACACCTGTTCACATACACAGACACATGTCCACACACACACGAGTCCACACACACGTGTTCACACACACCAGTTCTCTCACACACACCTGTTCGCACACACACATGTTCACCAACACACACGTGTTAACACACACACACGTGTTCACACACACACGTGTTCACTCACACACACACGTGTTCACACACACAAACCCTTAATCACACACACACGTTCACACACACACACGTGTTCACACACACACATCTCTTCACACACACACATCCGTTCACACACACCTGTTCAAACACACACATGTTCACACACACACATGTTCACACACACACACGTGTTCACACACACACACACCTGTTCACACACACTCACACCTGTTCACATACACACACACGTGTTCTCACACACACACACGTGTTCTCACACACACACCTGTTCACACACACACACACACCTGTTCTCACACACACACACACCTGTTCACACACACACGTGTTCTCACACACACACACACGTGTTCTCACACACACGTGTTCTCACACACACACACGTGTTCTCACACACACACACGTTTTCTCACACACACACACACGTGTTCTCCTGCACACACACACGTGTTCACATACACACACACGTTTTCACACACAGACACACACACCTGTTCACGCAAACACACCTGTTCACACACACACACACACGTGTTCACACACACACACGTGTTCACACACACACACGTGTTCACACACAAACACCTGGTCACACACACACCTTTTCACACACACCTGTTCACACACACACGTGTTCACACACACACACACGTGTTCACACACACACGTCTTCACATACACACACACGTATTCACACACAGGCACACACACCTGTTCACGCACACACACCTGTTCACACACACACACACGTGTTCACACACACACGTGTTCACACACACACATGTGTTCACACACACACACGTGTTCACACACACACACGTTCATACACACACACGTTCACACACACACACACACGTGTTCACACACACACACCTGTTCACACACACGCACACACACACTTGTTCACATACACACACACGTGTTCACACACACGTGATCACACAAACACATGTGTTCACACACACACGTGTTCACACAGACACACCTGTTCACACACACACACGTGTTCTCACACACACACACCTGTTCACACACACGCACCTGTTCACACACACACACGTGTTCACACACACACACCTTTTCTCCCACACACACACGTGTTCACACACACACGTGTGTTCACACACACACGTGTTCATTCACATACACACACGTGTTCACACACACAAACGTGTTCACACACACGTGTTCACACACACACCTGTTCACGCACACACCTGTTAAAACACACACGTGTTCACACTCACACAAACCTGTTCACACACACACCTGTTCACACACACACACACGTGTTCTCACACACACACACGTGTTCACACACACACTAGTGTTCACACACACACGTGTTCACACACACACACGTGTTCACACAAACACACGTGTTCACACACACGTGTTCACACACACACACGTGTTCACATACACACACACGTGTTCACACACACGTGATCACACAAACACACGTGTTCACACACTCACGTGTTCACACACACACAGCTGTTCACATACAGACACACACACACCTGTTCACACACACAGCTGTTCACACACACACACCACTTCACTCACACACACACCTGTTCGTACACACACACGTGTTCACACACACACACATACACACCTGTTCACACACACACACGTGTTCACACACACACACACCTGTTCACACACACACACCTGTTCACACACACACGTGTTCACACACGCACCTGTTCACACACACACGTTCACATACACACACGTGTTCACACACACACACGTTCACACACACACACATGTTCACACACACCCACACACACCTGTTCACACACACACACACGTGTTCACCCACACACACGTGTTCACACACACACACGTGTTCACACACAGACCTGTTCAAACACACACACACGTGTTCTCACACAGACACACGTGTTCACACACACACACTTGTTCACACTCACACACCTGTTCACACACACACGTGTTCACACACACACACCTGTTCACACACACCCACACACACCTGTTCACACACACACACGTGTTCACACACACACACGTGTTCACACACACACACACGTGTTCACACACACACCTGTTCACACACACGTGTTCTCACACACACACACGTGTTCACACACACACACATGCTCACACACACACACCTGTTCACACACACACGTGTTCACACACACACACACCTGTTCAAACACACACATAACTGTTCACACACACACACGTGTTCTCACACACACACGCGTGTTCTCACACACACATGTTCTCACACACACACCCGTGTTCTCACACAGACCACACACCTGTTCACGCCCACACACCTGTTCACACACACACATGTTCACCAACACACACGTGTTAACACACACACACGTGTTCACACACACACACGTGTTCACTCACACACACACGTGTTCACACACACACCCTTATTCACACACACACGTTCAAACACACACACGTGTTCACACACACACATCTCCTCACACACACCTCCGTTCACACACACACCTGTTCAAACACACACGTGTTCACACACACACACACCTGTTCACACACACTCACACCTATTCACATACACACACACGTGTTCTCACACACACACACGTGTTCTCACACACACACCTGTTCACACACACACACACACCTGTTCTCACACACACACACACCTGTTCACACACACACGTGTTCTCACACACACACACACGTGTTCTCACACACACGTGTTCTCACACACATACACGTGTTCTCACACACACACACACGTTTTCTCACACACACACACGTGTTCTCCTGCACACACACACGTGTTCACATACACACACACGTTTTCACACACAGACACACACACCTGTTCACGCAAACACACCTGTTCACACACACACACGTGTTCACACACACACATGTGTTCTCACACAGACACACGTGTTCACACACACACACTTGTTCACACTCACACACCTGTTCACACACACACGTGTTCACACACACACACCTGTTCACACACACACACCTGTTCACACACACACGTGTTCTCACACACACACGCGTGTTCTCACACACACATGCTCTCACACACACACACGTGTTCTCACACAGACACACACACCTGTTCACGCACACACACCTGTTCACACACACACATGTTCACCAACACACACGTGTTAACACACACACACGTGTTCACACACACACGTGTTCACACACACACGTGTTCACACACACACGTGTTCACACACACGTGTTCACACACACATGTGTTCACACACACGCACACTAACATTTCACACACACACACGTGTTCACACACATACGTGTTCACACACACACACCTGTTCACACACACACACCTGTTCACACATACACACACCTGCTCACACACACACCTGTTCACAAACACACACCTGTTCACACATACGCACACGTGTTCACACACACACACCTGTTCACACACACACACCTGTTCACACATACACACGTATTCACACACACACACGTGTTCACACACCCACACACATTTTCTCACACACACACGTTCACACACACACTTGTTCACATACACACACACGTGTTAACACACACACCTGTTCACATACAGACACACACACCTGTTCACACACACACACCTGTTCACACACACACCTGTTCACACACACACCTGTTCACACACACACCTGTTCACATACAGACACACACACACCTGTTCACACACACACACCTGTTCACACACACACACCTGTTCACATACACAGACACCTGTCCACACACACACGAGTCCACACACACGTGTTCACACACACCAGTTCTCTCACACACACCTGTTCGCACACACACACGTGTTCACACATACACATACACACCTGTTCACACACACACGTGTTCACACTCACACACACACCTGTTAACACACACACACCTGTTCACACACACACGTGTTCACACACGCACCTGTTCACACACACACGTTCACATACACACATGTGTTCACACACACACACGTTCACACACACACACCTGTTCACACACACCCACACACACCTGTTCACACACACACACACGTGTTCACACACACACACGTGTTCACACACACACACGTGTTCACACACACACCTGTTCACACACACACACGTGTTCTCACACGCACACACGTGTTCACACACACACACACATGTTCACACACACACACCTGTTCACACACACACGTGTTCACACACACACACACCTGTTCAAACACACACACAACTGTTCACACACACACACGTGTTCTCACACACACACGCGCGTTCTCACACACACATGTTCTCACACACACACCCGTGTTCTCACACAGACACTCACACCTGTTCACGCACACACACCTGTTCACACACACACATGTTCACCAACACACACGTGTTAACACACACACACGTGTTCACACACACACGTGTTCACTCACACACACACGTGTTCACACACACACACCCTTAATCACACACACACGTTCACACACACACACGTGTTCACACACACACATCTCTTCACACACACACATCCGTTCACACACACACCTGTTCAAACACACACGTGTTCACACACACACACACCTGTTCACACACGTGTTCACGCACACAAACACCTGTTCACACACACACGCGTTCACACACACACCTGTTCACACACACGTGTTCACACACACACACCTGTTCACACACACACGTTCACATACACACACACGTTCACACACACACACACATTCACACACACACGTGTGCACACACAAACGCACACACACGTTCACACACAAACGTGTTCACACACACACACACGTGTTGACACACACACACGTGTTCACACACACGTGTTCAAACAAACACACACACATGTTCACACACACACACGTGGTCACACACACACACATGTCCACACACACGCGTCCACACGCACACATGTCCACACAAACACACACACGTGTCCACACACACACACGTGTTCACTCACACACACGTGTTCACACACACACCTGTTAACACACACACCTGTTCACACACACACGTGTTCACACACACACGTGTTCACACACACACGTGTTCACACACACGTGTTCACACACACATGTGTTCACACACACGCACACTAACATTTCACACACACACACGTGTTCACACACATACGTGTTCACACACACACACCTGTTCACACACACACACCTGTTCACACATACACACACCTGCTCACACACACACCTGTTCACAAACACACACCTGTTCACACACACGCACACGTGTTCACACACACACACCTGTTCACACACACACACCTGTTCACACATACACACGTATTCACACACACACACGTGTTCACACACCCACACACATTTTCTCACACACACACGTTCACACACGCACTTGTTCACATACACACACACGTGTTCACACACACACCTGTTCACATACAGACACACACACCTGTTCACACACACACACCTGTTCACACACACACCTGTTCACACACACACCTGTTCACATACAGACACACACACACCTGTTCACACACACACACCTGTTCACACACACACACCTGTTCACATACACAGACACCTGTCCACACACACACGAGTCCACACACACGTGTTCACACACACCAGTTCTCTCACACACACCTGTTCGCACACACACACGTGTTCACACATACACATACACACCTGTTCACACACACACGTGTTCACACTCACACACACACCTGTTAACACACACACACACCTGTTCACACACACACGTGTTCACACACGCACCTGTTCACACACACACGTTCACATACACACACGTGTTCACACACACACACATGTTCACACACACACACCTGTTCACACACACATGTGTTCATACACACACACACCTGTTCAAACACACACACAACTGTTCACACACACACACGTGTTCTCACACACACACGCGCGTTCTCACACACACATGTTCTCACACACACACCCGTGTTCTCACACAGACACTCACACCTGTTCACGCACACACACCTGTTCACACACACACATGTTCACCAACACACACGTGTTAACACACACACACGTGTTCACACACACACGTGTTCACTCACACACACACGTGTTCACACACACACACCCTTAATCACACACACACGTTCACACACACACACGTGTTCACACACACACATCTCTTCACACACACACATCCGTTCACACACACACCTGTTCAAACACACACATGTTCACACACACACATGTTCACACACACACACGTGTTCACACACACACACCTGTTCACACACACTCACACCTGTTCACATACACACACACGTGTTCTCACACACACACACGTGTTCTCACACACACACCTGTTCACACACACACACACCTGTTCTCACACACACACACACCTGTTCACACACACACGTGTTCTCACACACACACACACGTGTTCTCACACACACGTGTTCTCACACACACACACGTGTTCTCACACACACACACGTTTTCTCACACACACACACGTGTTCTCCTGCACACACACACGTGTTCACATACACACACACACGTTTTCACACACAGACACACACACCTGTTCACGCAAACACACCTGTTCACACACACACACGTGTTCACAAACACACGTGTTCACACACACACACGTGTTGACACACACACACCTGTTCACACACACATTCCTGTTCACACACACACCTGTTCACACACACACACAAGTGTTCACACACACACCTGTATACTCACACACACACACACGTATTCACACACACACACACCTGTTCACACACACACACACACACGTGTTCACACACACACCTGTTCACAAAAACACCTGTTCACACACACACGTGTTCACGCACACACGTGTTCACACACACACGTGTTCACACACACACACAAACATTTCACACACACACACGTGTTCACACACACGTGTTCACACACACACACCTGTTCACACACACACACCTGTTCACACATACACACACCTGCTCACACACACACCTGTTCACAAACACACCTGTTCACAAACACACACCTGTTCACACACACGCACACGTGTTCACACACACACACCTGTTCACACATACACACGTATTCACACAAACACGTGTTCACACACCCACACACGTGTTCACACACACACGTTCACACACACACTTGTTCACATACACACACACGTGTTCACACACACACCTGTTCACATACAGACACACACACACCTGTTCACACACACACACCTGTTCACACACACACACCTGTTCACACACACACCTGTTCACATACAGACACACACACACCTGTTCACACACACACACCTGTTCACACACACACACCTGTTCACATACACAGACACCTGTCCACACACACACGTGTCCACACACAGGTGTTCACACACACCAGTTCTCTCACACACACCTGTTCGCACACACACACGTGTTCACACACACATACACACCTGTTCACACACACACACGTGTTCACACACACATACACACCTGTTCACACACACACACGTGTTCACACACACACACACACCTGTTCACACACACACACCTGTTCACACACACACGTGTTCACACACGCACCTGTTCACACACACACGTTCACATACACACACGTGTTCACACACACACACGTTCACACACACACACACCTGTTCACACACACCCACAAACACCTGTTCACACACACACACGTGTTCTCACACACACACACGTGTTCACACACACACACGTTCACACACACACCTGTTCACACACACACGTGTTCACACACACACACACCTGTTCACACACACACCTGTTCACACACACACGTGTTCTCACACACACCCGCGTGTTCTCACACACACATGTTCTCACACACACACACGTGTTCTCACACAGACACACACACCTGTTCACGCACACACACCTGTTCACACACACACATGTTCACCAACACACACGTGTTAACACACACACACGTGTTCACACACACACGTGTTCACACACACACACGTGTTCACACACACACCCTTATTCACACACACACGTTCACACACACACGTGTTCACACACACACATCTGTTCACACACACACATGTGTTCACACACACACACGTTCATACACACACACGTTCACACACACACACACGTGTTCACACACACACACCTGTTCACACACACCCACACACGTGTTCACAAACATACACGTGTTCACACACACGTGATCACACAAACACATGTGTTCACACACACACGTGTTCACACAGACACAACTGTTCACACACACACACGTGTTCTCACACACACACACCTGTTCACACACACACCTGTTCACACACACACACGTGTTTACACACACACACCTGTTCTCACACACACACACGTGTTAACACACACACGTGTGTTCACACACACACACGTGTTCACACACATACACACACGTGTTCACACACACAAATGTGTTCACACACACACGTGTTCACATACTTACACACACGTGTTCACACACACGTGTTCACACACACACCTGTTCAGGCACACACCTGTTAAAACACACACGTGTTCACACTCACACACACCTGTTCACACACACACACACGTTGTAACACACACACATGTTCACACACACACGTGTTCTCACACACACACACACACGTGTTCACACACACACGTGTTCACACACACGTGTTCACACAAACACACATGTGTTCACACACACACGTGTTCACACACACACGTGTTCACACACACACGTGTTCTCACACACACGTGTTCACACACACACACGTGTTCACATACACACACACGTGTTCACACACACGTGATCACACAAACACACGTGTTCACACACACACGTGTTCACACAGACACACCTGTTCACACACACACACGTGTTCTCACACACACACACCTGTTCACACACACACACCTGTTCACACACACACACTTGTTCACACACACACCTGTTCTCACACACACACACACGTGTTCACACACACACGTGTGTTCACACACACACACGTGTTCACACACATACACACACGTGTTCACACACACAAACGTGTTCACACACACACACACATGTTCACATACATACACACACGTGTTCACACACACACACGGGTTCACACACACGTGTTAACACTCACCTGTTCACGCACACACCTGTTAAAACACACACATGTTCACACTCACACACACCTGTTCACACACACACCTGTTCACACACACACACGTGTTCACAAAGACACGAGTTCACACACACACGTGTTCACACACACACACCTGTTCACACACACACACGTGTTCACACACACACACACCTGTTCAAGCACACACACGTGTTCGCACACACAGACATATTCACACACACACCTGTTCACACACACATTCACACACACACACCTGTTCACACACACACGTGTTCACACACACACGTGTTCACACACACACCGTTCACACACACACACGTGTTCACACACACACACCTGTTCACACACACATCTGTTCACACACACACGTGTTCACACACACACACCTGTTCACACACTCGTTTTCATACACACACGTGTTCACACACACACACACGTTCACACGCACACAAGCGTGCACACACACACGTGTTCACCCACACTCACACACGTGTTCACACACAAACACACGATCACACACACATGTTCACACACACGCACACACACGTGTTCACACTAACGCACACACACACGTGTTCACACACACACGTTCACACACACACACACACGTTCACACACACACACGTGTTCACACACACACACACCTGTTCACACACACACCTGTTCACACACACACGTGTTCTCACACACACCCGCGTGTTCTCACACACACATGTTCTCACACACACACACGTGTTCTCACACAGACACACACACCTGTTCACGCACACACACCTGTTCACACACACACATGTTCACCAACACACACGTGTTAACACACACACACGTGTTCACACACACACGTGTTCACACACACACCCGTGTTCACACACACACCCTTATTCACACACACACGTTCACACACACACGTGTTCACACACACACATCTGTTCACACACACACATCCGTTCACACACACACCTGTTCAAACACACACATGTTCACACACACACACACCTGTTCACACACACACACGTGTTCACACACACACACACCTGTTCACACACACTCACACCTTTTCACATATACACACACGTGTTCTCACACACACACACGTGTTCTCACACACACATCTGTTCACACACACACACCTGTTCTCTCACACACACACACCTGTTCACACACACACGTGTTCTCACACACACACACACGTGTTCTCACACACACGTGTTCTCACACACACACACGTGTTCTCACACACACACACACGTTTTCTCACACACACACACGTGTTCTCATGCACACACACACGTGTTCACATACACACACACGTTTTCACACACAGACACACACACCTGTTCACGCAAACGCACCTGTTCACACACACACACGTGTTCACACACACACGTGTTCACACACACACACGTGTTCACACACACACACCTGTTCACACACACACCTGTTCCCACACACACACAAGTGTTCACACACACACCTGTACACTCACACACACACACGTGTTCACACACACACACACCTGTTTACACACACACACACGTGTTCACACACACACGTGTTCACACACACACGTTTTCACACACAAACACACACACGTGTTCACACACACACACGTGTTCACACACACAAACGTTCACACACACACACGTTCACACACACACACGTGTTCACACACACACACGTGTTCACACACACACACCTGTTCTCACACACACACACGTGTTCACACACACGCACACACACACCTGTTCACGCACACACACCTGTTCACACACACACACACGTGTTCACACACACACGTGTTCACACACACACACGTTTTCACAAACACCTGGTCACACACACACCTTTTCACACACACCTGTTCACACACACACGTGTTCACACACACACACGTGTTCACACACACACGTCCTCACATACACACACACGTGTTCACACACAGGCACACACACCTGTTCACGCACACACACCTGTTCACACACACACACGTGTTCACACACACACGTGTTCACACACACACACATGTATTCACACACACACATGTGTTCACACACACACACGTTCATACACACACGTTCACACAAACACATGTGTTCACACACACACGTGTTCACACAGACACACCTGTTCACACACACACACGTGTTCTCACACACACACACCTGTTCACACACACACCTGTTCACACACACACACGTGTTTACACACACACACCTGTTCTCACACACACACACGTGTTAACACACACACGTGTGTTCACACACACACACGTGTTCACACACATACACACACGTGTTCACACACACAAATGTGTTCACACACACACGTGTTCACATACTTACACACACGTGTTCACACACACGTGTTCACACACACACCTGTTCAGGCACACACCTGTTAAAACACACACGTGTTCACACTCACACACACCTGTTCACACACACACCTGTTCACACACACACACACGTTGTAACACACACACATGTTCACACACACACGTGTTCTCACACACACACACACACGTGTTCACACACACACGTGTTCACACACACGTGTTCACACAAACACACATGTGTTCACACACACACGTGTTCACACACACACGTGTTCACACACACACGTGTTCTCACACACACGTGTTCACACACACACACGTGTTCACATACACACACACGTGTTCACACACACGTGATCACACAAACACACGTGTTCACACACACACGTGTTCACACAGACACACCTGTTCACACACACACACGTGTTCTCACACACACACACCTGTTCACACACACACACCTGTTCACACACACACACTTGTTCACACACACACCTGTTCTCACACACACACACGTGTTCACACACACACGTGTGTTCACACACACACACGTGTTCACACACATACACACACGTGTTCACACACACAAACGTGTTCACACACACACACACATGTTCACATACATACACACACGTGTTCACACACACACACGGGTTCACACACACGTGTTAACACTCACCTGTTCACGCACACACCTGTTAAAACACACACATGTTCACACTCACACACACCTGTTCACACACACACCTGTTCACACACACACACGTGTTCACAAAGACACGAGTTCACACACACACGTGTTCACACACACACACCTGTTCACACACACACACGTGTTCACACACACACACACCTGTTCAAGCACACACACGTGTTCGCACACACAGACATATTCACACACACACCTGTTCACACACACATTCACACACACACACCTGTTCACACACACACGTGTTCACACACACACGTGTTCACACACACACCGTTCACACACACACACGTGTTCACACACACACACCTGTTCACACACACATCTGTTCACACACACACGTGTTCACACACACACACCTGTTCACACACTCGTTTTCATACACACACGTGTTCACACACACACACACGTTCACACGCACACAAGCGTGCACACACACACGTGTTCACCCACACTCACACACGTGTTCACACACAAACACACGATCACACACACATGTTCACACACACGCACACACACGTGTTCACACTCACGCACACACACACGTGTTCACACACACACGTTCACACACACACACACACGTTCACACACACACACGTGTTCACACACACACACCTGTTCTCTTTCACATACACACGTGTTCACGCACACACACACGTGTTCACACACAGACACACACAACTGTTCTCACACACACACACCTGTTCACCCACTCACGTGTTCACACACACACACACCTGTTCACACACACGTGTTCACGCACACAAACACCTGTTCACACACACACGCGTTCACACACACACCTGTTCACACACACGTGTTCACACACACACACCTGTTCACACACACACGTTCACATACACACACACGTTCACACACACACACACATTCACACACACACGTGTGCACACACAAACGCACACACACGTTCACACACAAACGTGTTCACACACACACACGTGTTGACACACACACACGTGTTCACACACACGTGTTCAAACAAACACACACACATGTTCACACACACACACGTGGTCACACACACACACATGTCCACACACACGCGTCCACACGCACACATGTCCACACAAACACACACACGTGTCCACACACACACGTGTTCACTCACACACACGTGTTCACACACACACCTGTTAACACACACACCTGTTCACACACACACGTGTTCACACACACACGTGTTCACACACACACGTGTTCACACACACGTGTTCACACACACATGTGTTCACACACACGCACACTAACATTTCACACACACACACGTGTTCACACACATACGTGTTCACACACACACACCTGTTCACACACACACACCTGTTCACACATACACACACCTGCTCACACACACACCTGTTCACAAACACACACCTGTTCACACACACGCACACGTGTTCACACACACACACCTGTTCACACACACACACCTGTTCACACATACACACGTATTCACACACACACACGTGTTCACACACCCACACACATTTTCTCACACACACACGTTCACACACACACTTGTTCACATACACACACACGTGTTCACACACACACCTGTTCACATACAGACACACACACCTGTTCACACACACACACCTGTTCACACACACACCTGTTCACACACACACCTGTTCACATACAGACACACACACACCTGTTCACACACACACACCTGTTCACACACACACACCTGTTCACATACACAGACACATGTCCACACACACACGAGTCCACACACACGTGTTCACACACACCAGTTCTCTCACACACACCTGTTCGCACACACACATGTTCACCAACACACACGTGTTAACACACACACACGTGTTCACACACACACGTGTTCACTCACACACACACGTGTTCACACACACAAACCCTTAATCACACACACACGTTCACACACACACACGTGTTCACACACACACATCTCTTCACACACACACATCCGTTCACACACACCTGTTCAAACACACACATGTTCACACACACACATGTTCACACACACACACGTGTTCACACACACACACACCTGTTCACACACACTCACACCTGTTCACATACACACACACGTGTTCTCACACACACACACGTGTTCTCACACACACACCTGTTCACACACACACACACACCTGTTCTCACACACACACACACCTGTTCACACACACACGTGTTCTCACACACACACACACGTGTTCTCACACACACGTGTTCTCACACACACACACGTGTTCTCACACACACACACGTTTTCTCACACACACACACACGTGTTCTCCTGCACACACACACGTGTTCACATACACACACACGTTTTCACACACAGACACACACACCTGTTCACGCAAACACACCTGTTCACACACACACACACACGTGTTCACACACACACACGTGTTCACACACACACACGTGTTCACACACAAACACCTGGTCACACACACACCTTTTCACACACACCTGTTCACACACACACGTGTTCACACACACACACACGTGTTCACACACACACGTCTTCACATACACACACACGTATTCACACACAGGCACACACACCTGTTCACGCACACACACCTGTTCACACACACACACGTGTTCACACACACACGTGTTCACACACACACATGTGTTCACACACACACACGTGTTCACACACACACACGTTCATACACACACACGTTCACACACACACACACACACGTGTTCACACACACACACCTGTTCACACACACGCACACACACACTTGTTCACATACACACACACGTGTTCACACACACGTGATCACACAAACACATGTGTTCACACACACACGTGTTCACACAGACACACCTGTTCACACACACACACGTGTTCTCACACACACACACCTGTTCACACACACGCACCTGTTCACACACACACACGTGTTCACACACACACACCTTTTCTCCCACACACACACGTGTTCACACACACGTGTGTTCACACACACACACGTGTTCATTCACATACACACACGTGTTCACACACACAAACGTGTTCACACACACGTGTTCACACACACACCTGTTCACGCACACACCTGTTAAAACACACACGTGTTCACACTCACACAAACCTGTTCACACACACACCTGTTCACACACACACACACGTGTTCTCACACACACACACACGTGTTCACACACACACTAGTGTTCACACACACACGTGTTCACACACACACACGTGTTCACACAAACACACGTGTTCACACACACGTGTTCACACACACACACGTGTTCACATACACACACACGTGTTCACACACACGTGATCACACAAACACACGTGTTCACACACTCACGTGTTCACACACACACAGCTGTTCACATACAGACACACACACACACCTGTTCACACACACAGCTGTTCACACACACACACCACTTCACTCACACACACACCTGTTCGTACACACACACGTGTTCACACACACACACATACACACCTGTTCACACACACACACGTGTTCACACACACACACACCTGTTCACACACACACACCTGTTCACACACACACGTGTTCACACACGCACCTGTTCACACACACACGTTCACATACACACACGTGTTCACACACACACACGTTCACACACACACACATGTTCACACACACCCACACACACCTGTTCACACACACACACACGTGTTCACACACACACACGTGTTCACACACACACACGTGTTCACACACACACACCTGTTCACACACACCCACACACACCTGTTCACACACACACACGTGTTCACACACACACACGTGTTCACACACACACACACGTGTTCACACACACACCTGTTCACACACACACGTGTTCTCACACACACACACGTGTTCACACACACACACATGCTCACACACACACACCTGTTCACACACACACGTGTTCACACACACACACACCTGTTCAAACACACACATAACTGTTCACACACACACACGTGTTCTCACACACACACGCGTGTTCTCACACACACATGTTCTCACACACACACCCGTGTTCTCACACAGACCACACACCTGTTCACGCCCACACACCTGTTCACACACACACATGTTCACCAACACACACGTGTTAACACACACACACGTGTTCACACACACACACGTGTTCACTCACACACACACGTGTTCACACACACACGTTTTCACACACAAACACACACACGTGTTCACACACACACACGTGTTCACACACACAAACGTTCACACACACACACGTTCACACACACACACGTGTTCACACACACACACGTGTTCACACACACACACCTGTTCTCATCACACACACGTGTTCACACACACGCACACACACACCTGTTCACGCACACACACCTGTTCACACACACACACACGTGTTCACACACACACGTGTTCACACACACACACGTTTTCACAAACACCTGGTCACACACACACCTTTTCACACACACCTGTTCACACACACACGTGTTCACACACACACACGTGTTCACACACACACGTCCTCACATACACACACACGTGTTCACACACAGGCACACACACCTGTTCACGCACACACACCTGTTCACACACACACACGTGTTCACACACACACGTGTTCACACACACACACATGTATTCACACACACACATGTGTTCACACACACACACGTTCATACACACACGTTCACACAAACACATGTGTTCACACACACACGTGTTCACACAGACACACCTGTTCACACACACACACGTGTTCTCACACACACACACCTGTTCACACACACACCTGTTCACACACACACACGTGTTTACACACACACACCTGTTCTCACACACACACACGTGTTAACACACACACGTGTGTTCACACACACACACGTGTTCACACACATACACACACGTGTTCACACACACAAATGTGTTCACACACACACGTGTTCACATACTTACACACACGTGTTCACACACACGTGTTCACACACACACCTGTTCAGGCACACACCTGTTAAAACACACACGTGTTCACACTCACACACACCTGTTCACACACACACCTGTTCACACACACACACACGTTGTAACACACACACATGTTCACACACACACGTGTTCTCACACACACACACACACGTGTTCACACACACACGTGTTCACACACACGTGTTCACACAAACACACATGTGTTCACACACACACGTGTTCACACACACACGTGTTCACACACACACGTGTTCTCACACACACGTGTTCACACACACACACGTGTTCACATACACACACACGTGTTCACACACACGTGATCACACAAACACACGTGTTCACACACACACGTGTTCACACAGACACACCTGTTCACACACACACACGTGTTCTCACACACACACACCTGTTCACACACACACACCTGTTCACACACACACACTTGTTCACACACACACCTGTTCTCACACACACACACGTGTTCACACACACACGTCTTCACATACACACACACACGTATTCAAACAGAGGCACACTCACCTGTTCACGCACACACACCTGTTCACACACACACACACGTGTTCACACACACACGTGTTCACACACACACATGTGTTCACACACACACACGTGTTCACACACACACACGTTCATACACACACACGTTCACACACACACACACGTGTTCACACACACACACCTGTTCACACACACGCACACACACACTTGTTCACATACACACACACGTGTTCACACACACGTGATCACAGAAACACATGTGTTCACACACACACGTGTTCACACAGACACACCTGTTCACACACACACACGTGTTCTCACACACACACACCTGTTCACACACACGCACCTGTTCACACACACAAATGTGTTCACACACACACACGTGTTCACACACATACACACACGTGTTCACACACACAAATGTGTTCACACACACACGTGTTCACATACTTACACACACGTGTTCACACACACGTGTTCACACACACACCTGTTCAGGCACACACCTGTTAAAACACACACGTGTTCACACTCACACACACCTGTTCACACACACACCTGTTCACACACACACACACGTTGTAACACACACACATGTTCACACACACACGTGTTCTCACACACACACACACACGTGTTCACACACACACGTGTTCACACACACGTGTTCACACAAACACACATGTGTTCACACACACACGTGTTCACACACACACGTGTTCACACACACACGTGTTCTCACACACACGTGTTCACACACACACACGTGTTCACATACACACACACGTGTTCACACACACGTGATCACACAAACACACGTGTTCACACACACACGTGTTCACACAGACACACCTGTTCACACACACACACGTGTTCTCACACACACACACCTGTTCACACACACACACCTGTTCACACACACACACTTGTTCACACACACACCTGTTCTCACACACACACACGTGTTCACACACACACGTCTTCACATACACACACACACGTATTCAAACAGAGGCACACTCACCTGTTCACGCACACACACCTGTTCACACACACACACACCTGTTCTCCCACACACACACGTGTTCACACACACACGTGTGTTCACACACACACACGTGTTCATTCACATACACACACGTGTTCACACACACAAACGTGTTCACACACACGTGTTCACATACATACACACACGTGTTCACACACACGTGTTCACACACACACCTGTTCACGCACACACCTGTTAAAACACACACGTGTTCACACTCACACACACCTGTTCACACACACACCTGTTCACACACACACACATTGTAACACACACACCTGTTCACACACACACACGTGTTCTCACACACACACACACGTGTTCACACACACACTAGTGTTCACACACACACGTGTTCACACACACACGTGTTCACACAAACACACATGTGTTCACACACACGTGTTCACACACATGTGTTCTCACACACACGTGTTCACACACACACGTGTTCACATACACACACACGTGTTCACACACACGTGATCACACAAACACACGTGTTCACACACTCACGTGTTCACACAGACACACCTGTTCACACACACACACGTGTTCTCACACACACACACCTGTTCACACACACACACCTGTTCACACACACACATGTTCTCACACACACACACACACGTGTTCACACACACACGTGTGGTCACACACACACACGTGTTCACACACATACACACACGTGTTCACACACACAAACGTGTTCACACACACACACGTGTTCACATACATACACACACGTGTTCACACACACACACGGGTTCACCCACACGTGTTAACACACACCTGTTCACACACACACCTGTTAAAACACACACATGTGCACACTCACACACACCCGTTCACACACACACCTGTTCACACACACACGTGTTCACAAAGACACGTGTTCACACACACACACGTGTTCACACACACACCTGTTCAAGCACACACACGTGTGCACACACAAACGCACACACACGTTCACACACACACGTGTTCACACACACACACGTGTTGCCACACACACACGTGTTCACACACACACGTGTTCAAACAAACACACACACATGTTCACACACACACACGTGTTCACACACACAAACATGTTCACATACACACCTGTTCACACACACAAACACCTTTTCACACACACACACATGTCCACACACACGCGTCCACACGCACACGTGTCCACACAAACACACACACGTGTCCAAACACACACACGTGTTCACTCACACACACGTGTTCACACACACACCTGTTCACACACACACCTGTTCACACACACACGTGTTCACACACACACGTGTTCACACACACACGTGTTCACACGCACGTGTTCACACACACACGTGTTCACACACACACACACAAACATTTCACACACACACACGTGTTCACACACACACACACAAACATTTCACACACACACACGTGTTCACACACACACGTGTTCACACACACACACCTGTTCACACACACACACCTGTTCACACATACACACACCTGCTCACACACACACCTGTTCACAAACACACACCTGTTCACACACACGCACACGTGTTCACACAGACACACCTGTTCACACACACACACCTGTTCACACATACACACGTATTCACACACACACACACATGTTCACACAACCACACACGTGTTCACACACACACACGTTCACACACACACTTGTTCACATACACAAACACGTGTTCACACACACACCTGTTCACATACAGACACACACACACCTGTTCACACACACACACCTGTTCACACACACACACCTGTTCACACACACACCTGTTCACACACACAAACCTGTTCACACATACACACACCTGCTCACACACACACCTGTTCACAAACACACACCTGTTCACACACACGCACACGTGTTCACACAGACACACCTGTTCACACACACACACCTGTTCACACATACACACGTATTCACACACACACACACATGTTCACACAACCACACACGTGTTCACACACACACACGTTCACACACACACTTGTTCACATACACACACACTTGTTCACACACACACCTGTTCACATAAAGACACACACACACCTGTTCACACACACACACCTGTTCACACACACACACCTGTTCACACACACACCTGTTCACATACAGACACACACACACCTGTTCACACACACAGCTGTTCACACACACACACCAGTTCACTCACACACACACCTGTTCGCACACACACACGTGTTCACACACACACATACACACCTGTTCACACACACACACGTGTTCACACACACACACACCTGTTCACACACACACACCTGTTCACACACACACGTGTTCACACACGCACCTGTTCACACACACACGTTCACATACACACATGTGTTCACACACACACACGTTCACACACACACACCTGTTCACACACACCCACACACACCTGTTCACACACACACACACGTGTTCACACACACACGTGTTCACACACACACACGTGTTCACACACACACCTGTTCACACACACACACATGTGTTCTCACACAGACACACGTGTTCACACACACACACTTGTTCACACTCACACACCTGTTCACACACGTGTTCACACACACACACCTGTTCACACACACACACCTGTTCACACACACACGTGTTCTCACACACACACGCGTGTTCTCACACACACATGCTCTCACACACACACACACGTGTTCTCACACAGACACACACACCTGTTCACGCACACACACCTGTTCACACACACACACATGTTCACCAACACACACGTGTTAACACACACACACGTGTTCACACACACACGTGTTCACTCACACACACGTGTTCACACACGCACACCCTTATTCACACACACGTTCACACACACACACGTGTTCACACACACACCTGTTCACACACACACACATGTGTTCTCACACAGACACACGTGTTCACACACACACACTTGTTCACACTCACACACCTGTTCACACACACACGTGTTCACACACACACACCTGTTCACACACACACACCTGTTCACACACACACGTGTTCTCACACACACACGCGTGTTCTCACACACACATGCTCTCACACACACACACGTGTTCTCACACAGACACACACACCTGTTCACGCACACACACCTGTTCACACACACACACATGTTCCCCAACACACACGTGTTAACACACACACACGTGTTCACACACACACGTGTTCACTCACACACACACGTGTTCACACACGCACACCCTTATTCACACACACGTTCACACACACACACGTGTTCACACACACACATCTGTTCACACACACACATCTGTTCACACACACACACATCCGTTCACACACACATCTGTTCAAACAAACACATGTTCACACACACACACCTGTTCACACACACACACGTCTTCACACACACACACCTGTTCACACACACTCACACCTGTTCACATACACACACACGTGTTCTCACACACACACACGTGTTCTCACACACACACCTGTTCACACACACACACCTGTTCTCTCACACACACACACCTGTTCACACACACAAACGTGTTCTCACACACACACGTGTTCTCACACACACGTGTTCTCACACATACACACGTGTTCTCACACACACACACACGTTTTCTCACACACACACACGTGTTCTCATGCACACACACACGTGTTCACATACACACACACGTTTTCACACACAGACACACACACCTGTTCACGCAAACTCACCTGTTCACACACACACACGTGTTCACACACACACGTGTTCACACACACACACGTGTTCACACACACACCTGTTCACACACACACACCTGTTCACACACACACCTGTTCACACACACACACAAGTGTTCACACACACACCTGTACACTCACACACACACACGTGTTCACACACACACACACCTGTTCACACACACACACACGTGTTCACACACACACACGTGTTCACACACACACGTTTTCTCACACAAACACACACACGTGTTCACACACACACACACACGTGTTCACACACACACACGTGTTCACAAAAACACACACCTGTTCTCACACACACACACACGTGTTCACACACAGGCACACACACACCTGTTCACGCACACACACATGTTCACACACACACACGTGTTCACACACACACACGTGTTCACACACAAACACCTGGTCACACACACACCTTTTCACACACACCTGTTCACACACACACGTGTTCACACACACACACACGTGTTAACACACACAAGTCTTCACATACACACACACGTGTTCACACACAGGCACACACACCTGTTCACGCACACACACCTGTTCACACACACACACACACGTGTTTACACACACACGTGTTCACACACACACACATGTGTTCACACACACACATGTGTTCACACACACACACGTTCATACACACACACGTTCACACACACACACCTGTTCACACACACACACCTGTTCACACACACCTGTTCACACACAGACAAACACACACCTGTTCACACAAACACACATGTTCACACACACACACCTGTACACACACACACCTGTTCACACACACACACACCTGTCCACACACACACCCCTGTCCACACACACACGTGTTCACACACACACGTGTTCACACACACACCTGTTCACACGCACACACACACACACGTGTTCACGCACACACACCTGTTCACACACACACCTGTTCACACACATACACACACACCTGTTCACACACGTGTTCACACACACACACCTGTTCACACACACACGTTCACATACACACACACGTTCACATACACTCACACGTTCACACACACACACGTGTTCACACACACACACGTGTTCACACACACACACCTGTTGTCACACACACGCACCTGTTCACACACACACGTTCACATACACACACGTGTTCACACACACACGCGTTCACACACACACACCCGTTCACACACACCCACACACACCTGTTCACACACACACACACGTGTTCACACACACACCTGTTCACACACACACACACGTGTTCTCACACACACACACGTGTTCACACACACACATGTTCACACACACACACCTGTTCACACACACACGTGTTCACACACACACACCTGTTCACACACACACACCTGTTCACACACACACACGTGTTCTCACACACACACGCGTGTTCTCACGTGTGAACGTGTGTGTGTGAACAAGTGTGTGTGTGTGAACACGTGTGTGTGTGAACGCGTGTGTGTGTGTGAACACGTGTGTGTGTGTGAACTCGTGTGTGTGTGTGTGAACACGTGTGTGTGCGAACAGGTGTGTGTGTGAACAGGTTCTCACACACACGTGTTCTCACACACACACACGTGTTCTCTCACACACACACACGTTTCTCACACACACACACGTGTTCTCATGCACACACACGTGTTCACATACACACACACGTTTTCACACACAGACACACACACCTGTTCACGCAAACGCACCTGTTCACACACACACACGTGTTCACACACACACACCTGTTCACACACACACACAAGTGTTCACACACACACCTGTACACTCACACACACACACGTGTTCACACACACACACACCTGTTCACACACACACACACACGTGTTCACACACACACGTGTTCACACACACACGTTTTCACACACAAACACACACACGTGTTCACACACACACACACATGTGTTCACACACACACGCACACACACACACGTGTTCACGCACACACACACCTGTTCACACACACACGTGTTCACACACACACACCTGTTCACACACGTGTTCACACACACACACACCTGTTCACACACACACGTTCACGTACGCACACACGTTCACATACACTCACACACGTGTTCACACACACACACGTGTTCACACACACACACCTGTTCTCACACACACACACACACACACGTGTTCACACAAACACACGTGTTCACACACACACACCTGTTCTCACACACACACGCGTGTTCACACACAGACGCACACACCTGTTCACGCACACACACCTGTTCACACACACACACACGTGTTCACACACACACACGTGTTCACACACACACACACGTGTTCACACACAAACACCTGGTCTCACACACACCTTTTCACACACACCTGTTCACACACACACGTGTTCACACACACACACACACGTGTTCACACACACACACGTGATCACACACAAACACACACACGTGTTCACACACACGCACACACACGTGTTCACGCACACACGTGTTCACACACACACATCTGTTCTCACACACACACACACGTGTTCACACACACACGTGTTCACACACACACACCTGTTCTCATGCACACACACCTGTTCACACACACACACGTGTTCACACACACACACACGTGTTCACACACACACACCTTTTCTCCCACACACACACGTGTTCACACACACACGTGTGTTCACACACACACACGTGTTCATTCACATACACACACGTGTTCACACACACAAACGTGTTCACACACACACGTGTTCACATACATACACACACGTGTTCACACACACGTGTTCACACACACACCTGTTCACGCACACACCTGTTAAAACACACACGTGTTCACACTCACACACACCTGTTCACACACACACCTGTTCACACACACACACATTGTAACACACACACCTGTTCACACACACACACGTGTTCTCACACACACACACACGTGTTCACACACACACTAGTGTTCACACACACACGTGTTCACACACACACACGTGTTCACACAAACACACATGTGTTCACACACACGTGTTCACACACATGTGTTCTCACACACACGTGTTCACACACACACACGTGTTCACATACACACACACGTGTTCACACACACGTGATCACACAAACGCACGTGTTCACACACTCACGTGTTCACACAGACACACCTGTTCACACACACACACGTGTTCTCACACACACACACCTGTTCACACACACACACCTGTTCACACACACACACATGTTCTCACACACACACACACGTGTTCACACACACACGTGTGTTCACACACACACACGTGTTCACACACATACACACACGTGTTCACACACACAAACGTGTTCACACACACACACGTGTTCACATACATACACACACGTGTTCACACACACACACGGGTTCACACACACGTGTTAACACACACCTGTTCACGCACACACCTGTTAAAACACACACATGTTCACACTCACATACACCTGTTCACACACACACCTTTTCACACACACACGTGTTCACAAAGACACGTGTTCACACACACACGTGTTCACACACACACACCTGTTCAAGCACACACACGTGTTCACACCTATTCACACACACATTCACACACACACACCTGTTCACACACACACACGTGTTCACACACACACGTGTTCACACACACACACTTTTCACAAACACACACGTGTTCACACACACCCACCTGTTCACACACACACCTGTTCACACACACACGTGTTCACACACACACACACCTGTTCACACACACACATTTACATACACACACGTGTTCACACACACACACACGTTCACACGCACACAAGCGTGCACACACACACGTGTTCACCCACACTCACACACGTGTTCACACACAAACACACGATCACACACACATGTTCACACACACGCACTCACACGTGTTCACACTCACGCACACACACACGTGTTCACACACACAGGTTCACACACACACACGTTCACACACACACACGTGTTCACACACACACACACACCTGTTCTCTTACACACACACACGTGTTCACACACAGACACACACACCTGTTCTCACACACACACACCTGTTCACCCACTCACGTGTTCACACACACACACCTGTTCACACACACGTGTTCACGCACACACACCTGTTCACACACACACGTTCACATACACACACACGTTCACACACACACACGTTCACACACACACACGTGTGCACACACAAACGCACACACACGTTCACACACACACGTGTTGACACACACACACGTGTTCACACACACACGTGTTCACATACATACACACACGTGTTCACACACACGTGTTCACACACACACCTGTTCACGCACACACCTGTTAAAACACACACGTGTTCACACTCACACACACCTGTTCACACACACACACACACGTTGTAACACACACACCTGTTCACACACACACACGTGTTCTCACACACACACACGTGTTCACACACACACTAGTGTTCACACACACACGTGTTCACACACACACACGTGTTCACACAAACACACATGTGTTCACACACTCGTGTTCACACACACACACGTGTTCACACACACGAGTTCTCACACACACGTGTTCACACACACACGTGTTCACATACACACACACGTGTTCACACACACGTGATCACACAAACACACGTGTTCACACACACACGTGTTCACACAGACACACCTGTTCACACACACACACGTGTTCTCACACACACACACCTGTTCACACACACACACCTGTTCACACACACACACCTGTTCTCTCACACACACACACACACGTGTGTTCACACACACACACGTGTTTACACACATACACACACGTGTTCACACACGGAAACGTGTTCACACACACACACACGTGTTCACATACATACACACACGCGTTCACACACACACACCCGTTCACACACACCCACACACACCTGTTCACACACACACACACGTGTTCACACACACACCTGTTCACACACACACACACGTGTTCTCACACACACACACGTGTTCACACACACACATGTTCACACACACACACCTGTTCACACACACACGTGTTCACACACACACACCTGTTCACACACACACACCTGTTCACACACACACACGTGTTCTCACACACACACGCGTGTTCTCACGTGTGAACGTGTGTGTGTGAACAAGTGTGTGTGTGTGAACACGTGTGTGTGTAAACGCGTGTGTGTGTGTGAACACGTGTGTGTGTGTGAACTCGTGTGTGTGTGTGTGAACACGTGTGTGTGCGAACAGGTGTGTGTGTGAACAGGTTCTCACACACACGTGTTCTCACACACACACACGTGTTCTCTCACACACACACACGTTTCTCACACACACACACGTGTTCTCATGCACACACACGTGTTCACATACACACACACGTTTTCACACACAGACACACACACCTGTTCACGCAAACGCACCTGTTCACACACACACACGTGTTCACACACACACACCTGTTCACACACACACACCTGTTTACACACACACCTGTTCACACACACACACAAGTGTTCACACACACACCTGTACACTCACACACACACACGTGTTCACACACACACACACCTGTTCACACACACACACACACGTGTTCACACACACACGTGTTCACACACACACGTTTTCACACACAAACACACACACGCGTTCACACACACACACACATGTGTTCACACACACACGCACACACACACACGTGTTCACGCACACACACACCTGTTCACACACACACGTGTTCACACACACACACCTGTTCACACACGTGTTCACACACACACACACCTGTTCACACACACACGTTCACGTACGCACACACGTTCACATACACTCACACACGTGTTCACACACACACACGTGTTCACACACACACACCTGTTCTCACACACACACACACACACGTGTTCACACAAACACACGTGTTCACACACACACACCTGTTCTCACACACACACGCGTGTTCACACACAGACGCACACACCTGTTCACGCACACACACCTGTTCACACACACACACACGTGTTCACACACACACACGTGTTCACACACACACACACGTGTTCACACACAAACACCTGGTCTCACACACACCTTTTCACACACACCTGTTCACACACACACGTGTTCACACACACACACACACACGTGTTCACACACACACGTGATCACACACAAACACACACACGTGTTCACACACACGCACACACACGTGTTCACGCACACACGTGTTCACACACACACATCTGTTCTCACACACACACACACACGTGTTCACACACACACGTGTTCACACACACACACCTGTTCTCATGCACACACACACCTGTTCACACACACACACGTGTTCACACACACACACACGTGTTCACACACACACACCTTTTCTCCCACACACACACGTGTTCACACACACACGTGTGTTCACACACACACACGTGTTCATTCACATACACACACGTGTTCACACACACAAACGTGTTCACACACACACGTGTTCACATACATACACACACGTGTTCACACACACGTGTTCACACACACACCTGTTCACGCACACACCTGTTAAAACACACACGTGTTCACACTCACACACACCTGTTCACACACACACCTGTTCACACACACACACACATTGTAACACACACACCTGTTCACACACACACACGTGTTCTCACACACACACACACGTGTTCACACACACACTAGTGTTCACACACACACGTGTTCACACACACACACGTGTTCACACAAACACACATGTGTTCACACACACGTGTTCACACACATGTGTTCTCACACACACGTGTTCACACACACACACGTGTTCACATACACACACACGTGTTCACACACACGTGATCACACAAACGCACGTGTTCACACACTCACGTGTTCACACAGACACACCTGTTCACACACACACACGTGTTCTCACACACACACACCTGTTCACACACACACACCTGTTCACACACACACACATGTTCTCACACACACACACACGTGTTCACACACACACGTGTGTTCACACACACACACGTGTTCACACACATACACACACGTGTTCACACACACAAACGTGTTCACACACACACACGTGTTCACATACATACACACACGTGTTCACACACACACACGGGTTCACACACACGTGTTAACACACACCTGTTCACGCACACACCTGTTAAAACACACACATGTTCACACTCACACACACCTGTTCACACACACACCTTTTCACACACACACGTGTTCACAAAGACACGTGTTCACACACACACGTGTTCACACACACACACCTGTTCAAGCACACACACGTGTTCACACCTATTCACACACACATTCACACACACACACCTGTTCACACACACACACGTGTTCACACACACACGTGTTCACACACACACACTTTTCACAAACACACACGTGTTCACACACACCCACCTGTTCACACACACACCTGTTCACACACACACGTGTTCACACACACACACACCTGTTCACACACACACATTTACATACACACACGTGTTCACACACACACACGTTCACACGCACACAAGCGTGCACACACACACGTGTTCACCCACACTCACACACGTGTTCACACACAAACACACGATCACACACACATGTTCACACACACGCACTCACACGTGTTCACACTCACGCACACACACACGTGTTCACACACACAGGTTCACACACACACACGTTCACACACACACACGTGTTCACACACACACACACACCTGTTCTCTTACACACACACACGTGTTCACACACAGACACACACACCTGTTCTCACACACACACACCTGTTCACCCACTCACGTGTTCACACACACACACCTGTTCACACACACGTGTTCACGCACACACACCTGTTCACACACACACGTTCACATACACACACACGTTCACACACACACACGTTCACACACACACACGTGTGCACACACAAACGCACACACACGTTCACACACACACGTGTTGACACACACACACGTGTTCACACACACACGTGTTCACATACATACACACACGTGTTCACACACACGTGTTCACACACACACCTGTTCACGCACACACCTGTTAAAACACACACGTGTTCACACTCACACACACCTGTTCACACACACACACACACGTTGTAACACACACACCTGTTCACACACACACACGTGTTCTCACACACACACACGTGTTCACACACACACTAGTGTTCACACACACACGTGTTCACACACACACACGTGTTCACACAAACACACATGTGTTCACACACTCGTGTTCACACACACACACGTGTTCACACACACGAGTTCTCACACACACGTGTTCACACACACACGTGTTCACATACACACACACGTGTTCACACACACGTGATCACACAAACACACGTGTTCACACACACACGTGTTCACACAGACACACCTGTTCACACACACACACGTGTTCTCACACACACACACCTGTTCACACACACACACCTGTTCACACACACACACCTGTTCTCTCACACACACACACACACACACGTGTGTTCACACACACACACGTGTTTACACACATACACACACGTGTTCACACACGGAAACGTGTTCACACACACACACACGTGTTCACATACATACACACACGTGTTCACACACACACACACGGGTTCACACACACGTATTAACACACACCTGTTCACGCACACACCTGTTAAAACACACACATGTTCACACTCACACACACCTGTTCACACACACACACGTGTTCACAAAGACACGTGTTCACACACACACACGTGTTCACACACACACACACCTGTTCACACACACACACGTGTTCACACACACACACCTGTTCAAGCACACACACGTGTTCGCACACACACACGTTCACACACACACCTGTTCACACACACATTCACACACACACACCTGTTCACACACACACACGTGTTCACACACACACGCCTGTTCACACACACACGTGTTCACACACACACACCTGTTCACACACACACCTGTTCACACACACACGTGTTCACATACACACACACCTGTTCACACACACACATTTACATACACACACGTGTTCACACACACACGTTCACACGCACACAAGCGTGCACACACACACGTGTTCACCCACACTCACACACGTGTTCACACACACTCACACACGTGTTCACACACAAACACACGATCACACACACATGTTCACACACACGCACACACACGTGTGCACACTCACGCACACACACACGTGTTCACACACACACGTTCACACACACACACGTTCACACACACACACATGTTCACACACACACACACCTGTTCTCTTACACACACACACGTGTTCACGCACACACACACACGTGTTCACACACAGACACACACACCTGTTCTCACACACACACACCTGTTCACCCACTCACGTGTTCACACACACACACCTGTTCACACACACGTGTTCACGCACACACACCTGTTCACACACACATGTGTTCACACACACACCTTTTCACACACACGTGTTCACACACACACACCTGTTCACACACACACGTTCACTTACACACACACGTTCACACACACACACACGTTCACACACACACGTGTGCACACACAAACGCACACACACGTTCACACACACGTGTTCACACACACACACGTGTTGCCACACACACACGTGTTCACACACACACGTGTTCAAACAAACACACACACATGTTCACACACACACACGTGTTCACACACACAAACATGTTCACATACACACCTGTTCACACACACAAACTCCTTTTCACACACACACACATGTCCACACACACGCGTCCACACGCACACGTGTCCACACAAACACACACACGTGTCCAAACACACACACGTGTTCACTCACACACACGTGTTCACACACACAGCTGTTCACACACACACCTGTTCACACACACACGTGTTCACACACACACGTGTTCACACACACACGTGTTCACACGCACGTGTTCACACACACACGTGTTCACACACACACACACAAACATTTCACACACACACACGTGTTCACACACACACACACACAAACATTTCACACACACACACGTGTTCACACACACACGTGTTCACACACACACACCTGTTCACACACACACACCTGTTCACACATACACACACCTGCTCACACACACACCTGTTCACATACAGACACACACACGTGTTCACACACACACACCTGTTCACACACACACACCTGTTCACACACACCTGTTCACACACACACACCTGTTCACACATACACACACCTGCTCACACACACACCTGTTCACAAACACACACCTGTTCACACACACGCACACGTGTTCACACAGACACACCTGTTCACACACACACACCTGTTCACACATACACACGTATTCACACACACACACACATGTTCACACAACCACACACGTGTTCACACACACACACGTTCACACACACACTTGTTCACATACACACACACGTGTTCAAACACACACCTGTTCACATACAGACACACACACACCTGTTCACACACACACACCTGTTCACACACACACCTGTTCACATACAGACACACACACACCTGTTCACACACACAGCTGTTCACACACACACACCAGTTCACTCACACACACACCTGTTCGCACACACACACGTGTTCACACACACACATACACACCTGTTCACACACACACACGTGTTCACACACACACACACCTGTTCACACACACACCTGTTCACACACACACGTGTTAACACACGCACCTGTTCACACACACACGTTCACATACACACACGTGTTCACACACACACACGTTCACACACACACACCTGTTCACACACACCCACACACACCTGTTCACACACACACACACGTGTTCACACACACACACACGTGTTCACACACACACACGTGTTCACACACACACCTGTTCACAAACACACACGTGTGTTCTCACACAGACACACGTGTTCACACACACACACTTGTTCACACTCACACACCTGTTCACACACACACGTGTTCACACACACACACCTGTTCACACACACCTGTTCACACACACACGTGTTCTCACACACACACGCGTGTTCTCACCCACACATGTTCTCACACACACACACGTGTTCTCACACAGACACACACACCTGTTCACGCACACACACCTGTTCACACACACACACATGTTCACCAACACACACGTGTTAACACACACACACGTGTTCACACACACACGTGTTCACTCACACACACACGTGTTCACACACGCACACCCTTATTCACACACACACTTTCACACACACACACGTGTTCACACACACACATCTGTTCACACACACACATCTGTTCACACACACACACATCCGTTCACACACACATCTGTTCAAACACACACATGTTCACACACACACACCTGTTCACACACACACACGTGTTCACACACACACACCTGTTCACACACACTCACACCTGTTCACATACACACACACGTGTTCTCACACACACACACGTGTTCTCACACACACACCTGTTCACACACACACACCTGTTCTCTCACACACACACACCTGTTCACACACACACACGTGTTCTCACACACACACGTGTTCTCTCACACATGTGTTCTCACACATACACACGTGTTCTCACACACACACACACGTTTTCTCACACACACACACGTGTTCTCATGCACACACACACGTGTTCACATACACACACACGTTTTCACACACAGACACACACACCTGTTCACGCAAACGCACCTGTTCACACACACACACGTGTTCACACACACACGTGTTCACACACACACACGTGTTCACACACACACACCTGTTCACACACACACCTGTTCACACACACACACCTGTTCTCACACACACACACAAGTGTTCACACACACACCTGTACACTCACACACACACACGTGTTCACACACACACCTGTTCACACACACACACACGTGTTCACACACACACACGTGTTCACACACACACGTTTTCACACACAAACACACACACGTGTTCACACACACACACACGTGTTCACACACACACACGTGTTCACAAAAACACACACCTGTTCTCACACACACACACACGTGTTCACACACAGGCACACGTGTTAACACACACAAGTCTTCACATACACACACACACGTGTTCACACACAGGCACACACACCTGTTCACGCACACACACCTGTTCACACACACACACACGTGTTCACACACACACGTGTTCACACACACGCACCTGTTCACACACACACGTGTTCACACACACACACCTTTTCTCCCACAAACACACGTGTTCACACACACACGTGTGTTCACACACACACACGTGTTCATTCACATACACACACGTGTTCACACACACAAACGTGTTCACACACACACGTGTTCACACACACACCTGTTCACGCACACACCTGTTAAAACACACACGTGTTCACACTCACACAAACCTGTTCACACACACACCTGTTCACACACACACACGTGTTCTCACACACACACACACGTGTTCACACACACACTAGTGTTCACACACACACGTGTTCACACACACACACGTGTTCACACAAACACACGTATTCACACACACGTGTTCACACACACACACGTGTTCACATACACACACACGTGTTCACACACACGTGATCACACAAACACACGTGTTCACACACTCACGTGTTCACACACACACACCTGTTCACATACAGACACACACACACCTGTTCACACACACAGCAGTTCACACACACACACCACTTCACTCACACACACACCTGTTCGTACACACACACGTGTTCACACACACACACATACACACCTGTTCACACACACACACGTGTTCACACACACACACACCTGTTCACACACACACACCTGTTCACACACACACGTGTTCACACACGCACCTGTTCACACACACACGTTCACATACACACACGTGTTCACACACACACACGTTCACACACACACACATGTTCACACACACCCACACACACCTGTTCACACACACACACACGTGTTCACACACACACACGTGTTCACACACACACACGTGTTCACACACACACCTGTTCAAACACACACACACGTGTTCTCACACAGACACACGTGTTCACACACACACACTTGTTCACACTCACACACCTGTTCACACACACACGTGTTCACACACACACACCTGTTCACACACACCCACACACACCTGTTCACACACACACACGTGTTCACACACACACACGTGTTCACACACACACACACGTGTTCACACACACACCTGTTCACACACACACGTGTTCTCACACACACACACGTGTTCACACACACACACATGCTCACACACACACACCTGTTCACACACACACGTGTTCACACACACACACACCTGTTCAAACACACACATAACTGTTCGCACACACACACGTGTTCTCATACACACACGCGTGTTCTCACACACACATGTTCTCACACACACACCCGTGTTCTCACACAGACCACACACCTGTTCACGCCCACACACCTGTTCACACACACACATGTTCACCAACACACACGTGTTAACACACACACACGTGTTCACACACACACACGTGTTCACTCACACACACACGTGTTCACACACACACCCTTATTCACACACACACGTTCAAACACACACACGTGTTCACACACACACATCTCTTCACACACACATCCGTTCACACACACACCTGTTCAAACACACACATGTTCACACACACACATGTTCACACACACACACGTGTTCACACACACACACACCTGTTCACACACACTCACACCTATTCACATACACACACACGTGTTCTCACACACACACGTGTTCTCACACACACACCTGTTCACACACACACACACCTGTTCTCACACACACACACACCTGTTCACACACACACGTGTTCTCACACACACACACACGTGTTCTCACACACACGTGTTCTCACACACATACACGTGTTCTCACACACACACACACGTTTTCTCACACACACACACGTGTTCTCCTGCACACACACACGTGTTCACATACACACACACGTTTTCACACACAGACACACACACCTGTTCACGCAAACACACCTGTTCACACACACACACGTGTTCACACACACACGTGTTCACACACACACACGTGTTGACACACACACACCTGTTCACACACACATTCCTGTTCACACACATAAGTGTTCACACACACACCTTTACACTCACACACACACACGTATTCACACACACACACCTGTTCACACACACACACACGTGTTCACACACACACGTGTTCACACACACACGTTTTCACACACAAACACACACACCTGTTCACACACACACACACGTGTTCACACACACACACACGTTCACACACACACACGTTCACACATACACACGTGTTCACACACACACACGTGTTCACACACACACACCTGTTCTCACACACACACACGTGTTCACACACACGCACACACACACCTGTTCACGCACACACACCTGTTCACACACACACACACACGTGTTCACACACACACACGTGTTCACACACACACACGTGTTCACACACAAACACCTGGTCACACACACACCTTTTCACACACACCTGTTCACACACACACGTGTTCACACACACACACACGTGTTCACACACACACGTCTTCACATACACACACACACGTATTCAAACAGAGGCACACTCACCTGTTCACGCACACACACCTGTTCACACACACACACACGTGTTCACACACACACGTGTTCACACACACACATGTGTTCACACACACACACGTGTTCACACACACACACGTTCATACACACACACGTTCACACACACACACACGTGTTCACACACACACACCTGTTCACACACACGCACACACACACTTGTTCACATACACACACACGTGTTCACACACACGTGATCACAGAAACACATGTGTTCACACACACACGTGTTCACACAGACACACCTGTTCACACACACACACGTGTTCTCACACACACACACCTGTTCACACACACGCACCTGTTCACACACACACACGTGTTCACACACACACACCTTTTCTCCCACACACACACGTGTTCACACACACACGTGTGTTCACACACACACACGTGTTCATTCACATACACACACGTGTTCACACACACAAACGTGTTCACACACACGTGTTCACATACATACACACACGTGTTCACACACACGTGTTCACACACACACCTGTTCACGCACACACCTGTTAAAACACACACGTGTTCACACTCACACACACCTGTTCACACACACACCTGTTCACACACACACACATTGTAACACACACACCTGTTCACACACACACACGTGTTCTCACACACACACACACGTGTTCACACACACACTAGTGTTCACACACACACGTGTTCACACACACACGTGTTCACACAAACACACATGTGTTCACACACACGTGTTCACACACATGTGTTCTCACACACACGTGTTCACACACACACGTGTTCACATACACACACACGTGTTCACACACACGTGATCACACAAACACACGTGTTCACACACTCACGTGTTCACACAGACACACCTGTTCACACACACACACGTGTTCTCACACACACACACCTGTTCACACACACACACCTGTTCACACACACACATGTTCTCACACACACACACACACGTGTTCACACACACACGTGTGGTCACACACACACACGTGTTCACACACATACACACACGTGTTCACACACACAAACGTGTTCACACACACACACGTGTTCACATACATACACACACGTGTTCACACACACACACGGGTTCACACACACGTGTTAACACACACCTGTTCACACACACACCTGTTAAAACACACACATGTTCACACTCACACACACCCGTTCACACACACACCTGTTCACACACACACGTGTTCACAAAGACACGTGTTCACACACACACACGTGTTCACACACACACACCTGTTCAAGCACACACACGTGTGCACACACAAACGCACACACACGTTCACACACACACGTGTTCACACACACACACGTGTTGCCACACACACACGTGTTCACACACACACGTGTTCAAACAAACACACACACATGTTCACACACACACACGTGTTCACACACACAAACATGTTCACATACACACCTGTTCACACACACAAACACCTTTTCACACACACACACATGTCCACACACACGCGTCCACACGCACACGTGTCCACACAAACACACACACGTGTCCAAACACACACACGTGTTCACTCACACACACGTGTTCACACACACACCTGTTCACACACACACCTGTTCACACACACACGTGTTCACACACACACGTGTTCACACACACACGTGTTCACACGCACGTGTTCACACACACACGTGTTCACACACACACACACAAACATTTCACACACACACACGTGTTCACACACACACACACAAACATTTCACACACACACGTGTTCACACACACACGTGTTCACACACACACACCTGTTCACACACACACACCTGTTCACACATACACACACCTGCTCACACACACACCTGTTCACAAACACACACCTGTTCACACACACGCACACGTGTTCACACAGACACACCTGTTCACACACACACACCTGTTCACACATACACACGTATTCACACACACACACACATGTTCACACAACCACACACGTGTTCACACACACACACGTTCACACACACACTTGTTCACATACACAAACACGTGTTCACACACACACCTGTTCACATACAGACACACACACACCTGTTCACACACACACACCTGTTCACACACACACACCTGTTCACACACACACCTGTTCACACACACAAACCTGTTCACACATACACACACCTGCTCACACACACACCTGTTCACAAACACACACCTGTTCACACACACGCACACGTGTTCACACAGACACACCTGTTCACACACACACACCTGTTCACACATACACACGTATTCACACACACACACACATGTTCACACAACCACACACGTGTTCACACACACACACGTTCACACACACACTTGTTCACATACACACACACTTGTTCACACACACACCTGTTCACATAAAGACACACACACACCTGTTCACACACACACACCTGTTCACACACACACACCTGTTCACACACACACCTGTTCACATACAGACACACACACACCTGTTCACACACACAGCTGTTCACACACACACACCAGTTCACTCACACACACACCTGTTCGCACACACACACGTGTTCACACACACACATACACACCTGTTCACACACACACACGTGTTCACACACACACACACCTGTTCACACACACACACCTGTTCACACACACACGTGTTCACACACGCACCTGTTCACACACACACGTTCACATACACACATGTGTTCACACACACACACGTTCACACACACACACCTGTTCACACACACCCACACACACCTGTTCACACACACACACACGTGTTCACACACACACGTGTTCACACACACACACGTGTTCACACACACACCTGTTCACACACACACACATGTGTTCTCACACAGACACACGTGTTCACACACACACACTTGTTCACACTCACACACCTGTTCACACACGTGTTCACACACACACACCTGTTCACACACACACACCTGTTCACACACACACGTGTTCTCACACACACACGCGTGTTCTCACACACACATGCTCTCACACACACACACACGTGTTCTCACACAGACACACACACCTGTTCACGCACACACACCTGTTCACACACACACACATGTTCACCAACACACACGTGTTAACACACACACACGTGTTCACACACACACGTGTTCACTCACACACACGTGTTCACACACGCACACCCTTATTCACACACACGTTCACACACACACACGTGTTCACACACACACCTGTTCACACACACACACATGTGTTCTCACACAGACACACGTGTTCACACACACACACTTGTTCACACTCACACACCTGTTCACACACACACGTGTTCACTAACACACACCTGTTCACACACACACACGTGTTCTCACACACACACGCGTGTTCTCACACACACATGCTCTCACACACACACACGTGTTCTCACACAGACACACACACCTGTTCACGCACACACACCTGTTCACACACACACACATGTTCACCAACACACACGTGTTAACACATACACACGTGTTCACACACACACGTGTTCACTCACACACACACGTGTTCACACACGCACACCCTTATTCACACACACGTTCACACACACACACGTGTTCACACACACACATCTGTTCACACACACACATCTGTTCACACACACACACATCCGTTCACACACACATCTGTTCAAACACACACATGTTCACACACACACACCTGTTCACACACACACACGTCTTCACACACACACACCTGTTCACACACACTCACACCTGTTCACATACACACACACGTGTTCTCACACACACACACGTGTTCTCACACACACACCTGTTCACACACACACACCTGTTCTCTCACACACACACACCTGTTCACACACACAAACGTGTTCTCACACACACACGTGTTCTCACACACACGTGTTCTCACACATACACACGTGTTCTCACACACACACACACGTTTTCTCACACACACACACGTGTTCTCATGCACACACACACGTGTTCACATACACACACACGTTTTCACACACAGACACACACACCTGTTCACGCAAACTCACCTGTTCACACACACACACGTGTTCACACACACACGTGTTCACACACACACACGTGTTCACACACACACCTGTTCACACACACACACCTGTTCACACACACACCTGTTCACACACACACACAAGTGTTCACACACACACCTGTACACTCACACACACACACGTGTTCACACACACACACACCTGTTCACACACACACACACGTGTTCACACACACACACGTGTTCACACACACACGTTTTCTCACACAAACACACACACGTGTTCACACACACACACACACGTGTTCACACACACACACGTGTTCACAAAAACACACACCTGTTCTCACACACACACACACGTGTTCACACACAGGCACACACACACCTGTTCACGCACACACACATGTTCACACACACACACGTGTTCACACACACACACGTGTTCACACACACACACGTGTTCACACACAAACACCTGGTCACACACACACCTTTTCACACACACCTGTTCACACACACACGTGTTCACACACACACACACGTGTTAACACACACAAGTCTTCACATACACACACACGTGTTCACACACAGGCACACACACCTGTTCACGCACACACACCTGTTCACACACACACACACACGTGTTTACACACACACGTGTTCACACACACACACATGTGTTCACACACACACATGTGTTCACACACACACACGTTCATACACACACACGTTCACACACACACACCTGTTCACACACACACACCTGTTCACACACACCTGTTCACACACAGACAAACACACACCTGTTCACACAAACACACATGTTCACACACACACACCTGTACACACACACACCTGTTCACACACACACACACCTGTCCACACACACACCCCTGTCCACACACACACGTGTTCACACACACACGTGTTCACACACACACCTGTTCACACGCACACACACACACACGTGTTCACGCACACACACCTGTTCACACACACACCTGTTCACACACATACACACACACCTGTTCACACACGTGTTCACACACACACACCTGTTCACACACACACGTTCACATACACACACACGTTCACATACACTCACACGTTCACACACACACACGTGTTCACACACACACACGTGTTCACACACACACACCTGTTGTCACACACACGCACCTGTTCACACACACACGTTCACATACACACACGTGTTCACACACACACGCGTTCACACACACACACCCGTTCACACACACCCACACACACCTGTTCACACACACACACACGTGTTCACACACACACCTGTTCACACACACACACGTGTTCTCACACACACACACGTGTTCACACACACACATGTTCACACACACACACCTGTTCACACACACACGTGTTCACACACACACACCTGTTCACACACACACACCTGTTCACACACACACACGTGTTCTCACACACACACGCGTGTTCTCACGTGTGAACGTGTGTGTGTGAACAAGTGTGTGTGTGTGAACACGTGTGTGTGTGAACGCGTGTGTGTGTGTGAACACGTGTGTGTGTGTGAACTCGTGTGTGTGTGTGTGAACACGTGTGTGTGCGAACAGGTGTGTGTGTGAACAGGTTCTCACACACACGTGTTCTCACACACACACACGTGTTCTCTCACACACACACACGTTTCTCACACACACACACGTGTTCTCATGCACACACACGTGTTCACATACACACACACGTTTTCACACACAGACACACACACCTGTTCACGCAAACGCACCTGTTCACACACACACACGTGTTCACACACACACACCTGTTCACACACACACACCTGTTTACACACACACCTGTTCACACACACACACAAGTGTTCACACACACACCTGTACACTCACACACACACACGTGTTCACACACACACACACCTGTTCACACACACACACACACGTGTTCACACACACACGTGTTCACACACACACGTTTTCACACACAAACACACACACGTGTTCACACACACACACACATGTGTTCACACACACACGCACACACACACACGTGTTCACGCACACACACACCTGTTCACACACACACGTGTTCACACACACACACCTGTTCACACACGTGTTCACACACACACACACCTGTTCACACACACACGTTCACGTACGCACACACGTTCACATACACTCACACACGTGTTCACACACACACACGTGTTCACACACACACACCTGTTCTCACACACACACACACACACGTGTTCACACAAACACACGTGTTCACACACACACACCTGTTCTCACACACACACGCGTGTTCACACACAGACGCACACACCTGTTCACGCACACACACCTGTTCACACACACACACACGTGTTCACACACACACACGTGTTCACACACACACACACGTGTTCACACACAAACACCTGGTCTCACACACACCTTTTCACACACACCTGTTCACACACACACGTGTTCACACACACACACACACGTGTTCACACACACACACGTGATCACACACAAACACACACACGTGTTCACACACACGCACACACACGTGTTCACGCACACACGTGTTCACACACACACATCTGTTCTCACACACACACACACACGTGTTCACACACACACGTGTTCACACACACACACCTGTTCTCATGCACACACACCTGTTCACACACACACACGTGTTCACACACACACACACGTGTTCACACACACACACCTTTTCTCCCACACACACACGTGTTCACACACACACGTGTGTTCACACACACACACGTGTTCATTCACATACACACACGTGTTCACACACACAAACGTGTTCACACACACACGTGTTCACATACATACACACACGTGTTCACACACACGTGTTCACACACACACCTGTTCACGCACACACCTGTTAAAACACACACGTGTTCACACTCACACACACCTGTTCACACACACACCTGTTCACACACACACACATTGTAACACACACACCTGTTCACACACACACACGTGTTCTCACACACACACACACGTGTTCACACACACACTAGTGTTCACACACACACGTGTTCACACACACACACGTGTTCACACAAACACACATGTGTTCACACACACGTGTTCACACACATGTGTTCTCACACACACGTGTTCACACACACACACGTGTTCACATACACACACACGTGTTCACACACACGTGATCACACAAACGCACGTGTTCACACACTCACGTGTTCACACAGACACACCTGTTCACACACACACGTGTTCTCACACACACACACCTGTTCACACACACACACCTGTTCACACACACACACATGTTCTCACACACACACACACGTGTTCACACACACACGTGTGTTCACACACACACACGTGTTCACACACATACACACACGTGTTCACACACACAAACGTGTTCACACACACACACGTGTTCACATACATACACACACGTGTTCACACACACACACGGGTTCACACACACGTGTTAACACACACCTGTTCACGCACACACCTGTTAAAACACACACATGTTCACACTCACACACACCTGTTCACACACACACCTTTTCACACACACACGTGTTCACAAAGACACGTGTTCACACACACACGTGTTCACACACACACACCTGTTCAAGCACACACACGTGTTCACACCTATTCACACACACATTCACACACACACACCTGTTCACACACACACACGTGTTCACACACACACGTGTTCACACACACACACTTTTCACAAACACACACGTGTTCACACACACCCACCTGTTCACACACACACCTGTTCACACACACACGTGTTCACACACACACACACCTGTTCACACACACACATTTACATACACACACGTGTTCACACACACACACGTTCACACGCACACAAGCGTGCACACACACACGTGTTCACCCACACTCACACACGTGTTCACACACAAACACACGATCACACACACATGTTCACACACACGCACTCACACGTGTTCACACTCACGCACACACACACGTGTTCACACACACAGGTTCACACACACACACGTTCACACACACACACGTGTTCACACACACACACACACCTGTTCTCTTACACACACACACGTGTTCACACACAGACACACACACCTGTTCTCACACACACACACCTGTTCACCCACTCACGTGTTCACACACACACACCTGTTCACACACACGTGTTCACGCACACACACCTGTTCACACACACACGTTCACATACACACACACGTTCACACACACACACGTTCACACACACACACGTGTGCACACACAAACGCACACACACGTTCACACACACACGTGTTGACACACACACACGTGTTCACACACACACGTGTTCACATACATACACACACGTGTTCACACACACGTGTTCACACACACACCTGTTCACGCACACACCTGTTAAAACACACACGTGTTCACACTCACACACACCTGTTCACACACACACACACACGTTGTAACACACACACCTGTTCACACACACACACGTGTTCTCACACACACACACGTGTTCACACACACACTAGTGTTCACACACACACGTGTTCACACACACACACGTGTTCACACAAACACACATGTGTTCACACACTCGTGTTCACACACACACACGTGTTCACACACACGAGTTCTCACACACACGTGTTCACACACACACGTGTTCACATACACACACACGTGTTCACACACACGTGATCACACAAACACACGTGTTCACACACACACGTGTTCACACAGACACACCTGTTCACACACACACACGTGTTCTCACACACACACACCTGTTCACACACACACACCTGTTCACACACACACACCTGTTCTCTCACACACACACACACACACGTGTGTTCACACACACACACGTGTTTACACACATACACACACGTGTTCACACACGGAAACGTGTTCACACACACACACACGTGTTCACATACATACACACACGCGTTCACACACACACACCCGTTCACACACACCCACACACACCTGTTCACACACACACACACGTGTTCACACACACACCTGTTCACACACACACACACGTGTTCTCACACACACACACGTATTCACACACACACATGTTCACACACACACACCTGTTCACACACACACGTGTTCACACACACACACCTGTTCACACACACACACCTGTTCACACACACACACGTGTTCTCACACACACACGCGTGTTCTCACGTGTGAACGTGTGTGTGTGAACAAGTGTGTGTGTGTGAACACGTGTGTGTGTGAACGCGTGTGTGTGTGTGAACACGTGTGTGTGTGTGAACTCGTGTGTGTGTGTGTGAACACGTGTGTGTGCGAACAGGTGTGTGTGTGAACAGGTTCTCACACACACGTGTTCTCACACACACACACGTGTTCTCTCACACACACACACGTTTCTCACACACACACACGTGTTCTCATGCACACACACGTGTTCACATACACACACACGTTTTCACACACAGACACACACACCTGTTCACGCAAACGCACCTGTTCACACACACACACGTGTTCACACACACACACCTGTTCACACACACACACCTGTTTACACACACACCTGTTCACACACACACACAAGTGTTCACACACACACCTGTACACTCACACACACACACGTGTTCACACACACACACACCTGTTCACACACACACACACACGTGTTCACACACACACGTGTTCACACACACACGTTTTCACACACAAACACACACACGTGTTCACACACACACACATGTGTTCACACACACACGCACACACACACACGTGTTCACGCACACACACACCTGTTCACACACACACGTGTTCACACACACACACCTGTTCACACACGTGTTCACACACACACACACCTGTTCACACACACACGTTCACGTACGCACACACGTTCACATACACTCACACACGTGTTCACACACACACACGTGTTCACACACACACACCTGTTCTCACACACACACACACACACGTGTTCACACAAACACACGTGTTCACACACACACACCTGTTCTCACACACACACGCGTGTTCACACACAGACGCACACACCTGTTCACGCACACACACCTGTTCACACACACACACACGTGTTCACACACACACACGTGTTCACACACACACACACGTGTTCACACACAAACACCTGGTCTCACACACACCTTTTCACACACACCTGTTCACACACACACGTGTTCACACACACACACACACGTGTTCACACACACACACGTGATCACACACAAACACACACACGTGTTCACACACACGCACACACACGTGTTCACGCACACACGTGTTCACACACACACATCTGTTCTCACACACACACACACACGTGTTCACACACACACGTGTTCACACACACACACCTGTTCTCATGCACACACACACCTGTTCACACACACACACGTGTTCACACACACACACACGTGTTCACACACACACACCTTTTCTCCCACACACACACGTGTTCACACACACACGTATGTTCACACACACACACGTGTTCATTCACATACACACACGTGTTCACACACACAAACGTGTTCACACACACACGTGTTCACACACACATGTTCACTCACACACATACGTGTTCTCACACACACACACACGTGTTCACATACACACACACGTGTTCACACACAGACACACACACCTGTTCACGCACACACACCTGTTCACACACACACACCTGTTCACACACACACGTGTTCACACACACACACACGAGTTCACACACACACACGTGTTCACACACACACACGCGTTCACACACACACACGTGTTCACACACACACCTGTTCACACACACACCTGTTCACACACACACGTGTTCACGCACACACGTGTTCACACACACACGTGTTCACACACACGTGTTCACACACACACCTGTTCAGACACACACACACAAACATTTCACACACACACGTGTTCACACACACACGTGTTCACACACATACACCTGTTCACACACACACACCTGTTCACACATACACACACCTGTTCACACACACGCACACGTGTTCACACACACACACACCTGTTCACACACACACACCTGTTCACACATACACACGTATTCACACACACACAATTGTTCACACACCCACACACGTGTTCACACACACACACGTTCACACACACACTTGTTCACATACACACACACGTGTTCACACACACACACCTGTTCACATACAGACACACACACACCTGTTCACACACACACACCTGTTCACACACACACACCTGTTCACACACACACACCTGTTCACACACACACCTGTTCACATACAGACACACACACCTGTTCACACACACACACACCTGTTCACACACACACACCTGTTCACATACACAGACACCTGTCCACACACACATGTGTCCACACACACGTGTTCACACACACACATACACACCTGTTCACACACACACGTGTTCAGACACACACACACACACCTGTTCACACACACACCTGTTCACACACACACGTGTTCACACACGCACCTGTTCACACACACACGTTCACATACACACACGTGTTCACACACACGTGTGTTCACACACACACACCTGTTAACACACACCCACACACACCTGTTCACACACACACACGTGTTCACACACACACACGTGTTCACACACACACACACGTGTTCACACACACACCTGTTCACACACACACACGTGTTCTCACACACACACACGTGTTCACACACACACACATGTTCACACACACACACATGTTCACACACACGTGTTCACACACACACACCTGTTCACACACACACACGTGTTCCAACACACACACGCGTGTTCTCACACACACATGTTCTCACACACACACACACGTATTCTCACACAGACACACACACCTGTTCACGCACACACAACTGTTCACACACACACATCCGTTCACACACACACCTGTTCAAACATACACATGTTCACACACACATACCTGTTAACACACACACACGTGTTCACTCACACACACACCTGTTCACACACACACACGTGTTCACAGACACACACATTCACACACACACACGTTCACACACACACGTGATCACACACACACGTGTTCACACACACACACCTGTTCTCACATACACACACGTGTTCACACACACGCACACTCACACCTGTTCACGCACACACACCTGTTCACACACACACACACGTGTTCACACACACACACGTGTTCACACACACACACGTGTTCACACACAAACACCTGGTCACACACACACCTTTTCACACACACCTGTTCACACACACACACGTGTTCACACACACACACGTGTTCGAACGCACACGTCTTCACATACACACACACACGTGTTCACACACAGTCACACACACCTGTTCACGCACACACACCTGTTCACACACACACACACGTGTTCACACACACACGTGTTCACACACACACATTTGTTCACACACTCATGTGTTCACACACACACACACACGTTCATACACACACACGTTCACACACAAACACGTGTGCACACACACACACCTGTTCACACACACACACACACACGTGTTCACATACACACACGTGTTCACACACACGTGATCACACAAACACATGTGTTCACACACACACGTGTTCACACAGACACACCTGTTCACACACACGTGTTCTCTCACACACACACCTGTTCACACACACACACCTGTTCACACACACACATGTGTTCACACACACACACCTGTTCTCACACACACACGTGTTCACACACACGTGTGTTCACACACACACACGTGTTCACACACATACACACACGTGTTCACACACACAAATGTGTTCACACACACGTGTTCACATACATACACACACATGTTCACACACACGTGTTCACACACACACCTGTTCACGCACACACCTGTTAAAACACACACGTGTTCACACTCACACACACCTGTTCACACACACACCTGTTCACACACACACACACACGTTGTAACACACACACCTGTTTACACACACATACATGTTCTCTCACACACACACACACACGTGTTCACTCACACTAGTGTTCACACACACGTGTTCACACACACACACGTGTTCACACAAACACACATGTGTTCACACACACGTGTTCACACACACACACGTGTTCACACACACACACGTGTTCTCACACACACGTGTTCACACACACGTGTTCACATACACACACACACGTGTTCACACACACGTGATCACACAAACACACGTGTTCACACACACACGTGTTCACACAGACACACCTGTTCACACACACACACCTGTTCACACACACACACACCTGTTCACACACACACACACATGTGTTCACACACACACGTGTGTTCACACACACACACATGTTCACACACATACACACACGTGTTCACACACACAAACGTGTTCACACACACACACGTGTTCACATTTTTACACACACGTGTTCACACACACACACGGGTTCACACACACGTGTTAACACACACCTGTTCACGCACACACCTGTTAAAACACACACATGTCCACACTCACACACACCTGTTCACACACACACCTGTTCACACACACACACGTGTTCACAAACACACGTGTTCACACTCACACGTGTTCATACACACACACGTGTTCACTCACACACACGTGTTCACACACACACCTGTTCACACACACACCTGTTCACACACACACGTGTTCACGCACACACGTGTTCACACACACACGTGTTCACACACACGTGTTCACACACACACGTGTTCACACACACACACAAACATTTCACACACACACACGTGTTCACACACACGTGTTCACACACACACACCTGTTCACACACACACACCTGTTCACACATACACACACCTGCTCACACACACACCTGTTCACAAACACACACCTGTTCACACACACGCACACGTGTTCACACACACACACCTGTTCACACACACACACCTGTTCACACATACACACGTATTCACACACACACACGTGTTCACACACCCACACACGTGTTCACACACACACGTTCACACACACACTTGTTCACATACACACACACGTGTTCACACACACACCTGTTCACATACAGACACACACACACCTGTTCACACACACACACCTGTTCACACACACACACCTGTTCACACACACACCTGTTCACATACAGACACACACACACCTGTTCACACACACACACCTGTTCACACACACACACCTGTTCACATACACAGACACCTGTCCACACACACACGTGTCCACACACACGTGTTCACACACACCAGTTCTCTCACACACACCTGTTCGCACACACACACGTGTTCACACACACATACACACCTGTTCACACACACACACACGTGTTCACACACACACACACACACCTGTTCACACACACACACCTGTTCACACACACACGTGTTCACACACGCACCTGTTCACACACACACGTTCACATACACACACGTGTTCACACACACACACGTTCACACACACACACACCTGTTCACACACACCCACAAACACCTGTTCACACACACACACGTGTTCTCACACACACACACGTGTTCACACACACACACGTTCACACACACACCTGTTCACACACACACGTGTTCACACACACACACACCTGTTCACACACACAACTGTTCACACACACACGTGTTCTCACACACACCCGCGTGTTCTCACACACACATGTTCTCACACACACACACGTGTTCTCACACAGACACACACACCTGTTCACGCACACACACCTGTTCACACACACACATGTTCACCAACACACACGTGTTAACATACACACACGTGTTCACACACACACACGTTCACACACACACCTGTTCACACACACACGTGTTCACACACACACACACCTGTTCACACACACAACTGTTCACACACACACGTGTTCTCACACACACCCGCGTGTTCTCACACACACATGTTCTCACACACACACACGTGTTCTCACACAGACACACACACCTGTTCACGCACACACACCTGTTCACACACACACATGTTCACCAACACACACGTGTTAACATACACACACGTGTTCACACACGCACCTGTTCACACACACACGTTCACATACACACACGTGTTCACACACACACACGTTCACACACACACACACCTGTTCACACACACCCACAAACACCTGTTCACACACACACACGTGTTCTCACACACACACACGTGTTCACACACACACACGTTCACACACACACCTGTTCACACACACACGTGTTCACACACACACACACCTGTTCACACACACAACTGTTCACACACACACGTGTTCTCACACACACCCGCGTGTTCTCACACACACATGTTCTCACACACACACACGTGTTCTCACACAGACACACACACCTGTTCACGCACACACACCTGTTCACACACACACATGTTCACCAACACACACGTGTTAACATACACACACGTGTTCACACACACACGTGTTCACACACACACACTTGTTCACACACACACCCTTATTCACACACACACGTTCACACACACACGTGTTCACACACACACATCTGTTCACACACACACATCCGTTCACACACACACCTGTTCAAACACACACATGTTCACACACACACACACCTGTTCACACACACGTGTTCACACACACACACACACCTGTTCACACACACTCACACCTTTTCACATACACACACACGTGTTCTCACACACACACACGTGTTCTCACACACACATTTGTTCACACACACACACCTTTTCTCTCACACACACACACCTGTTCACACACACACGTGTTCTCACACACACACACACGTGTTCTCACACACACGTGTTCTCACACACACACACGTGTTCTCACACACACACACACGTTTTCTCACACACACACACGTGTTCTCATGCACACACACACGTGTTCACATACACACACACGTTTTCACACACAGACACACACACCTGTTCACGCAAACGCACCTGTTCACACACACACACGTGTTCACACACACACGTGTTCACACACACACACGTGTTCACACACACACCTGTTCACACACACACCTGTTCACACATACACACAAGTGTTCACACACACACCTGTACACTCACACACACACACGTGTTCACACACACACACGTGTTCACACACACACGTTTTCACACACAAACACACACACGTGTTCACACACACACACGTGTTCACACACACAAACGTTCACACACACACACGTTCACACACACACACGTGTTCACACACACACACGTGTTCACACACACACACCTGTTCTCACACACACACACGTGTTCACACACACGCACACACACACCTGTTCACGCACACACACCTGTTCACTCACACACACACGTGTTCACACACACACGTGTTCACACACACACACGTTTTCACAAACACCTGGTCACACACACACCTTTTCACACACACCTGTTCACACACACACGTGTTCACACACACACACGTGTTCACACACACACGTCCTCACATACACACACACGTGTTCACACACAGGCACACACACCTGTTCACGCACACACACCTGTTCACACACACACACGTGTTCACACACACACGTGTTCACACACACACACATGTGTTCACACACACACATGTGTTCACACACATACACGTTCATACACACACACGTTCACACACACACGTGTTCACACACACACACCTGTTCACACACACCCACACACGTGTTCACAAACATACACGTGTTCACACACACGTGATCACACAAACACATGTGTTCACACACACACGTGTTCACACAGACACACCTGTTCACACACACACACGTGTTCTCACACACACACACCTGTTCACACACACACCTGTTCACACACACACACGTGTTTACACACACACACCTGTTCTCACACACACACACGTGTTAACACACACACGTGTGTTCACACACACACACGTGTTCACACACATACACACACGTGTTTACACACACAAATGTGTTCACACACACACGTGTTCACATACTTACACACACGTGTTCACACACACACCTGTTCAGGCACACACCTGTTAAAACACACACGTGTTCACACTCACACACACCTGTTCACACACACACCTGTTCACACACACACACACGTTGTAACACACACACATGTTCACACACACACGTGTTCTCACACACACGTGTTCTCACACACACACGTGTTCTCACACACACACACACACGTTTTCTCACACACACACACGTGTTCTCATGCACACACACACGTGTTCACATACACACACACGTTTTCACACACAGACACACACACATGTTCTCGCACACACATGCACACACGTGTTCACACACACGCACACTCACACTTGTTCACACACACACGTGTTCACACACACACATGTTCACACACACACACACCTGTTCTCTCACACACACGTGTTCACACACAGACACACACGGGTTCACACACAGACACACACACCTGTTCTCACACACACACCTGTTCACACACACACACACCTGTTCACACACACACACGATTTCACACACACACACCTGTTCACACACACATACCTGTTCACAAACACACACCTGTTCACACACACACACACGTGTTCACTCACACACACGTGTTCACACACACACACACACAGACACACACGTATTCACACACACACACACACACCGGTTCACACACACACACACACACACACACCGGTTCACACACACACACCTGTTCAAACACACACACCTGTTCACACACACACACACGTGTTCACTCACACACGTGTTCACACACACACGTGTTCACACACACACATGTTCACACACACACACGTGTTCACACACACGTGTTCACATACACACGTTCACACACACACATTCACACACACACGTGTTCACACACACACACACACGTGTGCACACACAAACACACACACACGTTCACACGCACACGTGTTCATACAAATACACGTGTTCACACACACACGTGTTCACACACACACCTGTTCACACACACACCCCTGTTCACACACACACACGTGTCCACACATGCACACACACACGTGTTCTCACACACACACACACGTGTCCACACGCACACACACGTGTTCACACACACACACCTGTTCGCACACACACACACGTGTTCACCCACACACATACACACCTGTTCACACACACGCGCGTTCACACACACACACCTGTTTACACACACACACGTGTTCTCACACACACACGTGTTCACACACACACACCTGTTCACACACACACACGTGTTCACACACACACACGTGTTCACATACAAACACACACGTTCACACTCACACACACATGTTCATACACACGCACACACACACGTGTTCACACACACGCACACACGTGTTCACACACGCACGCACACACGTGTTCTCACACACACACACGTGTCCACACACACACGTGTTCACACACACACGTTGTCACACACACACACACGTTCACACACACACACACACGTGTTCACACACACACACACACGTGTTCACACACACACACACACACACACGTGTTCACAAACACACACATCTGTTCACACACTCACACGTGTTCACACACACACGTGTTCACACACACACCTGTTCACACACACACGTGTTCACACACACACTTGTTCACACACACACACACCTGTTCACACACACACACCTGTTCACACACACGTGTTCACACACACACCTGTTAACACACACCCGTTCACATACACACACGTGTTCACATACACAAGTTCACACACACACATTCACACACACACGTGTTCACACACACACACGTGTGCACACACAGACACACACGTTCACACACACACACATGTTCTCACACACACATGCACACACGTGTTCACACACACGCACACACACACGTGTTCACACACACACGTGTTCACACACAAACACACACGTTCACACTCACACACACATGTTCATACACACGCACACACACACGTGTTCACACACACGTACACACGTGTTCACACACGCACGCACACACGTGTTCTCACACACACACACGTGTCCACACACACACACACACGTGTTCACACACACACGTTGTCACACACACACACACGTTCACACACACACACACACGTGTTCACACACACACACACGTGTTCACACACACACACACCTGTTCACACACTCACACGTGTTCACACACACACGTGTTCACACACACACCTGTCCACACACACACGTGTTCACACACACACTTGTTCACACACACACACACCTGTTCACACACACACACCTGTTCACACACACGTGTTCACACACACAAGTTCACACACACACATTCACACACACACGTGTTCACACACACACACACGTGTGCACACACAAACAGACACACACGTTCACACACACACACATGTTCTCACACACACATGCACACACGTGTTCACACACACGCACACACACACGTGTTCACACACAGACACGTGTTCACACACACACGTGTTCACACACACACACCTGTTCTCTCACACACATGTGTTCACACACAGACACACACGGGTTCACACACAGAGACACACACCTGTTCTCACACACACACCTGTTCACACACACACACGTGTTCACACACACACACCTGTTCACACACACACACGTGTTCACACACACACACCTGTTCACACACACACACGTGTTCACACACACACACCTGTTCACACACACACACACGTGTTCACTCACACACACACGTGTTCACACACACACACACAGACACACACGTATTCACACACACACCGGTTCACACACACACACACACCGGTTCACACACACACACACCGATTCACACACACACACCTGTTCACACACACACACCTGTTCACACACACACGTGTTCACACACACGTGTTCACACACACACGTGTTCACACACACACATGTTCACACACACACACGTGTTCACACACACGTGTTCACACACACACCTGTTAACACACACCCGTTCACATACACACACGTGTTCACATACACACGTTCACACACACACATTCACACACACACGTGTTCACACACACACACACGTGTGCACACACAAACACACACACACGTTCACACACACACGTGTTCATACAAATACACGTGTTCACACACACACGTGTTCACGCACACACCTGTTCACACACACACACCCGTGTTCACACACACACACGTGTCCACACATGCACACACACACGTGTTCTCACACACACACACACGTGTCCACACGCACACACACGTGTTCACACACACACGTGTTCACACACACACACCTGTTTGCACACACACACACGTGTTCACACACACACATACACACCTGTTCACACACACACACGCGTTCACACACACACACCTGTTTACACACACACACCTGTTCACACACACACATTTGTTCACACACACACACACGTGTTCACACACACACCTGTTCACACACACACCCCTGTTCACACACACACACGTGTCCACACATGCACACACACACGTGTACTCACACACACATACACGTGTCCACACACACACGTGTTCACACACACACACCTGTTCGCAGACACACACACGTGTTCACACACACACATACACACCTGTTCACACACACACACGCGTTCACACACACACACCCGTTTACACACACACCTGTTCACACACACACACATTTGTTCACACACACACGTGTTCACACACACACCAGTTCACACACACACACGTGTTCTCACACACACACGTGTTCACACACACACACCTGTTCACACACACACACACGTGTTCACACACACACACGTGTTCACACACAAACACACACGTTCACACTCACATGTTCACACACACGCACACACACACGTGTTCACACACGCACGCACACACGTGTTCTTACACACACACACGTGTTCACACACACACGTTGTCACACACACACACACACGTTCACACACACACACACACGTGTTCACACACACACACACACGTGTTCACACACACACACACCTGTTCACACACTCACACGTGTTCACACACACACGTGTTCACACACACACCTGTTCACACACACACGTGTTCACACACACACTTGTTCACACACACACACCTGTTCACACACACACCCCTGTTCACACACACACATGTGTCCACACATGCACACACACAAGTGTTCTCACACACACACACGTGTCCACACGCACACACACGTGTTCACACACACACGTGTTCACACACACACACCTGTTCGCACACACACACACGTGTTCACCCACACACATACACACCTGTTCACACACACACACGCGTTCACACACACACACTTGTTTACACACACACACGTGTTCTCACACACACACGTGTTCACACACACACCTGTTCACACACACACACGTGTTCTCACACACACACGTGTTCACACACACACCTGTTCACACAAACACACACGTTCACACTCACACACACATGTTCATACACACGCACACACACACGTGTTCACACACACGCACACACGTGTTCACACACGCACGCACACACGTGTTCTTACACACACACACAAGTCCACACACACACACGTGTTCACACACACACGTTGTCACACACACACACACGTTCACACACACACACACACACGTGTTCACACACACACACGCACACGTGTTCACACACACACACACACGTGTTCACACACACACCTGTTCACACACACACCTGTTCACACACACACGTGTTCACACACACACTTGTTCACACACACACACACACCTGTTCACACACACACACCTGTTCACACACACGTGTTCACACACACACCTGTTAACACACACCCGTTCACATACACACACGTGTTCACATACACAAGTTCACACACACATTCACACACACACGTGTTCACACACACACACGTGTGCACACACAAACAGACACACACGTTCACACACACACACATGTTCTCACACACACATGCACACACGTGTTCACACACACGCACACACACACGTGTTCACACACACACACGTGTTCACACACAAACACACACGTTCACACTCACACACACATGTTCATACACACGCACACACACACGTGTTCACACACACGCACACACGTGTTCACACATGCATGCACACACGTGTTCTCACACACACACACGTGTCCACACACACACACGTGTTCCCACACACACGTTGTCACACACACACACACATTCACACACACACACACACGTGTTCACACACACACACACACGTGTTCACACACACACACCTGTTCACACACTCACACGTGTTCACACACACACGTGTTCACACACACACCTGTTCACACACACACGTGTTCACACACACACTTGTTCACACACACACACACCTGTTCACACATACACACCTGTTCACACACACGTGTTCACACACACACCTGTTAACACACACCCGTTCACATACACACACGTGTTCACATACACCAGTTCACACACACACATTCACACACACACGTGTTCACACACACACACACGTGTGCACACACAAACAGACACACACGTTCACACACACACATGTTCTCACACACACATGCACACACGTGTTCACACACACGCACACACACACGTGTTCACACACAGACACGTGTTCACACACACAAGTGTTCACACACACACACCTGTTCTCTCACACACACGTGTTCACACACAGACACACACGGGTTCACACACAGACACACACACCTGTTCTCACGCACACACCTGTTCACACACACACACACACGTGTTCACACACACACACCTGTTCACACACACACACGTGTTCACACACACACACCTGTTCACACACACACACACGTGTTCACTCACACACACGTGTTCACACACACACACACAGACACACACGTATTCACACACGCACGCATACACGTGTTCTCACACACACACGTGTCCACACACACACACACGTGTTCACACACACACGTTGTCACACACACACACACGTTCACACACACACACACACACCTGTTCACACACACACACCTGTTCACACACACACACACGTGTTCTCACACACACACACACGTGTTCTCACACACACACCTGTTCACACACACACCTGTTCACACACACCTGTTCACACACACACACCGATTCACACACACACACACACCTGTTCACACACACACCTGTTCACACACACACACACCTGTTCACACACACACACACACGTGTTCACACACACATGTTCTCACACACACACCTGTTCACACACACACACGTGTTCTCACACACACACATACACGTGTTCTCACACACACACACCTGTTCACACACACACCTGTTAACACACACACACACACGTGTTCTCACACACACACGTGTTCACTCACACACGTGTTCTCACAAACACACGTGTTCTCACACACTCACACACGTTTTCTCACACACAGACGTGTTCTCTCTCACACACACGTGTTCACATACACACACACGTGTTCACACACAGATACACACACGTTCACACACACACACGTTCACACACACACGTGTTCACACACACACCTGTTCACACACACACCTGTTCACACACAGACAAACACACACCTGTTCACACACACACACATGTTCACACACACACACCTGTTAACACACACACACCTGTCCACACACACACACCTGTCCACACACACACGTGTTTGCACACACACACCTGTTCACACACACACACGTGTTCACACACACACATGTTCACACACACACATCTGTTCACACACACGTGTTCACACACACACCTGTTAACACACACACGTTCACATACACACACGTGTTCACATACACACGTTCACACACACACATTCACACACACATGTGTTCACACACACGTGTTCACATACACACGTTCACACACACACATTCACACACACACGTGTTCACACACACACACGTGTGCACACACAAACACACACACACGTTCACACGCACACGTGTTCATACAAATACACGTGTTCACACACACACGTGTTCACACACACACCTGTTCACACACACACCCCTGTTCACTAACACACACGTGTCCACACATGCACACACACACGTGTTCTCACACACACACACACGTGTCCACACGCACACACACGTGTTCACACACACACCTGTTCACACACACACACCTGTTCGCACACACACACACGTGTTCACCCACACACATACACACCTGTTCACACACACACACGCGTTCACACACACACACCTGTTTACACACACACACGTGTTCTCACACACACACGTGTTCACACACACACACCTGTTCACACACACACACGTGTTCACACACACACACGTGTTCACACACAAACACACACGTTCACACTCACACACATATGTTCATACACACGCACACACACACGTGTTCACACACACGCACACACGTGTTCACACACGCACGCACACACGTGTTCTCACACACACACACGTGTCCACACACACACACGTGTTCACACACACACGTTGTCACACACACACACACGTTCACACACACACACACACGTGTTCACACACACACACACGTGTTCACAAACGCACGCACACACGTGTTCTTACACACACACACGTGTTCACACACACACGTTGTCACACACACACACACGTTCACACACACACACACACGTGTTCACACACACACACACACGTGTTCACACACACACACACCTGTTCACACACTCACACGTGTTCACACACACACGTGTTCACACACACACCTGTTCACACACACACGTGTTCACACACACACTTGTTCACACACACACACACCTGTTCACACACACACCCCTGTTCACACACACACATGTGTCCACACATGCACACACACAAGTGTTCTCACACACACACACACGTGTCCACACGCACACACACGTGTTCACACACACACGTGTTCACACACACACACCTGTTCGCACACACACACACGTGTTCACCCACACACATACACACCTGTTCACACACACACACGCGTTCACACACACACACCTGTTTACACACACACACGTGTTCTCACACACACACGTGTTCACACACACACCTGTTCACACACACACACGTGTTCTCACACACACACGTGTTCACACACACACCTGTTCACACAAACACACACGTTCACACTCACACACACATGTTCATACACACGCACACACACACGTGTTCACACACACGCACACACGTGTTCACACACGCACGCACACACGTGTTCTTACACACACACACAAGTCCACACACACACACGTGTTCACACACACACGTTGTCACACACACACACACGTTCACACACACACACACACACGTGTTCACACACACACACGCACACGTGTTCACACACACACACACACACGTGTTCACACACACACCTGTTCACACACTCACACGTGTTCACACACACACGTGTTCACACACACACCTGTTCACACACACACGTGTTCACACACACACTTGTTCACACACACACACACACCTGTTCACACACACATGTTCACACACACACCTGTTAACACACACACACCTGTCCACACACACACACCTGTCCACACACACACGTGTTCGCACACACACACCTGTTCACACACACACACGTGTTCACACACACACATGTTCACACACACACATCTGTTCACACACACGTGTTCACACACACACCTGTTAACACACACACGTTCACATACACACACGTGTTCACATACACACGTTCACACACACACATTCACACACACATGTGTTCACACACACGTGTTCACATACACACGTTCACACACACACATTCACACACACACGTGTTCACACACACACACGTGTGCACACACAAACACACACACACGTTCACACGCACACGTGTTCATACAAATACACGTGTTCACACACACACGTGTTCACACACACACCTGTTCACACACACACCCCTGTTCACTAACACACACGTGTCCACACATGCACACACACACGTGTTCTCACACACACACACACGTGTCCACACGCACACACACGTGTTCACACACACACCTGTTCACACACACACACCTGTTCGCACACACACACACGTGTTCACCCACACACATACACACCTGTTCACACACACACACGCGTTCACACACACACACCTGTTTACACACACACACGTGTTCTCACACACACACGTGTTCACACACACACACCTGTTCACACACACACACGTGTTCACACACACACACGTGTTCACACACAAACACACACGTTCACACTCACACACACATGTTCATACACACGCACACACACACGTGTTCACACACACGCACACACGTGTTCACACACGCACGCACACACGTGTTCTCACACACACACACGTGTCCACACACACACACGTGTTCACACACACACGTTGTCACACACACACACACGTTCACACACACACACACGTGTTCACACACACACACACGTGTTCACACACACACACACACGTGTTCACACACACACACCTGTTCACACAATCACACGTGTTCACACACACACGTGTTCACACACACACCTGTTCACACACACACGTGTTCACACACACACTTGTTCACACACACACACACCTGTTCACACACACACACCTGTTCACACACACGTGTTCACACACACACCTGTTAACACACACCCGTTCACATACACACACGTGTTCACATACACAAGTTCACACACACACATTCACACACACACGTGTTCACACACACACACGTGTGCACACACAAACAGACACACACGTTCACACACACACATGTTCTCACACACACATGCACACACGTGTTCACACACACGCACACACACACGTGTTCACACACACACACGTGTTCACACACAAGCACACACGTTCACACTCACACACACATGTTCATACACACGCACACACACACGTGTTCACACACACGCACACACGTGTTCACACACGCATGCACACACGTGTTCTCACACACACACACGTGTCCACACACACACACGTGTTCACACACACACGTTGTCACACACACACACACGTTCACACACACACACACACACACACGTGTTCACACACACACACACACGTGTTCACACACACACACCTGTTCACACACTCACACGTGTTCACACACACACGTGTTCACACACACACCTGTTCACACACACACGTGTTCACACACACACTTGTTCACACACACACACACCTGTTCACACACACACACCTGTTCACACACACGTGTTCACACACACACCTGTTAACACACACCCGTTCACATACACACACGTGTTCACATACACAAGTTCACACACACACATTCACACACACACGTGTTCACACACACACGCGTGTGCACACACAAACACACACACACGTTCACACACACACACATGTTCTCACACACACATGCACACACGTGTTCACACACACGCACACACACACACGTGTTCACACACAGACACGTGTTCACACACACACGTGTTCACACACACACCTGTTCTCTCACACACACGTGTTCACACACAGACACACACGGGTTCACACACAGACACACACACCTGTTCTCACACACACACCTGTTCACACACACACACACGTGTTCACACACACACACCTGTTCACACACACACACGTGTTCACACACACACACCTGTTCACACACACACACGTGTTCACACACACACACCTGTTCACACACACACACACGTGTTCACTCACACACACACGTGTTCACACACACACACACAGACACACACGTATTCACACACACACCGGTTCACACACACACACACACACCGGTTCACACACAAACACACCGATTCACACACACACACCTGTTCACACACACACACCTGTTCACACACACACACACGTGTTCACACACACACGTGTTCACACACACACGTGTTCACACACACACACCTGTTCACACACACACACGTGTTCACACACACACCTGTTAACACACACCCGTTCACATACACACACGTGTTCACATACACACTTTCACACACACACATTCACACACACACGTGTTCACACACACACACGTGTACACACACAAACACACACACACGTTTACACACACACGTGTTCATACAAATACACGTGTTCACACACACACGTGTTCACACACACACCTGTTCACACACACACACCCCTGTTCACACACACACACGTGTCCACACATGCACACACACACGTGTTCTCACACACACACACACGTGTCCACACGCACACACACGTGTTCACACACACACGTGTTCACACACACACACCTGTTTGCACACACACACACGTGTTCACACAAACACATACACACCTGTTCACACACACACACGCGTTCACACACACACACTTGTTTACACACACACACACCTGTTCACACACACACACATTTGTTCACACACACACACGTGTTCACACACACACCTGTTCACACACACACACATGTTCTCACACACACACGTGTTCACACACACACCTGTTCACACACACACGTGTTCACACACACACACGTGTTCACACACAAACACACACGTTCACACTCACACACACATGTTCACACACACGCACACACACACGTGTTCACACACACGCACACACGTGTTCACACACGCACGCACACACGTGTTCTCACACACACACGTGTTCACACACACGTTGTCACACACACACACACGTTCACACACACACACACACACCTGTTCACACACACACACCTGTTCACACACACACACACGTGTTCTCACACACACACACACGCGTTCTCACACACACACCTGTTCACACACACACCTGTTCACACACACCTGTTCACACACACACACCGATTCACACACACACACACACCTGTTCACACACACACCTGTTCACACACACACACACACCTGTTCACACACACACACACACGTGTTCACACACACACACACACGTGTTCACACACACACCTGTTCACACACTCACACGTGTTCACACACACACGTGTTCACACACACACCTGTTCACACACACACCTGTTCACACACAGACAAACACACACCTGTTCACACACACACACATGTTCACACACACACACCTGTTAACACACACACACCTGTCCACACACACACACCTGTCCACACACACACGTGTTTGCACACACACACCTGTTCACACACACACACGTGTTCACACACACACATGTTCACACACACACATCTGTTCACACACACGTGTTCACACACACACCTGTTAACACACACACGTTCACATACACACACGTGTTCACATACACACGTTCACACACACACATTCACACACACATGTGTTCACACACACGTGTTCACATACACACGTTCACACACACACATTCACACACACACGTGTTCACACACACACACGTGTGCACACACAAACACACACACACGTTCACACGCACACGTGTTCATACAAATACACGTGTTCACACACACACGTGTTCACACACACACCTGTTCACACACACACCCCTGTTCACTAACACACACGTGTCCACACATGCACACACACACGTGTTCTCACACACACACACACGTGTCCACACGCACACACACGTGTTCACACACACACCTGTTCACACACACACACCTGTTCGCACACACTCACACGTGTTCACCCACACACATACACACCTGTTCACACACACACACGCGTTCACACACACACACCTGTTTACACACACACACGTGTTCTCACACACACACGTGTTCACACACACACACCTGTTCACACACACACACGTGTTCACACACACACACGTGTTCACACACAAACACACACGTTCACACTCACACACACATGTTCATACACACGCACACACACACGTGTTCACACACACGCACACACGTGTTCACACACGCACGCACACACGTGTTCTCACACACACACACGTGTCCACACACACACACGTGTTCACACACACACGTTGTCACACACACACACACGTTCACACACACACACACACGTGTTCACACACACACACACGTGTTCACAAACGCACGCACACACGTGTTCTTACACACACACACGCTTTCACACACACACGTTGTCACACACACACACACGTTCACACACACACACACACGTGTTCACACACACACACACACGTGTTCACACACACACACCTGTTCACACACTCACACGTGTTCACACACACGTGTTCACACACACACCTGTTCACACACACACTTGTTCACACACACACACACCTGTTCACACACACACCCCTGTTCACACACACACATGTGTCCACACATGCACACACACAAGTGTTCTCACACACACACACACGTGTCCACACGCACACACACGTGTTCACACACACACGTGTTCACACACACACACCTGTTCGCACACACACACACGTGTTCACCCACACACATACACACCTGTTCACAGACACACACGCGTTCACACACACACACCTGTTTACACACACACACGTGTTCTCACACACACACGTGTTCACACACACACCTGTTCACACACACACACGTGTTCTCACACACACACGTGTTCACACACACACCTGTTCACACAAACACACACGTTCACACTCACACACACATGTTCATACACACGCACACACACGCGTGTTCACACACACGCACACACGTGTTCACACACGCACGCACACACGTGTTCTTACACACACACACAAGTCCACACACACACACGTGTTCACACACACACGTTGTCACACACACACACACGTTCACACACACACACACACACACGTGTTCACACACACACACGCACACGTGTTCACACACACACACACACACGTGTTCACACACACACCTGTTCACACACTCACACGTGTTCACACACACACGTGTTCACACACACACCTGTTCACACACACACGTGTTCACACACACACTTGTTCACACACACACACACACCTGTTCACACACACACACATGTTCACACACACACCTGTTAACACACACACACCTGTCCACACACACACACCTGTCCACACACACACGTGTTCGCACACACACACCTGTTCACACACACACACGTGTTCACACACACACATGTTCACACACACACATCTGTTCACACACACGTGTTCACACACACACCTGTTAACACACACACGTTCACATACACACACGTGTTCACATACACACGTTCACACACACACATTCACACACACATGTGTTCACACACACGTGTTCACATACACACGTTCACACACACACATTCACACACACACGTGTTCACACACACACACGTGTGCACACACAAACACACACACACGTTCACACGCACACGTGTTCATACAAATACACGTGTTCACACACACACGTGTTCACACACACACCTGTTCACACACACACCCCTGTTCACTAACACACACGTGTCCACACATGCACACACACACGTGTTCTCACACACACACACACGTGTCCACACGCACACACACGTGTTCACACACACACCTGTTCACACACACACACCTGTTCGCACACACACACACGTGTTCACCCACACACATACACACCTGTTCACACACACACACGCGTTCACACACACACACCTGTTTACACACACACACGTGTTCTCACACACACACGTGTTCACACACACACACCTGTTCACACACACACACGTGTTCACACACACACACGTGTTCACACACAAACACACACGTTCACACTCACACACACATGTTCATACACACGCACACACACACGTGTTCACACACACGCACACACGTGTTCACACACGCACGCACACACGTGTTCTCACACACACACACGTGTCCACACACACACACGTGTTCACACACACACGTTGTCACACACACACACACGTTCACACACACACACACGTGTTCACACACACACACACGTGTTCACACACACACACACACGTGTTCACACACACACACCTGTTCACACAATCACACGTGTTCACACACACACGTGTTCACACACACACCTGTTCACACACACACGTGTTCACACACACACTTGTTCACACACACACACACCTGTTCACACACACACACCTGTTCACACACACGTGTTCACACACACACCTGTTAACACACACCCGTTCACATACACACACGTGTTCACATACACAAGTTCACACACACACATTCACACACACACGTGTTCACACACACACACGTGTGCACACACAAACAGACACACACGTTCACACACACACATGTTCTCACACACACATGCACACACGTGTTCACACACACGCACACACACACGTGTTCACACACACACACGTGTTCACACACAAGCACACACGTTCACACTCACACACACATGTTCATACACACGCACACACACACGTGTTCACACACACGCACACACGTGTTCACACACGCATGCACACACGTGTTCTCACACACACACACGTGTCCACACACACACACACACGTGTTCACACACACACGTTGTCACACACACACACACGTTCACACACACACACACACACACACGTGTTCACACACACACACACACGTGTTCACACACACACACCTGTTCACACACTCACACGTGTTCACACACACACGTGTTCACACACACACCTGTTCACACACACACGTGTTCACACACACACTTGTTCACACACACACACACCTGTTCACACACACACACCTGTTCACACACACGTGTTCACACACACACCTGTTAACACACACCCGTTCACATACACACACGTGTTCACATACACAAGTTCACACACACACATTCACACACACACGTGTTCACACACACACACGTGTGCACACACAAACACACACACACGTTCACACACACACACATGTTCTCACACACACATGCACACACGTGTTCACACACACGCACACACACACACGTGTTCACACACAGACACGTGTTCACACACACACGTGTTCACACACACACCTGTTCTCTCACACACACGTGTTCACACACAGACACACACGGGTTCACACACAGACACACACACCTGTTCTCACACACACACCTGTTCACACACACACACACATGTTCACACACACACACCTGTTCACACACACACACGTGTTCACACACACACACCTGTTCACACACACACACGTGTTCACACACACACACCTGTTCACACACACACTCACGTGTTCACTCACACACACACGTGTTCACACACACACACACAGACACACACGTATTCACACACACACCGGTTCACACACACACACACACACCGGTTCACACACACACACACCGATTCACACACACACACCTGTTCACACACACACACCTGTTCACACACACACACACGTGTTCACACACACACGTGTTCACACACACACGTGTTCACACACACACACCTGTTCACACACACACACGTGTTCACACACACACCTGTTAACACACACCCGTTCACATACACACACGTGTTCACATACACACTTTCACACACACACATTCACACACACACGTGTTCACACACACACACGTGTACACACACAAACACACACACACGTTTACACACACACGTGTTCATACAAATACACGTGTTCACACACACACGTGTTCACACACACACCTGTTCACACACACACACCCCTGTTCACACACACACACGTGTCCACACATGCACACACACACGTGTTCTCACACACACACACGTGTCCACACGCACACACACGTGTTCACACACACACGTGTTCACACACACACACCTGTTTGCACACACACACACGTGTTCACCCACACACATACACACCTGTTCACACACACACACGCGTTCACACACACACACCTGTTTACACACACACACGTGTTCTCACACACACACGTGTTCACACACACACACCTGTTCACACACACACACGTGTTCACACACACACACGTGTTCACACACAAACACACACGTTCACACTCACACACACATGTTCATACACACGCACACACACACGTGTTCACACACACGCACACACGTGTTCACACACGCACGCACACACGTGTTCTCACACACACACACGTGTCCACACACACACACGTGTTCACACACACACGTTGTCACACACACACACACGTTCACACACACACACACGTGTTCACACACACACACACGTGTTCACACACACACACACACGTGTTCACACACACACACCTGTTCACACAATCACACGTGTTCACACACACACGTGTTCACACACACACCTGTTCACACACACACGTGTTCACACACACACTTGTTCACACACACACACACCTGTTCACACACACACACCTGTTCACACACACGTGTTCACACACACACCTGTTAACACACACCCGTTCACATACACACACGTGTTCACATACACAAGTTCACACACACACATTCACACACACACGTGTTCACACACACACACGTGTGCACACACAAACAGACACACACGTTCACACACACACATGTTCTCACACACACATGCACACATGTGTTCACACACACGCACACACACACGTGTTCACACACACACACGTGTTCACACACAAGCACACACGTTCACACTCACACACACATGTTCATACACACGCACACACACACGTGTTCACACACACGCACACACGTGTTCACACACGCATGCACACACGTGTTCTCACACACACACACGTGTCCACACACACACACACGTGTTCACACACACACGTTGTCACACACACACACACGTTCACACACACACACACACACACGTGTTCACACACACACACACACGTGTTCACACACACACACCTGTTCACACACTCACACGTGTTCACACACACACGTGTTCACACACACACCTGTTCACATACACACGTGTTCACACACACACTTGTTCACACACACACACACCTGTTCACACACACACACCTGTTCACACACACGTGTTCACACACACACCTGTTAACACACACCCGTTCACATACACACACGTGTTCACATACACAAGTTCACACACACACATTCACACACACACGTGTTCACACACACACGCGTGTGCACACACAAACACACACACACGTTCACACACACACACATGTTCTCACACACACATGCACACACGTGTTCACACACACGCACACACACACACGTGTTCACACACAGACACGTGTTCACACACACACGTGTTCACACACACACCTGTTCTCTCACACACACGTGTTCACACACAGACACACACGGGTTCACACACAGACACACACACCTGTTCTCACACACACACCTTTTCACACACACACACACGTGTTCACACACACACACCTGTTCACACACACACACGTGTTCACACACACACACCTGTTCACACACACACACGTGTTCACACACACACACCTGTTCACACACACACACACGTGTTCACTCACACACACACGTGTTCACACACACACACACAGACACACACGTATTCACACACACACCGGTTCACACACACACACACACACCGGTTCACACACACACACACCGATTCACACACACACACCTGTTCACACACACACACCTGTTCACACACACACACACGTGTTCACACACACACGTGTTCACACACACACGTGTTCACACACACACACCTGTTCACACACACACACGTGTTCACACACACACCTGTTAACACACACCCGTTCACATACACACACGTGTTCACATACACACTTTCACACACACACATTCACACACACACGTGTTCACACACACACACGTGTACACACACAAACACACACACACGTTTACACACACACGTGTTCATACAAATACACGTGTTCACACACACACGTGTTCACACACACACCTGTTCACACACACACACCCCTGTTCACACACACACACGTGTCCACACATGCACACACACACGTGTTCTCACACACACACACACGTGTCCACACGCACACACACGTGTTCACACACACACGTGTTCACACACACACACCTGTTTGCACACACACACACGTGTTCACACAAACACATACACACCTGTTCACACACACACACGCGTTCACACACACACACTTGTTTACACACACACACACCTGTTCACACACACACACATTTGTTCACACACACACACGTGTTCACACACACACCTGTTCACACACACACACATGTTCTCACACACACACGTGTTCACACACACACCTGTTCACACACACACGTGTTCACACACACACACGTGTTCACACACAAACACACACGTTCACACTCACACACACATGTTCACACACACGCACACACACACGTGTTCACACACACGCACACACGTGTTCACACACGCACGCACACACGTGTTCTCACACACACACGTGTTCACACACACGTTGTCACACACACACACACGTTCACACACACACACACACACCTGTTCACACACACACACACGTGTTCTCACACACACACACACGCGTTCTCACACACACACCTGTTCACACACACACCTGTTCACACACACATGTTCACACACACACACCGATTCACACACACACACACACCTGTTCACACACACACCTGTTCACACACACACACACCTGTTCACACACACACACACACGTGTTCACACACACACACACACACACGTGTTCACACACACACCTGTTCACACACTCACACGTGTTCACACACACACGTGTTCACACACACACCTGTTCACACACACACCTGTTCACACACAGACAAACACACACCTGTTCACACACTCACACATGTTCACACACACACACCTGTTAACACACACACACCTGTCCACACACACACACCTGTCCACACACACACGTGTTTGCACACACACACCTGTTCACACACACACACGTGTTCACACACACACATGTTCACACACACACATCTGTTCACACACACGTGTTCACACACACACCTGTTAACACACACACGTTCACATACACACACGTGTTCACATACACACGTTCACACACACACATTCACACACACATGTGTTCACACACACGTGTTCACATACACACGTTCACACACACACATTCACACACACACGTGTTCACACACACACACGTGTGCACACACAAACACACACACACGTTCACACGCACACGTGTTCATACAAATACACGTGTTCACACACACACGTGTTCACACACACACCTGTTCACACACACACCCCTGTTCACTAACACACACGTGTCCACACATGCACACACACACGTGTTCTCACACACACACACACGTGTCCACACGCACACACACGTGTTCACACACACACCTGTTCACACACACACACCTGTTCGCACACACACACACGTGTTCACCCACACACATACACACCTGTTCACACACACACACGCGTTCACACACACACACCTGTTTACACACACACACGTGTTCTCACACACACACGTGTTCACACACACACACCTGTTCACACACACACACGTGTTCACACACACACACGTGTTCACACACAAACACACACGTTCACACTCACACACACATGTTCATACACACGCACACACACACGTGTTCACACACACGCACACACGTGTTCACACACGCACGCACACACGTGTTCTCACACACACACACGTGTCCACACACACACACGTGTTCACACACACACGTTGTCACACACACACACACGTTCACACACACACACACACGTGTTCACACACACACACGTGTTCACAAACGCACGCACACACGTGTTCTTACACACACACACGTGTTCACACACACACGTTGTCACACACACACACACGTTCACACACACACACACACGTGTTCACACACACACACACACGTGTTCACACACACACACACCTGTTCACACACTCACACGTGTTCACACACACGTGTTCACACACACACCTGTTCACACACACACTTGTTCACACACACACACACCTGTTCACACACACACCCCTGTTCACACACACACATGTGTCCACACATGCACACACACAAGTGTTCTCACACACACACACACGTGTCCACACGCACACACACGTGTTCACACACACACGTGTTCACACACACACACCTGTTCGCACACACACACACGTGTTCACCCACACACATACACACCTGTTCACACACACACACGCGTTCACACACACACACCTGTTTACACACACACACGTGTTCTCACACACACACGTGTTCACACACACACCTGTTCACACACACACACGTGTTCTCACACACACACGTGTTCACACACACACCTGTTCACACAAACACACACGTTCACACTCACACACACATGTTCATACACACACACGCACACACGTGTTCACACACGCACGCACACACGTGTTCTCACACACACACGTGTCCACACACATACACGTGTTCACACACACATTGTCACACACACACACACGTTCACACACACACACACACCTGTTCACACACACACACCTGTTCACACACACACACACGTGTTCTCACACACACACACACGCGTTCTCACACACACACCTGTTCACACACACACCTGTTCACACACACCTGTTCACACACACACACCGATTCACACACACACACACACCTGTTCACACACACACCTGTTCACACACACACACACCTGTTCACACACACACACACACGTGTTCACACACACATGTTCTCACACACACACCTGTTCACACACACACACGTGTTCTCACACACACATACACGTGTTCTCACACACACACACCTGTTCACACACACACCTGTTCACACACACACACACGTGTTCTCACACACACACACGTGTTCACTCACACACGTGTTCTCACAAACACACGTGTTCTCACACACTCACACACGTTTTCTCACACACAGACGTGTTCTCTCTCACACACACGTGTTCACATACACACACACATGTTCACACACAGATACACACACGTTCACACACACACACGTTCACACACACAAGTGTTCACACACACACCTGTTCACACACACACCTGTTCACACACAGACAAACACACACCTGTTCACACACACACACATGTTCACACACACACACCTGTTCACACACACACACACCTTTCCACACACACACACCTGTCCACACACACACGTGTTCACACACACACCTGTTCACACACACACACGTGTTCACACACACACATTCACACACACACACCTGTTCACACACACGTGTTCACACACACACCTGTTAACACACACCCGTTCACATACACACACGTGTTCACATACACACGTTCACACACACATTCACACACACACACGTGTTCACACACACACACGTGTGCACACACAAACACACACACACGTTCACACACACACACATGTTCTCACACACACATGCACACACGTGTTCACACACACGCACACACACACTTGTTCACACACACACGTGTTCACACACACACATGTTCACACACACACACACCTGTTCTCTCACACACACGTGTTCACACACAGACACACACGGGTTCACACACAGACACACACACCTGTTCACACACACACACACGTGTTCACACACACACACCTGTTCACACACACACACGATTTCACACACACACACCTGTTCACACACACATACCTGTTCACAAACACACACCTGTTCACACACACACACACGTGTTCATTCACACACACGTGTTCACACACACACACACACAGACACACACGTATTCACACACACACACACACCGGTTCACACACACACACACACACACACCGGTTCACACACACACACCTGTTCAAACACACACACCTGTTCACACACACACACACGTGTTCACTCACACACGTGTTCACACACACACGTGTTCACACACACACACATGTTCACACACACACACGTGTTCACACACACGTGTTCACATACACACGTTCACACACACACATTCACACACACACGTGTTCACACACACATACACACGTGTGCACACACAAACACACACACACGTTCACACGCACACGTGTTCATACAAATACACGTGTTCACACACACACGTGTTCACACACACACCTGTTCACACACACACCCCTGTTCACACACACACACGTGTCCACACATGCACACACACACGTGTTCTCACACACACACACACGTGTCCACACGCACACACACGTGTTCACACACACACGTGTTCACACACACACACCTGTTCGCACACACACACACGTGTTCACCCACACACATACACACCTGTTCACACACACACGCGTTCACACACACACACCTGTTTACACACACACACGTGTTCTCACACACACACGTGTTCACACACACACACCTGTTCACACACACACACGTGTTCACACACACACACGTGTTCACATTCAAACACACACGTTCACACTCACACACACATGTTCATACACACGCACACACACACGTGTTCACACACACGCACACACGTGTTCACACACACACACACGTGTCCACACACACACGTGTTCACACACACACGTTGTCACACACACACACACGTTCACACACACACACACACGTGTTCACACACACACACACACGTGTTCACACACACACACACATGTTCACAAACACACACATCTGTTCACACACTCACACGTGTTCACACACACACGTGTTCACACACACACCTGTTCACACACACACGTGTTCACACACACACTTGTTCACACACACACACACCTGTTCACACACACACACCTGTTCACACACACGTGTTCACACACACACCTGTTAACACACACCCGTTCACATACACACACGTGTTCACATACACAAGTTCACACACACACATTCACACACACACGTGTTCACACACACACACGTGTGCACACACAGACACACACGTTCACACACACACATGTTCTCACACACACATGCACACACGTGTTCACACACACGCACACACACACGTGTTCACACACACACGTGTTCACACACAAACACACACGTTCACACTCACACACACATGTTCATACACACGCACACACACACGTGTTCACACACACGTACACACGTGTTCACACACGCACGCACACACGTGTTCTCACACACACACACGTGTCCACACACACACACACACGTGTTCACACACACACGTTGTCACACACACACACACGTTCACACACACACACACACGTGTTCACACACACACACACGTGTTCACACACACACACACCTGTTCACACACTCACACGTGTTCACACACACACGTGTTCACACACACACCTGTCCACACACACACGTGTTCACACACACACTTGTTCACACACACACACACCTGTTCACACACACGTGTTCACACACACAAGTTCACACACACACATTCACACACACACGTGTTCACACACACACACACGTGTGCACACACAAACAGACACACACGTTCACACACACACATGTTCTCACACACACATGCACACACGTGTTCACACACACGCACACACACACGTGTTCACACACAGACACGTGTTCACACACACACGTGTTCACACACACACACCTGTTCTCTCACACACATGTGTTCACACACAGACACACACGGGTTCACACACAGAGACACACACCTGTTCTCACACACACACCTGTTCACACACACACACACGTGTTCACACACACACACCTGTTCACACACACACACGTGTTCACACACACACACCTGTTCACACACACACACGTGTTCACACACACACACCTGTTCACACACACACACACGTGTTCGATCACACACACACGTGTTCACACACACACACACAGACACACACGTATTCACACACACACCGGTTCACACACACACACACACACCGGTTCACACACACACACACCGATTCACATACACACACCTGTTCACACACACACACCTGTTCACACACACACGTGTTCACACACACGTGTTCACACACACACGTGTTCACACACACACATGTTCACACACACACACGTGTTCACACACACGTGTTCACACACACACCTGTTAACACACACCCTTTCACATACACACACGTGTTCACATACACACGTTCACACACACACATTCACACACACACGTGTTCACACACACACACACGTGTGCACACACAAACACACACACACGTTCACACACACACGTGTTCATACAAATACACGTGTTCACACACACACGTGTTCACGCACACACCTGTTCACACACACACACCCGTGTTCACACACACACACGTGTCCACACATGCACACACACACGTGTTCTCACACACACACACACGTGTCCACACGCACACACACGTGTTCACACACACACGTGTTCACACACACACACCTGTTTGCACACACACACACGTGTTCACACACACACATACACACCTGTTCACACACACACACGCGTTCACACACACACACCTGTTTACACACACACACCTGTTCACACACACACACATTTGTTCACACACACACACGTGTTCACACACACACCTGTTCACACACACACACATGTTCTCACACACACACGTGTTCACACACACACCTGTTCACACACACACGTGTTCACACACACACACGTGTTCACACACAAACACACACGTTCACACTCACACACACATGTTCACACACACGCACACACACACGTGTTCACACACACGCACACACGTGTTCACACACGCACGCACACACGTGTTCTCACACACACACGTGTTCACACACACGTTGTCACACACACACACACGTTCACACACACACACACACACCTGTTCACACACACACACCTGTTCACACACACACACACGTGTTCTCACACACACACACACGCGTTCTCACACACACACCTGTTCACACACACACCTGTTCACACACACCTGTTCACACACACACACCGATTCACACACACACACACACCTGTTCACACACACACCTGTTCACACACACACACACCTGTTCACACACACACACACGTGTTCACACACACACACACACACGTGTTCACACACACACCTGTTCACACACTCACACGTGTTCACACACACACGTGTTCACACACACACCTGTTCACACACACACCTGTTCACACACAGACAAACACACACCTGTTCACACACACACACATGTTCACACACACACACCTGTTAACACACACACACCTGTCCACACACACACACCTGTCCACACACACACGTGTTTGCACACACACACCTGTTCACACACACACACGTGTTCACACACACACATGTTCACACACACACATCTGTTCACACACACGTGTTCACACACACACCTGTTAACACACACACGTTCACATACACACACGTGTTCACATACACACGTTCACACACACACATTCACACACACATGTGTTCACACACACGTGTTCACATACACACGTTCACACACACACATTCACACACACACGTGTTCACACACACACACGTGTGCACACACAAACACACACACACGTTCACACGCACACGTGTTCATACAAATACACGTGTTCACACACACACGTGTTCACACACACACCTGTTCACACACACACCCCTGTTCACTAACACACACGTGTCCACACATGCACACACACACGTGTTCTCACACACACACACACGTGTCCACACGCACACACACGTGTTCACACACACACCTGTTCACACACACACACCTGTTCGCACACACACACACGTGTTCACCCACACACATACACACCTGTTCACACACACACACGCGTTCACACACACACACCTGTTTACACACACACACGTGTTCTCACACACACACGTGTTCACACACACACACCTGTTCACACACACACACGTGTTCACACACACACACGTGTTCACACACAAACACACACGTTCACACTCACACACACATGTTCATACACACGCACACACACACGTGTTCACACACACGCACACACGTGTTCACACACGCACGCACACACGTGTTCTCACACACACACACGTGTCCACACACACACACGTGTTCACACACACACGTTGTCACACACACACACACGTTCACACACACACACACGTGTTCACACACACACACACGTGTTCACACACACACACACACGTGTTCACACACACACACCTGTTCACACAATCACACGTGTTCACACACACACGTGTTCACACACACACCTGTTCACACACACACGTTGTCACACACACACACACGTTCACACACACACACACGTGTTCACACACACACACACGTGTTCACACACACACACACACGTGTTCACACACACACACCTGTTCACACAATCACACGTGTTCACACACACACGTTGTCACACACACACACACGTTCACACACACACACACGTGTTCACACACACACACACGTGTTCACAAACGCACGCACACACGTGTTCTTACACACACACACGTGTTCACACACACACGTTGTCACACACACACACACGTTCACACACACACACACGTGTTCACACACACACACACACGTGTTCACACACACACACACCTGTTCACACACTCACACGTGTTCACACACACGTGTTCACACACACACCTGTTCACACACACACTTGTTCACACACACACACACCTGTTCACACACACACCCCTGTTCACACACACACATGTGTCCACACATGCACACACACAAGTGTTCTCACACACACACACACGTGTCCACACGCACACACACGTGTTCACACACACACGTGTTCACACACACACACCTGTTCGCACACACACACACGTGTTCACCCACACACATACACACCTGTTCACACACACACACGCGTTCACACACACACACCTGTTTACACACACACACGTGTTCTCACACACACACGTGTTCACACACACACCTGTTCACACACACACACGTGTTCTCACACACACACGTGTTCACACACACACCTGTTCACACAAACACACACGTTCACACTCACACACACATGTTCATACACACGCACACACACACGTGTTCACACACACGCACACACGTGTTCACACACGCACGCACACACGTGTTCTTACACACACACACAAGTCCACACACACACACGTGTTCACACACACACGTTGTCACACACACACACACGTTCACACACACACACACACACGTGTTCACACACACACACGCACACGTGTTCACACACACACACACACACGTGTTCACACACACACCTGTTCACACACTCACACGTGTTCACACACACACGTGTTCACACACACACCTGTTCACACACACACGTGTTCACACACACACTTGTTCACACACACACACACACCTGTTCACACACACACACATGTTCACACACACACCTGTTAACACACACACACCTGTCCACACACACACACCTGTCCACACACACACGTGTTCGCACACACACACCTGTTCACACACACACACGTGTTCACACACACACATGTTCACACACACACATCTGTTCACACACACGTGTTCACACACACACCTGTTAACACACACACGTTCACATACACACACGTGTTCACATACACACGTTCACACACACACATTCACACACACATGTGTTCACACACACGTGTTCACATACACACGTTCACACACACACATTCACACACACACGTGTTCACACACACACACGTGTGCACACACAAACACACACACACGTTCACACGCACACGTGTTCATACAAATACACGTGTTCACACACACACGTGTTCACACACACACCTGTTCACACACACACCCCTGTTCACTAACACACACGTGTTCACACACACATGTTCTCACACACACACCTGTTCACACACACACACGTGTTCTCACACACACACATACACGTGTTCTCACACACACACACCTGTTCACACACACACGTTGTCACACACACACACACGTTCACACACACACACACACACGTGTTCACACACACACACACACGTGTTCACACACAGACACGTGTTCACACACACACGTGTTCACACACACACCTGTTCTCTCACACACACGTGTTCACACACAGACACACACGGGTTCACACACAGACACACACACCTGTTCTCACACACACACCTGTTCACACACACACACACACGTGTTCACACACACACACCTGTTCACACACTCACACGTGTTCACACACACACGTGTTCACACACACACCTGTTCACACACACACGTGTTCACACACACACTTGTTCACACACACACACACCTGTTCACACACACACACCTGTTCACACACACGTGTTCACACACACACCTGTTAACACACACCCGTTCACATACACACACGTGTTCACATACACAAGTTCACACACACACATTCACACACACACGTGTTCACACACACACACGTGTGCACACACAAACACACACACACGTTCACACACACACATGTTCTCACACACACATGCACACACGTGTTCACACACACGCACACACACACGTGTTCACACACAGACACGTGTTCACACACACACGTGTTCACACACACACCTGTTCTCTCACACACACGTGTTCACACACAGACACACACGGGTTCACACACAGACACACACACCTGTTCTCACACACACACCTGTTTACACACACACACACGTGTTCACACACACACACCTGTTCACACACACACACGTGTTCACACACACACACCTGTTCACACACACACACGTGTTCACACACACACACCTGTTCACACACACACACACGTGTTCACTCACACACACACGTGTTCACACACACACACACACAGACACACACGTATTCACACACACACCGGTTCACACACACACACACACACCGGTTCACACACACACCCACCGATTCACACACACACACCTGTTCACACACACACACCTGTTCACACACACACACACGTGTTCACACACACGCACACACGTGTTCACACACGCACGCACACACATGTTCTCACACACACACACGTGTCCACACACACACACGTGTTCACACACACACGTTGTCACACACACACACACGTTCACACACACACACACACGTGTTAACACACACACACACGTGTTCACACACGCACACACACGTGTTCACACACACACACCTGTTCACACACTCACACGTGTTCACACACACACGTGTTCACACACACACCTGTTCACACACACACGTGTTCACACACAAACTTGTTCACACACACACACACACCTGTTCACACACACACACCTGTTCACACACACGTGTTCACACACACACCTGTTAACACACACCCGTTCACATACACACACGTGTTCACATACACAAGTTCACACACACATTCACACACACACGTGTTCACACACACACGTGTGCACACACAAACAGACACACACGTTCACACACACACATGTTCTCACACACACATGCACACACGTGTTCACACACACGCACACACACACGTGTTCACACACACACACGTGTTCACACACAAACACACACGTTCACACTCACACACACATGTTCATACACATGCACACACACATGTTCACACACACGCACTCACGTGTTCACACACGCATGCACACACGTGTTCTCACACACACACACGTGTCCACACACACACACACGTGTTCACACACACACGTTGTCACACACACACACACGTTCACACACACACACACACGTGTTCACACACACACACACACACACGTGTTCACACACACACACACCTGTTCACACACTCACACGTGTTCACACACACACGTGTTCACACACACACGTGTTCACACACACACTTGTTCACACACACACACACCTGTTCACACATACACACCTGTTCACACACACGTGTTCACACACACACCTGTTAACACACACCCGTTCACATACACACACGTGTTCACATACACAAGTTCACACACACACATTCACACACACACGTGTTCACACACACACACACGTGTGCACACACAAACAGACACACACGTTCACACACACACATGTTCTCACACACACATGCACACACGTGTTCACACACACGCACACACACACACGTGTTCACACACAGACAGGTGTTCACACACACAAGTGTTCACACACACACACCTGTTCTCTCACACACACGTGTTCACACACAGACACACACGGGTTCACACACAGACACACACACCTGTTCTCACACACACACCTGTTCACACACACACACACACGTGTTCACACACACACACCTGTTCACACACACACACGTGTTCACACACACACACCTGTTCACACACACACACGTGTTCACACACACACACCTGTTCACACACACACACACGTGTTCACTCACACACACACGTGTTCACACACACACACACAGACACACACGTATTCACACACACACCGGTTCACACACACACACACACCGGTTCACACACACACACCGATTCACACACACACACCTGTTCACACACACACACCTGTTCACACACACACACACGTGTTCACACACACACGTGTTCACACACACACACACATGTTCACACACACACACCTGTTCACACACACGTGTTCACACACACACCTGTTAACACACACCCGTTCACATACACACACGTGTTCACATACAAACGTTCACACACACACATTCACACACACACGTGTTCACACACACACACACGTGTGCACACACAAACACACACACACGTTTACACACACACGTGTTGATACAAATACACGCGTTCACACACACACGTGTTCACACACACACCTGTTCACACACACACACCCCTGTTCACACACACACACGTGTCCACACATGCACACACACACGTGTTCTCACACACACACACACGTGTCCACACGCACACACACGTGTTCACACACACACGTGTTCACACACACACACCTGTTTGCACACACACACACGTGTTCACACACACACATACTCACCTGTTCACACACACACACGCGTTCACACACACACACCTGTTTACACACACACACCTGTTCACACACACACACGTGTTCACACACACACCTGTTCACACACACACACGTGTTCTCACACACACACGTGTTCACAAACGCACGCACACACGTGTTCTTACACACACACACGTGTTCACACACACACGTTGTCACACACACATACACGTTCACACACACACACACACGTGTTCACACACACACACACACGTGTTCACACACACACACACCTGTTCACACACTCACACGTGTTCACACACACGTGTTCACACACACACCTGTTCACACACACACTTGTTCACACACACACACACCTGTTCACACACACACCCCTGTTCACACACACACATGTGTCCACACATTCACACACACAAGTGTTCTCACACACACACACACGTGTCCACACGCACACACACGTGTTCACACACACACGTGTTCACACACACACACCTGTTCGCACACACACACACGTGTTCACCCACACACATACACACCTGTTCACACACACACACGCGTTCACACACACACACCTGTTTACACACACACACGTGTTCTCACACACACACGTGTTCACACACACACCTGTTCACACACACACACGTGTTCTCACACACACACGTGTTCACACACACACCTGTTCACACAAACACACACGTTCACACTCACACACACATGTTCATACACACGCACACACACACGTGTTCACACACACGCACACACGTGTTCACACACGCACGCACACACGTGTTCTTACACACACACACAAGTCCACACACACACACGTGTTCACACACACACGTTGTCACACACACACACACGTTCACACACACACACACACACGTGTTCAAACACACACACGCACACGTGTTCACACACACACACACACACGTGTTCACACACACACCTGTTCACACACTCACACGTGTTCACACACACACGTGTTCACACACACACCTGTTCACACACACACGTGTTCACACACACACTTGTTCACACACACACACACACCTGTTCACACACACACACATGTTCACACACACACCTGTTAACACACACACACACCTGTCCACACACACACACCTGTCCACACACACACGTGTTCGCACACACACACCTGTTCACACACACACACGTGTTCACACACACACATGTTCACACACACACATCTGTTCACACACACGTGTTCACACACACACCTGTTAACACACACACGTTCACATACACACACGTGTTCACATACACACGTTCACACACACACATTCACACACACATGTGTTCACACACACGTGTTCACATACACACGTTCACACACACACATTCACACACACACGTGTTCACACACACACACGTGTGCACACACAAACACACACACACGTTCACACGCACACGTGTTCATACAAATACACATGTTCACACACACACGTGTTCACACACACACCTGTTCACACACACACCCCTGTTCACTAACACACACGTGTTCACACACACATGTTCTCACACACACACCTGTTCACACACACACACGTGTTCTCACACACACACATACACGTGTTCTCACACACACACACCTGTTCACACACACACGTTGTCACACACACACACACGTTCACACACACACACACACACGTGTTCACACACACACACACACGTGTTCACACACAGACACGTGTTCACACACACACGTGTTCACACACACACCTGTTCTCTCACACACACGTGTTCACACACAGACACACACGGGTTCACACACAGACACACACACCTGTTCTCACACACACACCTGTTCACACACACACACACACGTGTTCACACACACACACCTGTTCACACACTCACACGTGTTCACACACACACGTGTTCACACACACACCTGTTCACACACACACGTGTTCACACACACACTTGTTCACACACACACACACCTGTTCACACACACACACCTGTTCACACACACGTGTTCACACACACACCTGTTAACACACACCCGTTCACATACACACACGTGTTCACATACACAAGTTCACACACACACATTCACACACACACGTGTTCACACACACACACGTGTGCACACACAAACACACACACACGTTCACACACACACATGTTCTCACACACACATGCACACACGTGTTCACACACACGCACACACACACGTGTTCACACACAGACATGTGTTCACACACACACGTGTTCACACACACACCTGTTCTCTCACACACACGTGTTCACACACAGACACACATGGGTTCACACACAGACACACACACCTGTTCTCACACACACACCTGTTTACACACACACACACGTGTTCACACACACACACCTGTTCACACACACACACGTGTTCACACACACACACCTGTTCACACACACACACGTGTTCACACACACACACCTGTTCACACACACACACACGTGTTCACTCACACACACACGTGTTCACACACACACACACACAGACACACACGTATTCACACACACACCGGTTCACACACACACACACACACCGGTTCACACACACACCCACCGATTCACACACACACACCTGTTCACACACACACACCTGTTCACACACACACACACGTGTTCACACACACGCACACACGTGTTCACACACGCACGCACACACATGTTCTCACACACACACACGTGTCCACACACACACACGTGTTCACACACACACGTTGTCACACACACACACACGTTCATACACACACACACACGTGTTAACACACACACACACGTGTTCACACACGCACACACACGTGTTCACACACACACACCTGTTCACACACTCACACGTGTTCACACACACACGTGTTCACACACACACCTGTTCACACACACACGTGTTCACACACAAACTTGTTCACACACACACACACACCTGTTCACACACACACACCTGTTCACACACACGTGTTCACACACACACCTGTTAACACACACCCGTTCACATACACACACGTGTTCACATACACAAGTTCACACACACATTCACACACACACGTGTTCACACACACACGTGTGCACACACAAACAGACACACACGTTCACACACACACATGTTCTCACACACACATGCACACACGTGTTCACACACACGCACACACACACGTGTTCACACACACACACGTGTTCACACACAAACACACACGTTCACACTCACACACACATGTTCATACACATGCACACACACATGTTCACACACACGCACTCACGTGTTCACACACGCATGCACACACGTGTTCTCACACACACACACGTGTCCACACACACACACACGTGTTCACACACACACGTTGTCACACACACACACACGTTCACACACACACACACACGTGTTCACACACACACACACACACACGTGTTCACACACACACACACCTGTTCACACACTCACACGTGTTCACACACACACGTGTTCACACACACACGTGTTCACACACACACGTGTTCACACACACACTTGTTCACACACACACACACCTGTTCACACATACACACCTGTTCACACACACGTGTTCACACACACACCTGTTAACACACACCCGTTCACATACACACACGTGTTCACATACACAAGTTCACACACACACATTCACACACACGTGTTCACACACACACACACGTGTGCACACACAAACAGACACACACGTTCACACACACACATGTTCTCACACACACATGCACACACGTGTTCACACACACGCACACACACACACGTGTTCACACACAGACAGGTGTTCACACACACAAGTGTTCACACACACACACCTGTTCTCTCACACACACGTGTTCACACACAGACACACACGGGTTCACACACAGACACACACACCTGTTCTCACACACACACCTGTTCACACACACACACACACGTGTTCACACACACACACCTGTTCACACACACACACGTGTTCACACACACACACCTGTTCACACACACACACGTGTTCACACACACACACCTGTTCACACACACACACACGTGTTCACTCACACACACACGTGTTCACACACACACACACAGACACACACGTATTCACACACACACCGGTTCACACACACACACACACCGGTTCACACACACACACCGATTCACACACACACACCTGTTCACACACACACACCTGTTCACACACACACACACGTGTTCACACACACACGTGTTCACACACACACACACATGTTCACACACACACACCTGTTCACACACACGTGTTCACACACACACCTGTTAACACACACCCGTTCACATACACACACGTGTTCACATACAAACGTTCACACACACACATTCACACACACACGTTGTCACACACACACACGTGTTCACACACACACACACGTGTGCACACACAAACACGCACACACGTTCACACACACACACATGTTCTCACACACACATGCACACACGTGTTCACACACACGCACACACACACTTGTTCACACACACACGTGTTCACACACACACGTGTTCACACACACACACACCTGTTCTCTCACACACACGTGTTCACACACAGACACACACGGGTTCACACACAGACACACACACCTGTTCTCACACACACACCTGTTCACACACACACACACGTGTTCACACACACACACCTGTTCACACACACACACGATTTCACACACACACACCTGTTCACACACACACACGTGTTCACAAACACACACCTGTTCACACACACACACACGTGTTCACTCACACACACGTGTTCACACACACACACACAGACACACACGTATTCACACACACACACACACCGGTTCACACACACACACACACACACCGGTTCACACACACACACCTGTTCAAACACACACACCTGTTCACACACACACACACGTGTTCACTCACACACGTGTTCACACACACACGTGTTCACACACACACACATGTTCACACACACACACGTGTTCACACACACGTGTTCACATACACACGTTCACACACACACATTCACACACACACCTGTTCACACACACACACACGTGTTCACTCACACACACGTGTTCACACACACACACACAGACACACACGTATTCACACACACACACACACCGGTTCACACACACACACACACACACCGGTTCACACACACACACCTGTTCAAACACACACACCTGTTCACACACACACACACGTGTTCACTCACACACGTGTTCACACACACACGTGTTCACACACACACACATGTTCACACACACACACGTGTTCACACACACGTGTTCACATACACACGTTCACGCACACACATTCACACACACACGTGTTCACACACACACACACACGTGTGCACACAAAAACACACACACACGTTCACACGCACACGTGTTCATACAAATACACGTGTTCACACACACACGTGTTCACACACACACCTGTTGACACACACACCCCTGTTCACACACACACACGTGTCCACACATGCACACACACACGTGTTCTCACACACACACACACGTGTCCACACGCACACACACGTGTTCACACACACACGTGTTCACACACACACACCTGTTCGCACACACACACACGTGTTCACCCACACACATACACACCTGTTCACACACACACACGCGTTCACACACACACACCTGTTTACACACACACACGTGTTCTCACACACACGCGTGTTCACACACACACACCTGTTCACACACACACACCTGTTCACACACACACACGTGTTCACATACAAACACACACGTTCACACTCACACACACACATGTTCATACACACGCACACACACACGTGTTCACACACACACACACACGTGTTCACACACGCACGCACACACGTGTTCTCACACACACACACGTGTCCACACACACACGTGTTCACACACACACGTTGTCACACACACACACACGTTCACACACACACACACACGTGTTCACACACACACACACACGTGTTCACACACACACACACACGTGTTCACACACACACACACTCACACGTGTTCACACACACACGTGTTCACACACACACCTGTTCACACACACACGTGTTCACACACACACTTGTTCACACACACACACCTGTTCACACACACACACCTGTTCACACACACGTGTTCACACACACACCTGTTAACACACACCCGTTCACATACACACACGTGTTCACATACACAAGTTCACACACACACATTCACACACACACGTGTTCACACACACACGTGTGCACACACAGACACACACGTTCACACACACACACATGTTCTCACACACACATGCACACACGTGTTCACACACACGCACACACACACGTGTTCACACACACACGTGTTCACACACAAACACACACGTTCACACTCACACACAAATGTTCATACACACGCACACACACACGTGTTCACACACATGCACACACGTGTTCACACACGCACGCACACACGTGTTGTCACACACACACACACGTGTCCACACACACACACACACGTGTTCACACACACGTTGTCACACACACACACACGTTCACACACACACACACACGTGTTCACACACACACACACACGTGTTCACACACACACACACCTGTTCACACACTCACACGTGTTCACACACACACGTGTTCACACACACACCTGTTCACACACACACGTGTTCACACACACACTTGTTCACACACACACACCTGTTCACACACACACACCTGTTCACACACACGTGTTCACACACACACCTGTTAACACACACCCGTTCACATACACACACGTGTTCACATACACAAGTTCACACACACACATTCACACACACACGTGTTCACACACACACACACGTGTGCACACACAAACAGACACACACGTTCACACACACACACATGTTCTCACACACACATGCACACACGTGTTCACACACACGCACACACACACGTGTTCACACACAGACACGTGTTCACACACACACCTGTTCACACACACACACGTGTTCTCACACACACACACGTGTTCTCACACAAACACACACACCTGTTCACACACACACACCTGTTCACACACACACACACCTGTTCTCTCACACACACCTGTTCTCACACACACACGTGTTCACACACACACACCTGTTCTCATGCACACACACCTGTTCACACACACACACGTGTTCACACACACACACCTGTTCACACACATACCTGTTCACACACACACACCTGTTCTCACACACACACCTGTTCACACACACACACACACGTGTTCACACACACACACCTGTTCACACACACACACGTGTTCACACACACACACCTGTTCACACACACACACGTGTTCACACACACACACCTGTTCACACACACACACACGTGTTCACTCACACACACACGTGTTCACACACACACACACAGACACACACGTATTCACACACACACCGGTTCACACACACACACACACCGGTTCACACACACACACCGATTCACACACACACACCTGTTCACACACACACACCTGTTCACACACACACACACGTGTTCACACACACACGTGTTCACACACACACACACATGTTCACACACACACACCTGTTCACACACACGTGTTCACACACACACCTGTTAACACACACCCGTTCACATACACACACGTGTTCACATACAAACGTTCACACACACACATTCACACACACACGTGTTCACACACACACACACGTGTGCACACACAAACACACACACACGTTTACACACACACGTGTTGATACAAATACACGCGTTCACACACACACGTGTTCACACACACACCTGTTCACACACACACACCCCTGTTCACACACACACACGTGTCCACACATGCACACACACACGTGTTCTCACACACACACACACGTGTCCACACGCACACACACGTGTTCACACACACACGTGTTCACACACACACACCTGTTTGCACACACACACACGTGTTCACACACACACATACTCACCTGTTCACACACACACACGCGTTCACACACACACACCTGTTTACACACACACACCTGTTCACACACACACACGTGTTCACACACACACCTGTTCACACACACACACGTGTTCTCACACACACACGTGTTCACAAACGCACGCACACACGTGTTCTTACACACACACACGTGTTCACACACACACGTTGTCACACACACATACACGTTCACACACACACACACACGTGTTCACACACACACACACACGTGTTCACACACACACACACCTGTTCACACACTCACACGTGTTCACACACACGTGTTCACACACACACCTGTTCACACACACACTTGTTCACACACACACACACCTGTTCACACACACACCCCTGTTCACACACACACATGTGTCCACACATTCACACACACAAGTGTTCTCACACACACACACACGTGTCCACACGCACACACACGTGTTCACACACACACGTGTTCACACACACACACCTGTTCGCACACACACACACGTGTTCACCCACACACATACACACCTGTTCACACACACACACGCGTTCACACACACACACCTGTTTACACACACACACGTGTTCTCACACACACACGTGTTCACACACACACCTGTTCACACACACACACGTGTTCTCACACACACACGTGTTCACACACACACCTGTTCACACAAACACACACGTTCACACTCACACACACATGTTCATACACACGCACACACACACGTGTTCACACACACGCACACACGTGTTCACACACGCACGCACACACGTGTTCTTACACACACACACAAGTCCACACACACACACGTGTTCACACACACACGTTGTCACACACACACACACGTTCACACACACACACACACACGTGTTCAAACACACACACGCACACGTGTTCACACACACACACACACACGTGTTCACACACACACCTGTTCACACACTCACACGTGTTCACACACACACGTGTTCACACACACACCTGTTCACACACACACGTGTTCACACACACACTTGTTCACACACACACACACACCTGTTCACACACACACACATGTTCACACACACACCTGTTAACACACACACACACCTGTCCACACACACACACCTGTCCACACACACACGTGTTCGCACACACACACCTGTTCACACACACACACGTGTTCACACACACACATGTTCACACACACACATCTGTTCACACACACGTGTTCACACACACACCTGTTAACACACACACGTTCACATACACACACGTGTTCACATACACACGTTCACACACACACATTCACACACACATGTGTTCACACACACGTGTTCACATACACACGTTCACACACACACATTCACACACACACGTGTTCACACACACACACGTGTGCACACACAAACACACACACACGTTCACACGCACACGTGTTCATACAAATACACATGTTCACACACACACGTGTTCACACACACACCTGTTCACACACACACCCCTGTTCACTAACACACACGTGTTCACACACACATGTTCTCACACACACACCTGTTCACACACACACACGTGTTCTCACACACACACATACACGTGTTCTCACACACACACACCTGTTCACACACACACGTTGTCACACACACACACACGTTCACACACACACACACACACGTGTTCACACACACACACACACGTGTTCACACACAGACACGTGTTCACACACACACGTGTTCACACACACACCTGTTCTCTCACACACACGTGTTCACACACAGACACACACGGGTTCACACACAGACACACACACCTGTTCTCACACACACACCTGTTCACACACACACACACACGTGTTCACACACACACACCTGTTCACACACTCACACGTGTTCACACACACACGTGTTCACACACACACCTGTTCACACACACACGTGTTCACACACACACTTGTTCACACACACACACACCTGTTCACACACACACACCTGTTCACACACACGTGTTCACACACACACCTGTTAACACACACCCGTTCACATACACACACGTGTTCACATACACAAGTTCACACACACACATTCACACACACACGTGTTCACACACACACACGTGTGCACACACAAACACACACACACGTTCACACACACACATGTTCTCACACACACATGCACACACGTGTTCACACACACGCACACACACACGTGTTCACACACAGACACGTGTTCACACACACACGTGTTCACACACACACCTGTTCTCTCACACACACGTGTTCACACACAGACACACACGGGTTCACACACAGACACACACACCTGTTCTCACACACACACCTGTTTACACACACACACACGTGTTCACACACACACACCTGTTCACACACACACACGTGTTCACACACACACACCTGTTCACACACACACACGTGTTCACACACACACACCTGTTCACACACACACACACGTGTTCACTCACACACACACGTGTTCACACACACACACACACAGACACACACGTATTCACACACACACCGGTTCACACACACACACACACACCGGTTCACACACACACCCACCGATTCACACACACACACCTGTTCACACACACACACCTGTTCACACACACACACACGTGTTCACACACACGCACACACGTGTTCACACACGCACGCACACACATGTTCTCACACACACACACGTGTCCACACACACACACGTGTTCACACACACACGTTGTCACACACACACACACGTTCATACACACACACACACGTGTTAACACACACACACACGTGTTCACACACGCACACACACGTGTTCACACACACACACCTGTTCACACACTCACACGTGTTCACACACACACGTGTTCACACACACACCTGTTCACACACACACGTGTTCACACACAAACTTGTTCACACACACACACACACCTGTTCACACACACACACCTGTTCACACACACGTGTTCACACACACACCTGTTAACACACACCCGTTCACATACACACACGTGTTCACATACACAAGTTCACACACACATTCACACACACACGTGTTCACACACACACGTGTGCACACACAAACAGACACACACGTTCACACACACACATGTTCTCACACACACATGCACACACGTGTTCACACACACGCACACACACACGTGTTCACACACACACACGTGTTCACACACAAACACACACGTTCACACTCACACACACATGTTCATACACATGCACACACACATGTTCACACACACGCACTCACGTGTTCACACACGCATGCACACACGTGTTCTCACACACACACACGTGTCCACACACACACACACGTGTTCACACACACACGTTGTCACACACACACACACGTTCACACACACACACACACGTGTTCACACACACACACACACACACGTGTTCACACACACACACACCTGTTCACACACTCACACGTGTTCACACACACACGTGTTCACACACACACGTGTTCACACACACACGTGTTCACACACACACTTGTTCACACACACACACACCTGTTCACACATACACACCTGTTCACACACACGTGTTCACACACACACCTGTTAACACACACCCGTTCACATACACACACGTGTTCACATACACAAGTTCACACACACACATTCACACACACACGTGTTCACACACACACACACGTGTGCACACACAAACAGACACACACGTTCACACACACACATGTTCTCACACACACATGCACACACGTGTTCACACACACGCACACACACACACGTGTTCACACACAGACAGGTGTTCACACACACAAGTGTTCACACACACACACCTGTTCTCTCACACACACGTGTTCACACACAGACACACACGGGTTCACACACAGACACACACACCTGTTCTCACACACACACCTGTTCACACACACACACACACGTGTTCACACACACACACCTGTTCACACACACACACGTGTTCACACACACACACCTGTTCACACACACACACGTGTTCACACACACACACCTGTTCACACACACACACACGTGTTCACTCACACACACACGTGTTCACACACACACACACAGACACACACGTATTCACACACACACCGGTTCACACACACACACACACCGGTTCACACACACACACCGATTCACACACACACACCTGTTCACACACACACACCTGTTCACACACACACACACGTGTTCACACACACACGTGTTCACACACACACACACATGTTCACACACACACACCTGTTCACACACACGTGTTCACACACACACCTGTTAACACACACCCGTTCACATACACACACGTGTTCACATACAAACGTTCACACACACACATTCACACACACACGTTGTCACACACACACACGTGTTCACACACACACACACGTGTGCACACACAAACACGCACACACGTTCACACACACACACATGTTCTCACACACACATGCACACACGTGTTCACACACACGCACACACACACTTGTTCACACACACACGTGTTCACACACACACGTGTTCACACACACACACACCTGTTCTCTCACACACACGTGTTCACACACAGACACACACGGGTTCACACACAGACACACACACCTGTTCTCACACACACACCTGTTCACACACACACACACGTGTTCACACACACACACCTGTTCACACACACACACGATTTCACACACACACACCTGTTCACACACACACACGTGTTCACAAACACACACCTGTTCACACACACACACACGTGTTCACTCACACACACGTGTTCACACACACACACACAGACACACACGTATTCACACACACACACACACCGGTTCACACACACACACACACACACACCGGTTCACACACACACACCTGTTCAAACACACACACCTGTTCACACACACACACACGTGTTCACTCACACACGTGTTCACACACACACGTGTTCACACACACACACATGTTCACACACACACACGTGTTCACACACACGTGTTCACATACACACGTTCACACACACACATTCACACACACACCTGTTCACACACACACACACGTGTTCACTCACACACACGTGTTCACACACACACACACAGACACACACGTATTCACACACACACACACACCGGTTCACACACACACACACACACACCGGTTCACACACACACACCTGTTCAAACACACACACCTGTTCACACACACACACACGTGTTCACTCACACACGTGTTCACACACACACGTGTTCACACACACACACATGTTCACACACACACACGTGTTCACACACACGTGTTCACATACACACGTTCACGCACACACATTCACACACACACGTGTTCACACACACACACACGTGTGCACACAAAAACACACACACACGTTCACACGCACACGTGTTCATACAAATACACGTGTTCACACACACACGTGTTCACACACACACCTGTTGACACACACACCCCTGTTCACACACACACACGTGTCCACACATGCACACACACACGTGTTCTCACACACACACACACGTGTCCACACGCACACACACGTGTTCACACACACACGTGTTCACACACACACACCTGTTCGCACACACACACACGTGTTCACCCACACACATACACACCTGTTCACACACACACACGCGTTCACACACACACACCTGTTTACACACACACACGTGTTCTCACACACACGCGTGTTCACACACACACACCTGTTCACACACACACACCTGTTCACACACACACACGTGTTCACATACAAACACACACGTTCACACTCACACACACACATGTTCATACACACGCACACACACACGTGTTCACACACACACACACACGTGTTCACACACGCACGCACACACGTGTTCTCACACACACACACGTGTCCACACACACACGTGTTCACACACACACGTTGTCACACACACACACACGTTCACACACACACACACACGTGTTCACACACACACACACACGTGTTCACACACACACACACACGTGTTCACACACACACACACTCACACGTGTTCACACACACACGTGTTCACACACACACCTGTTCACACACACACGTGTTCACACACACACTTGTTCACACACACACCTGTTCACACACACACACCTGTTCACACACACGTGTTCACACACACACCTGTTAACACACACCCGTTCACATACACACACGTGTTCACATACACAAGTTCACACACACACATTCACACACACACGTGTTCACACACACACGTGTGCACACACAGACACACACGTTCACACACACACACATGTTCTCACACACACATGCACACACGTGTTCACACACACGCACACACACACGTGTTCACACACACACGTGTTCACACACAAACACACACGTTCACACTCACACACAAATGTTCATACACACGCACACACACACGTGTTCACACACATGCACACACGTGTTCACACACGCACGCACACACGTGTTGTCACACACACACACACGTGTCCACACACACACACACACGTGTTCACACACACGTTGTCACACACACACACACGTTCACACACACACACACACGTGTTCACACACACACACACACGTGTTCACACACACACACACCTGTTCACACACTCACACGTGTTCACACACACACGTGTTCACACACACACCTGTTCACACACACACGTGTTCACACACACACTTGTTCACACACACACACCTGTTCACACACACACACCTGTTCACACACACGTGTTCACACACACACCTGTTAACACACACCCGTTCACATACACACACGTGTTCACATACACAAGTTCACACACACACATTCACACACACACGTGTTCACACACACACACACGTGTGCACACACAAACAGACACACACGTTCACACACACACACATGTTCTCACACACACATGCACACACGTGTTCACACACACGCACACACACACGTGTTCACACACAGACACGTGTTCACACACACACCTGTTCACACACACACACGTGTTCTCACACACACACACGTGTTCTCACACAAACACACACACCTGTTCACACACACACACCTGTTCACACACACACACACCTGTTCTCTCACACACACCTGTTCTCACACACACACGTGTTCACACACACACACCTGTTCTCATGCACACACACCTGTTCACACACACACACGTGTTCACACACACACACCTGTTCACACACATACCTGTTCACACACACACACGTGTTCACACACACACCTGTTCACACACACACACGTGTTCACACACACACACCTGTTCACACACACACACGTGTTCTCACACACACACACCTTTTCACACACACACACACCTGTTCACACACACACGTGTTCTCACACACACACGTGTTCTCACACATACATGTTCTCACACACACACGTGTTCTCACACACACACACGTTTTCTCACACACACACGTGTTCTCACACAGACACACACACCTGTTCTCGCCCACACCTGTTCACACACACACGTGTTCACACACACACATGTTTTCACACACACACGCGTTCACACACACACACACGTTCACACACACACACACGTGTTCACACACACACCTGTTCACATACAGACACACACACACACGTTCACACACACACATGTGTTCACACACTCACCTGTTCACACACACACCTGTTCACACACACCTGTTCACACACACACACCGATTCACACACACACACACCTGTTCACACACACACCTGTTCACACACACACACCTGTTCACACACACACACACACGTGTTCACACACACATGTTCTCACACACACACCTGTTCACACACACACACGTGTTCTCACACACACACATACACGTGTTCTCACACACACACACCTGTTCACACACACACCTGTTCACACACACACACCTGTTCTCACACACACACACGTGTTCACTCACACACGTGTTCTCACAAACACACGTGTTCTCACACACACACACCTGTTCACACACACACCTGTTCACACACACACACACACACACACGTGTTCACACACAGATACACACACGTTCACACACACACACGTTCACACACACACGTGTTCACGCACACACCTGTTCACACACACACCTGTTCACACACAGACAAACACACACCTGTTCACACACACACACATGTTCACACACACACACCTGTTCACACACACACACACCTGTCCACACACACACACCTGTCCACACACACACGTGTTCACACACACACACCTGTTCACACACACACACGTGTTCACACACACACATGTTCACACACACACACCTGTTCACACACACGTGTTCACACACACACCTGTTAACACACACCCGTTCACATACACACACGTGTTCACATACACACGTTCACACACACACATTCACACACACACGTGTTCACACACACACACACGTGTGCACACACAAACACACACACACGTTCACACACACACACATGTTCTCACACACACATGCACACACGTGTTCACACACACGCACACACACACTTGTTCACACACACACGTGTTCACACACACACACACCTGTTCTCTCAAACACACGTGTTCACACACAGACACACACGCGTTCACACACAGACACACACACCTGTTCTCACACACACACCTGTTCACACACACACACACACGTGTTCACACACACACACCTGTTCACACACACACACGTGTTCACACACACACACCTGTTCACACACACACACGTGTTCACAAACACACACCTGTTCACACACACACACACCGGTTCACACACACACACACACTGATTCACACACACACACCTGTTCACACACACACACCTGTTCACACACACACACACGTGTTCACACACACACACATGTTCACACACACACGTGTTCACACACACACACATGTTCACACACACACACGTGTTCACACACACGTGTTCCCATACACACGTTCACACACACACATTCACACACACAATTGTTCACACACACACACACGTGTTCACACACACACACGTGTTCACACACACACACCTGTTCACACACATACCTGTTCACACACACACACGTGTTCACACACACACACCTGTTCACACACACACACGTGTTCACACACACACACCTGTTCACACACACACACGTGTTCACACACACACACCTGTTCACACACACACCTGTTCACACACACACACACACACGTGTTCACATACACACACACGTGTTCACACACAGATACACACACGTTCACACACACACACGTTCACACACACACGTGTTCACACACACACCTGTTCACACACACACCTGTTCACACACATGACAAACACACACCTGTTCACACACACACACATGTTCACACACACACACCTGTTCACACACACACACACCTGTTCACACACACACCCCTGTTCACACACACACACGTGTCCACACATGCACACACACACGTGTTCTCACACACACACACGTGTCCACACGCACACACACGTGTTCACACACACACGTGTTCACACACACACACCTGTTCGCACACACACACACGTGTTCACCCACACACATACACACCTGTTCACACACACACACGCGTTCACACACACACACCTGTTTACACACACACACGTGTTCTCACACACACACGTGTTCACACACACACCTGTTCACACACACACACGTGTTCACACACACACACGTGTTCACACACAAACACACACGTTCACACTCACACACACATGTTCATACACACGCACACACACGTGTTCACACACACGCACACACGTGTTCACACACGCACGCACACACGTGTTCTCACACACACACACGTGTTCACACACAAACAGACACACACGTTCACACACACACACATGTTCTCACACACACATGCACACACGTGTTCACACACACGCACACACACACGTGTTCACACACAGACACGTGTTCACACACACACGTGTTCACACACACACACCTGTTCTCTCACACACACGTGTTCACACACAGACACACACGGGTTCACACACAGAGACACACACCTGTTCTCACACACACACCTGTTCACACACACACACACGTGATCACACACACACACCTGTTCACACACACACACGTGTTCACACACACACACCTGTTCACACACACACACGTGTTCACACACACACACCTGTTCACACACACACACACGTGTTCACTCACACACACACGTGTTCACACACACACACACAGACACACACGTATTCACACACACACCGGTTCACACACACACACACACACCGGTTCACACACACACACACCGATTCACACACACACACCTGTTCACACACACACACCTGTTCACACACACACACACACGTGTTCACACACACACGTGTTCACACACACACGTGTTCACACACACACATGTTCACACACACACACACACGTGTTCACACACACACACACACACACGTGTTCACACACACACCTGTTCACACACTCACACGTGTTCACACACACACGTTTTCACACACACACACCTGTTCACACACACACGTGTTCACACACACACTTGTTCACACACACACACACACACCTGTTCACACACACACACCTGTTCACACACACGTGTTCACACACACACCTGTTAACACAAACCCATTCACATACACACACGTGTTCACATACACAAGTTCACACACACACATTCACACACACATGTGTTCACACACACACACACGTGTGCACACACAAACAGACACACACGTTCACACACACACACATGTTCTCACACACACATGCACACACGTGTTCACACACACGCACACACACACGTGTTCACACACACACACGTGTTCACACACAAACACACACGTTCACACTCACACACACATGTTCATACACACGCACACACACACGTGTTCACACACAAACACACACGTTCACACTCACACACACATGTTCATACACACGCACACACATACGTGTTCACACACACACACGTGTCCACACACGCACACATGTGTTCACACACACCCACGTTGTCACACACACACACACGTTCACACACACACACACGTGTTCACACACACACGCACACACACGTGTTCACACACACACACCTGTTCACACAATCACACGTGTTCACACACACACGTGTTCACACACACACCTGTTCACACACACACGTGTTCACACACACACTTGTTCACACACACACACCTGTTAACACACACACACCTGTTCACACACACGTGTTCACACACACACCTGTTAACACACACCCGTTCACATACACACACGTGTTCACATACACAAGTTCACACACACATTCACACACACACGTGTTCACACACACACACGTGTGCACACACAAACAGACACACACGTTCACACACACACACATGTTCTCACACACACATGCACACACGTGTTCACACACACGCACACACACACGTGTTCACACACAGACACGTGTTCACACACACACGTGTTCACACACACACACCTGTTCTCTCACACACACGTGTTCACACACAGACACACACGGGTTCACACACAGAGACACACACCTGTTCTCACACACACACCTGTTCACACACACACACACGTGATCACACACACACACCTGTTCACACACACACACGTGTTCACACACACACACCTGTTCACACACACACACGTGTTCACACACACACACCTGTTCACACACACACACACGTGTTCACTCACACACACACGTGTTCACACACACACACACAGACACACACGTATTCACACACACACCGGTTCACACACACACACACACACCGGTTCACACACACACACACCAGTTCACACACACACGTGTTCACACACACACACACCTGTTCACACGCACACACACGCGTTCACACACACACACGTGTTCACACACACACACGTGTTCGCACACACACCTGTTCACACACACACACGTGTTCACACACACACCTGTTCACACACACACACCTGTTCACACACACACACGCGTGTTCTCACACACACATGTTCTCACACACACACGTGTTCTCACACAGACACACACACCTGTTCACGCACACACACCTGTTCACACACACACACACATGTTCACCAACACACACATGTTCACACACACACACGTGTTCACACACACACGTGTTCACATACACACACACGTGTTCACACACACACACGTGTTCACACACACACACGTTCACACACACACGTGTTCACACACACACAACTGTTCACACACACACCTGTTCACAGACACACCTGTTCACACACACACCTGTTCACACACACACACATGTTCACACACACACCTGTTCACACACACACGTGTTCACACACACACACCTGTTCACACACAATCACACCTGTTCACATACACACACGTGTTCTCACACACACATGTGTTCACACACACACATGTGTTCACACACACACGTGTTCACACACACACACGTGTTCACACACACACACACGTGTTCACACACACCTGTTCACACACACCCGTTCACATACACACACGTGTTCACACACACACATACGTTCACCAACACACACGTGTTCACACACACACACGGGTTCACACACACACACGTGTTCACACACACACACACGTGTTCACACACGCACACACACGTGGTCTCACACACACACACGTGTTCACACACACACACACACCTGTTCACACACACACCTGTTCACACACACACACGTGTTCTCACACGTGTTCTCACACACACACGTGTTCTCACACACACGTGTTCTCGCACACACACACATGTTCTCACACACACACACACGTTTTCTCACATACACACACGTGTTCTCACACACACACACGTGTTCACACACACACACCTGTTCACGCACACACACATGTTCACACACACACACCTGTTCACACACACACGTGTTCACACACACACACACGTTCACACACACACACACGTGTTCACACACACACGCGCGCGTTCACACACACACGTGTTCTCACACACACGCGTGTTCTCACACACACATGTTCTCACACACACACGTACTCTCTCACACACACACGTTTTCTGAAACACACACACATGTTCTCACACACACACACACGTGTTCACACACACACATGTGTTCACACACACACGTGTTCACACACACACGTGTTGTCACACACACACACACCTGTTCACGCACACACACCTGTTCACACACACACACACATGTTCACCAACACACACGTGTTCACACACACACGTGTTCACACATACACATGTGTTTACATACACACGTGTTCACACACACACACGTGTTCACACACACACCTGTTCACACACACACGTTCACATACACACACGTGTTCACACACACACACACGTTCCCACACACACACCTGTTCACACACACCCACACACACCTGTTCACACATACACACACGTGTTCACACACACACACGTTCATACACACGCACCTGTTCACACACACCCACACACACCTGTTCACAGACACACGTGTTCACACACACACGTGTTCACACACACACACACGTGTTCACACACACACACCTGTTCTCACACACACACACGTGTTCACACACACACATGTTCACACACACACACGTGTTCACACACACACACGTGTTCACACACACATGTGTTCACACACACACACGTGTTCACACACACACCTGTTCACTCACACACACACGTGTTCTCACACACACACTCACACCTGTTCACACACACACACCTGTTCACACACACGTGTTCACACACACACGTGTTCTCACACACACACACCTGTTCACGCACACACACCTGTTCACACACACACACACATGTTCACACACACACACGTGTTCACACAAACACCTGTTCACACACACACCTGTTCACACACACACCTGTTCTCACACACACACACGTGTTCACACACACACATGTTGACACACACACACGTGTTCACACACACACGTGTTCACACACACACCTGTTCACACACAAACGTGTTCACACACACACACCTGTTCACACACACACACCTGTTCTCACACACACACGTGTTCTCACACACACACACCTGTTCACACACACACAAACCTGTTCACACACACGTGTTCTCACACACACCTGTTCACACACGAACGTGTTCACACACACACACCTGTTCACACACACACACCTGTTCTCACACACACACGTGTTCTCACACACACACACCTGTTCACACACACACACTTGTACACACACACACATATGTTCACCAACACACACGTGTTCACACACACACATGTGTTCACACACACACATGTGTTTACACACACACGTGTTCACACACACACACGTGTTCACACACACACCTATTCACACACACACGTTCACATACACACACGTGCTCACACACACACACACATGTTCACCAACACACACGTGTTCACACACACACATGTGTTCACACACACATGTGTTTACACACACACGTGTTCACACACACACGTGTTCACACACACACCTATTCACACACACACGTTCACATACACACACGTGTTCACACACACACACACGTTCACACACACACACCTGTTCACACACACAAACGTGTTCACACACACACCTGTTCACACACACGTGTTCACACACACACCTGTTCACACACACACCTGTTCACACACACACACGTGTTCTCACACACACGCGCGTGTTCTCACACACACACACCTGTTCACACACACACGTGTTTTCACACACACACTTGTTCACACACACACGTGTTCTCACACACACACACACCTGTTCACGCACACACACCTGTTCACACACATACACACATGTTCACCAACACACACGTGTTCACACACACACATGTGTTCACACACACACATGTGTTTACACACACACGTGTTCACACACACACACACGTGTTCACACACACACCTGTTCACACACACACACGTTCACATACACACACGTGTTCACACACACACACACGTTCCCACACACACACCTGTTCACACACACCCACACACACCTGTTCACACATACACACACGTGTTCACACACACATACGTTCATACACACACACACCTGTTCACACACACACACACACCTGTTCACAGACACACGTGTTCACACACACACACGTGTTCACACACACACACACGTGTTCACACACACACACCTGTTCACACACACACGTGTTCTCACACACATGTGTTCACACACACACACGTGTTCACACACACACACCTGTTCACACACACACACACCTGTTCTCACACACACACGTGTTCTCACACACACACACACACACACCTGTTCACACACACACACCTGTTCACACACACGTGTTCTCACACACACGTGTTCTCACAGACACACCTGTTCACGCACACACACCTGTTCACACACACACACACATGTTCACACACACACGTGTTCACACAAACACCTGTTCACACACACACCTGTTCACACACACACCTGTTCACACACACACACACGTGTTCACACACACACATGTTGACACACACACACGTGTTCACACACACACGTGTTCACACACACACCTGTTCACACACAAACGTGTTCACACACACACACCTGTTCACACACACACACCTGTTCTCAAACACACACCTGTTCTCACACACACACTCCTGTTCACACACACACAAACCTGTTCACACACACGTGTTCTCACACACACGTGTTCTCACACACACACACCTGTTCACGCACACACACCTGTTCACACACACACACACACATGTTCACCAACACACACGTGTTCACACACACACATGTGTTCACACACACACATGTGTTTACACACACACGTGTTCACACACACACACGTGTTCACACACACACCTATTCACACACACACGTTCACATACACACACGTGTTCACACACACACACACGTTCACACACACACACCTGTTCACACACACTCACACCTGTTCACATACACACACGTGTTCTCACACACAAATGTGTTCACACACACACATGTGTTCACACACACACGTGTTCACACACACACACGTGTTCACACACACACACGTGTTCACACACACCTGTTCACACACACACGTTCACATACACCCACGTGTTCAAACACACACATACGTTCACCAACACACACGTGTTCACACACACACACGGGTTCACACACACACACGTGTTCACACACACACACACGTGTTCACACAAGCACACACACGTGGTCTCACACACACACACACACGTGTTCACACACACACACACCTGTTCACACACACACACCTGTTCACACACACACACCTGTTCACACACACACACGTGTTCTCACACGTGTTCTCACACACACACGTGTTCTCACACACACGTGTTCTCGCACACACACACATGTTCTCACACACACACACACGTTTTCTCACACACACACACGTGTTCTCACACACACACACGTGTTCACACACACACCTGTTCACGCACACACACATGTTCACACACACACCTGTTCACACACACACGTGTTCACACACACACACACGTTCACACACACACACGCGTGTTCACACACAGACACACACACCTGTTCACGCACACACACCTGTTCACACACACACGTGTTCACACACACACGTGTTCACATGCACACACACGTGTTCACACACACACAACTGTTCAAACACACACACCTGTTCACACACACACCTGTTCACACACACACACATGTTCACACACACACCTGTTCACACACACACGTGTTCACATACACACACCTGTTCACACACACTCACACCTGTTCACATACACACACGTGTTCTCACACACAAATGTGTCCACACACACACATGTGTTCACACACACACGTGTTCGCACACACACGTGTTCACACACACCTGTTCACACACACACGTTCACATACACACACGTGTTCACACACACACATACGTTCACCAACACACACGTGTTCACATACACACACGTGTTCACACACACACACGTGTTCACACACACACACACGTGTTCACACACGCACACACACGTGGTCTCACACACACACACACGTGTTCACACACACACACACACACCTGTTCACACACACACACCTGTGCACACACACACACCTGTTCACACACACACACGTGTTCTCACACGTGTTCTCACACACACACGTGTTCTCACACACACGTGTTCTCGCACACACACACACACGTTTTCTCACACACACACACACGTGTTCTCACACACACACGTGTTCACACACACACACCTGTTCACGCACACACACATGTTCACACACACACACACCTGTTCACACACACACGTGTTCACACACACACACACGTTCACACACACACACGTGTTCACACACAGACACACACACCTGTTCACGCACACACACCTGTTCACACACACACGTGTTCACACACACACGTGTTCACACACACACACGTTCTCACACACACACGTTCACACACACACACACGTGTTCAAACAAACACACCTGTTCACACACACACACCTGTTCACACACAGACACACACACACGTGTTCACACACACACACGTGTTCACACACAAACACATGTGTTCACACACACACGTGTTCACACACACACGTGTTCACACACACACACGTTTTCTCACACACACACACGTGTTCTCACACACAGATGTGTTCTCACACACACACACGAGTTCTCACACACACGTGTTCTCACACACACACGTGTTCTCACACACACACACATTTTCTCACACACACACACACGTGTTCTCACACACACACACGTGTTCACATACACACACATGTGTTCACACACAGACACACACACCTGTCCACGCACACACACCTGTTCACACACACACACACCTATTCACACACACACGTGTTCGCACACACACACGTGTTCACACACACACACACGTTCACACACACACACTTGTTCACGTACACACACACGTGTTCACACACACACCTGTTCACAATCAGACACACACACACCTGTTAACGCACACACACCTGTTCACACACACACACCTGTTCACACACACACGTGTGTTCTCACACACACACACGTGTTCACACACACACCTGTTCACACACACACACGTTCACATACACACACGTGTTCACACACACACGTTCACACACACACACGTTCACACACACCCACACACACCTGTTCACACACACACCTGTTCACACACACACACCAGTTCACACACACACGTGTTCACACACACACACACCTGTTCACACGCACACACACGCGATCACACACACACACGTGTTCACACACACACACGTGTTCGCACACACACCTGTTCACACACACACACGTGTTCACACACACACACCTGTTCACACACACACACCTGTTCACACACACACACGCGTGTTCTCACACACACATGTTCTCACACACACACGTTTTCTCACAAAGACACACACACCTGTTCACGCACACACACCTGTTCACACACACACACACATGTTCACCAACACACACATGTTCACACACACACGTGTTCACACACATACGTGTTCACATACACACACACGTGTTCACACAAACACACGTGTTCACACACACACACGTTCACACACACACGTGTTCACACACACACAACTGTTCACACACACACCTGTTCACACACACACCTGTTCACACGCACACACATGTTCACACACACACCTGTTCACACACACACGTGTTCACACACAATCACACCTGTTCACATACACACACGTGTTCTCACACACACATGTGTTCACACACACACATGTGTTCACACACACACGTGTTCACACACACACACGTGTTCACACACACACACACACGTGTTCACACACACCTGTTCACACACACCCGTTCACATACACACACGTGTTCACACACACACATACGTTCACCAACACACACGTGTTCACACACACACACGGGTTCACACACACACACGTGTTCACACACACACACACGTGTTCACACACGCACACACACGTGGTCTCACACACACACACGTGTTCACACACACACACACACCTGTTCACACACACACCTGTTCACACACACACACGTGTTCTCACACGTGTTCTCACACACACACGTGTTCTCACACACACGTGTTCTCGCACACACACACATGTTCTCACACACACACACACGTTTTCTCACATACACACACGTGTTCTCACACACACGTATTCTCGCACACACACACATGTTCACGCACACACACATGTTCACACACACACACCTGTTCACACACACACGTGTTCACACACACACACACGTTCACACACACACACACGTGTTCACACACACACGCGCACGTTCACACACACACGTGTTCTCACACACGCGTGTTCTCACACACACATGTTCTCACACACACACGTACTCTCTCACACACACACGTTTTCTGAAACACACACACATGTTCTCACACACACACACACGTGTTCACACACACACATGTGTTCACACACACACGTGTTCACACACACACGTGTTGTCACACACACACACACACACCTGTTCACGCACACACACCTGTTCACACACACACACACATGTTCACCAACACACACGTGTTCACACACACACGTGTTCACACATACACATGTGTTTACATACACACGTGTTCACACACACACACGTGTTCACACACACACCTGTTCACACACACACGTTCACATACACACACGTGTTCACACACACACACACGTTCCCACACACACACCTGTTCACACACACCCACACACACCTGTTCACACATACACACACGTGTTCACACACACACACGTTCATACACACGCACCTGTTCACACACACCCACACACACCTGTTCACAGACACACGTGTTCACACACACACGTGTTCACACACACACACACGTGTTCACACACACACACCTGTTCTCACACACACACACGTGTTCACACACACACATGTTCACACACACACACGTGTTCACACACACAAACGTGTTCACACACACATGTGTTCACACACACACACGTGTTCACACACACACCTGTTCACTCACACACACACGTGTTCTCACACACACACTCACACCTGTTCACACACACACACCTGTTCACACACACGTGTTCACACACACACGTGTTCTCACACACACACACCTGTTCACGCACACACACCTGTTCACACACACACACACATGTTCACACACACACACGTGTTCACACAAACACCTGTTCACACACACACCTGTTCACACACACACCTGTTCTCACACACACACACGTGTTCACACACACACATGTTGACACACACACACGTGTTCACACACACACGTGTTCACACACACACCTGTTCACACACAAACGTGTTCACACACACACACCTGTTCACACACACACACCTGTTCTCACACACACACGTGTTCTCACACACACACACCTGTTCACACACACACAAACCTGTTCACACACACGTGTTCTCACACACACCTGTTCACACACGAACGTGTTCACACACACACACCTGTTCACACACACACACCTGTTCTCACACACACACGTGTTCTCACACACACACACCTGTTCACACACACACACTTGTACACACACACACATATGTTCACCAACACACACGTGTTCACACACACACATGTGTTCACACACACACATGTGTTTACACACACACGTGTTCACACACACACACGTGTTCACACACACACCTATTCACACACACACGTTCACATACACACACGTGCTCACACACACACACACATGTTCACCAACACACACGTGTTCACACACACACATGTGTTCACACACACATGTGTTTACACACACACGTGTTCACACACACACGTGTTCACACACACACCTATTCACACACACACGTTCACATACACACACGTGTTCACACACACACACACGTTCACACACACACACCTGTTCACACACACAAACGTGTTCACACACACACCTGTTCACACACACGTGTTCACACACACACCTGTTCACACACACACCTGTTCACACACACACACGTGTTCTCACACACACGCGCGTGTTCTCACACACACACACCTGTTCACACACACACGTGTTTTCACACACACACTTGTTCACACACACACGTGTTCTCACACACACACACACCTGTTCACGCACACACACCTGTTCACACACATACACACATGTTCACCAACACACACGTGTTCACACACACACATGTGTTCACACACACACATGTGTTTACACACACACGTGTTCACACACACACACACGTGTTCACACACACACCTGTTCACACACACACACGTTCACATACACACACGTGTTCACACACACACACACGTTCCCACACACACACCTGTTCACACACACCCACACACACCTGTTCACACATACACACACGTGTTCACACACACATACGTTCATACACACACACACCTGTTCACACACACACACACACCTGTTCACAGACACACGTGTTCACACACACACACGTGTTCACACACACACACACGTGTTCACACACACACACCTGTTCACACACACACGTGTTCTCACACACATGTGTTCACACACACACACGTGTTCACACACACACACCTGTTCACACACACACACACCTGTTCTCACACACACACGTGTTCTCACACACACACACACACACACCTGTTCACACACACACACCTGTTCACACACACGTGTTCTCACACACACGTGTTCTCACAGACACACCTGTTCACGCACACACACCTGTTCACACACACACACACATGTTCACACACACACGTGTTCACACAAACACCTGTTCACACACACACCTGTTCACACACACACCTGTTCACACACACACACACGTGTTCACACACACACATGTTGACACACACACACGTGTTCACACACACACGTGTTCACACACACACCTGTTCACACACAAACGTGTTCACACACACACACCTGTTCACACACACACACCTGTTCTCAAACACACACCTGTTCTCACACACACACTCCTGTTCACACACACACAAACCTGTTCACACACACGTGTTCTCACACACACGTGTTCTCACACACACACACCTGTTCACGCACACACACCTGTTCACACACACACACACACATGTTCACCAACACACACGTGTTCACACACACACATGTGTTCACACACACACATGTGTTTACACACACACGTGTTCACACACACACACGTGTTCACACACACACCTATTCACACACACACGTTCACATACACACACGTGTTCACACACACACACACGTTCACACACACACACCTGTTCACACACACTCACACCTGTTCACATACACACACGTGTTCTCACACACAAATGTGTTCACACACACACATGTGTTCACACACACACGTGTTCACACACACACACGTGTTCACACACACACACGTGTTCACACACACCTGTTCACACACACACGTTCACATACACCCACGTGTTCAAACACACACATACGTTCACCAACACACACGTGTTCACACACACACACGGGTTCACACACACACACGTGTTCACACACACACACACGTGTTCACACAAGCACACACACGTGGTCTCACACACACACACACACGTGTTCACACACACACACACCTGTTCACACACACACACCTGTTCACACACACACACCTGTTCACACACACACACGTGTTCTCACACGTGTTCTCACACACACACGTGTTCTCACACACACGTGTTCTCGCACACACACACATGTTCTCACACACACACACACGTTTTCTCACACACACACACGTGTTCTCACACACACACACGTGTTCACACACACACCTGTTCACGCACACACACATGTTCACACACACACCTGTTCACACACACACGTGTTCACACACACACACACGTTCACACACACACACGCGTGTTCACACACAGACACACACACCTGTTCACGCACACACACCTGTTCACACACACACGTGTTCACACACACACGTGTTCACATGCACACACACGTGTTCACACACACACAACTGTTCAAACACACACACCTGTTCACACACACACCTGTTCACACACACACACATGTTCACACACACACCTGTTCACACACACACGTGTTCACATACACACACCTGTTCACACACACTCACACCTGTTCACATACACACACGTGTTCTCACACACAAATGTGTCCACACACACACATGTGTTCACACACACACGTGTTCGCACACACACGTGTTCACACACACCTGTTCACACACACACGTTCACATACACACACGTGTTCACACACACACATACGTTCACCAACACACACGTGTTCACATACACACACGTGTTCACACACACACACGTGTTCACACACACACACACGTGTTCACACACGCACACACACGTGGTCTCACACACACACACACGTGTTCACACACACACACACACACCTGTTCACACACACACACCTGTGCACACACACACACCTGTTCACACACACACACGTGTTCTCACACGTGTTCTCACACACACACGTGTTCTCACACACACGTGTTCTCGCACACACACACACACGTTTTCTCACACACACACACACGTGTTCTCACACACACACGTGTTCACACACACACACCTGTTCACGCACACACACATGTTCACACACACACACACCTGTTCACACACACACGTGTTCACACACACACACACGTTCACACACACACACGTGTTCACACACAGACACACACACCTGTTCACGCACACACACCTGTTCACACACACACGTGTTCACACACACACGTGTTCACACACACACACGTTCTCACACACACACGTTCACACACACACACACGTGTTCAAACAAACACACCTGTTCACACACACACACCTGTTCACACACAGACACACACACACGTGTTCACACACACACACGTGTTCACACACAAACACATGTGTTCACACACACACGTGTTCACACACACACGTGTTCACACACACACACGTTTTCTCACACACACACACGTGTTCTCACACACAGATGTGTTCTCACACACACACACGAGTTCTCACACACACGTGTTCTCACACACACACGTGTTCTCACACACACACACATTTTCTCACACACACACACACGTGTTCTCACACACACACACGTGTTCACATACACACACATGTGTTCACACACAGACACACACACCTGTCCACGCACACACACCTGTTCACACACACACACACCTATTCACACACACACGTGTTCGCACACACACACGTGTTCACACACACACACACGTTCACACACACACACTTGTTCACGTACACACACACGTGTTCACACACACACCTGTTCACAATCAGACACACACACACCTGTTAACGCACACACACCTGTTCACACACACACACCTGTTCACACACACACGTGTGTTCTCACACACACACACGTGTTCACACACACACCTGTTCACACACACACACGTTCACATACACACACGTGTTCACACACACACGTTCACACACACACACGTTCACACACACCCACACACACCTGTTCACACACACACCTGTTCACACACACACACCAGTTCACACACACACGTGTTCACACACACACACACCTGTTCACACGCACACACACGCGATCACACACACACACGTGTTCACACACACACACGTGTTCGCACACACACCTGTTCACACACACACACGTGTTCACACACACACACCTGTTCACACACACACACCTGTTCACACACACACACGCGTGTTCTCACACACACATGTTCTCACACACACACGTTTTCTCACAAAGACACACACACCTGTTCACGCACACACACCTGTTCACACACACACACACATGTTCACCAACACACACATGTTCACACACACACGTGTTCACACACATACGTGTTCACATACACACACACGTGTTCACACAAACACACGTGTTCACACACACACACGTTCACACACACACGTGTTCACACACACACAACTGTTCACACACACACCTGTTCACACACACACCTGTTCACACGCACACACATGTTCACACACACACCTGTTCACACACACACGTGTTCACACACAATCACACCTGTTCACATACACACACGTGTTCTCACACACACATGTGTTCACACACACACATGTGTTCACACACACACGTGTTCACACACACACACGTGTTCACACACACACACACACGTGTTCACACACACCTGTTCACACACACCCGTTCACATACACACACGTGTTCACACACACACATACGTTCACCAACACACACGTGTTCACACACACACACGGGTTCACACACACACACGTGTTCACACACACACACACGTGTTCACACACGCACACACACGTGGTCTCACACACACACACGTGTTCACACACACACACACACCTGTTCACACACACACCTGTTCACACACACACACGTGTTCTCACACGTGTTCTCACACACACACGTGTTCTCACACACACGTGTTCTCGCACACACACACATGTTCTCACACACACACACACGTTTTCTCACATACACACACGTGTTCTCACACACACGTATTCTCGCACACACACACATGTTCACGCACACACACATGTTCACACACACACACCTGTTCACACACACACGTGTTCACACACACACACACGTTCACACACACACACACGTGTTCACACACACACGCGCACGTTCACACACACACGTGTTCTCACACACGCGTGTTCTCACACACACATGTTCTCACACACACACGTACTCTCTCACACACACACGTTTTCTGAAACACACACACATGTTCTCACACACACACACACGTGTTCACACACACACATGTGTTCACACACACACGTGTTCACACACACACGTGTTGTCACACACACACACACACACCTGTTCACGCACACACACCTGTTCACACACACACACACATGTTCACCAACACACACGTGTTCACACACACACGTGTTCACACATACACATGTGTTTACATACACACGTGTTCACACACACACACGTGTTCACACACACACCTGTTCACACACACACGTTCACATACACACACGTGTTCACACACACACACACGTTCCCACACACACACCTGTTCACACACACCCACACACACCTGTTCACACATACACACACGTGTTCACACACACACACGTTCATACACACGCACCTGTTCACACACACCCACACACACCTGTTCACAGACACACGTGTTCACACACACACGTGTTCACACACACACACACGTGTTCACACACACACACCTGTTCTCACACACACACACGTGTTCACACACACACATGTTCACACACACACACGTGTTCACACACACAAACGTGTTCACACACACATGTGTTCACACACACACACGTGTTCACACACACACCTGTTCACTCACACACACACGTGTTCTCACACACACACTCACACCTGTTCACACACACACACCTGTTCACACACACGTGTTCACACACACACGTGTTCTCACACACACACACCTGTTCACGCACACACACCTGTTCACACACACACACACATGTTCACACACACACACGTGTTCACACAAACACCTGTTCACACACACACCTGTTCACACACACACCTGTTCTCACACACACACACGTGTTCACACACACACATGTTGACACACACACACGTGTTCACACACACACGTGTTCACACACACACCTGTTCACACACAAACGTGTTCACACACACACACCTGTTCACACACACACACCTGTTCTCACACACACACGTGTTCTCACACACACACACCTGTTCACACACACACAAACCTGTTCACACACACGTGTTCTCACACACACCTGTTCACACACGAACGTGTTCACACACACACACCTGTTCACACACACACACCTGTTCTCACACACACACGTGTTCTCACACACACACACCTGTTCACACACACACACTTGTACACACACACACATATGTTCACCAACACACACGTGTTCACACACACACATGTGTTCACACACACACATGTGTTTACACACACACGTGTTCACACACACACACGTGTTCACACACACACCTATTCACACACACACGTTCACATACACACACGTGCTCACACACACACACACATGTTCACCAACACACACGTGTTCACACACACACATGTGTTCACACACACATGTGTTTACACACACACGTGTTCACACACACACGTGTTCACACACACACCTATTCACACACACACGTTCACATACACACACGTGTTCACACACACACACACGTTCACACACACACACCTGTTCACACACACAAACGTGTTCACACACACACCTGTTCACACACACGTGTTCACACACACACCTGTTCACACACACACCTGTTCACACACACACACGTGTTCTCACACACACGCGCGTGTTCTCACACACACACACCTGTTCACACACACACGTGTTTTCACACACACACTTGTTCACACACACACGTGTTCTCACACACACACACACCTGTTCACGCACACACACCTGTTCACACACATACACACATGTTCACCAACACACACGTGTTCACACACACACATGTGTTCACACACACACATGTGTTTACACACACACGTGTTCACACACACACACACGTGTTCACACACACACCTGTTCACACACACACACGTTCACATACACACACGTGTTCACACACACACACACGTTCCCACACACACACCTGTTCACACACACCCACACACACCTGTTCACACATACACACACGTGTTCACACACACATACGTTCATACACACACACACCTGTTCACACACACACACACACCTGTTCACAGACACACGTGTTCACACACACACACGTGTTCACACACACACACACGTGTTCACACACACACACCTGTTCACACACACACGTGTTCTCACACACATGTGTTCACACACACACACGTGTTCACACACACACACCTGTTCACACACACACACACCTGTTCTCACACACACACGTGTTCTCACACACACACACACACACACCTGTTCACACACACACACCTGTTCACACACACGTGTTCTCACACACACGTGTTCTCACAGACACACCTGTTCACGCACACACACCTGTTCACACACACACACACATGTTCACACACACACGTGTTCACACAAACACCTGTTCACACACACACCTGTTCACACACACACCTGTTCACACACACACACACGTGTTCACACACACACATGTTGACACACACACACGTGTTCACACACACACGTGTTCACACACACACCTGTTCACACACAAACGTGTTCACACACACACACCTGTTCACACACACACACCTGTTCTCAAACACACACCTGTTCTCACACACACACTCCTGTTCACACACACACAAACCTGTTCACACACACGTGTTCTCACACACACGTGTTCTCACACACACACACCTGTTCACGCACACACACCTGTTCACACACACACACACACATGTTCACCAACACACACGTGTTCACACACACACATGTGTTCACACACACACATGTGTTTACACACACACGTGTTCACACACACACACGTGTTCACACACACACCTATTCACACACACACGTTCACATACACACACGTGTTCACACACACACACACGTTCACACACACACACCTGTTCACACACACTCACACCTGTTCACATACACACACGTGTTCTCACACACAAATGTGTTCACACACACACATGTGTTCACACACACACGTGTTCACACACACACACGTGTTCACACACACACACGTGTTCACACACACCTGTTCACACACACACGTTCACATACACCCACGTGTTCAAACACACACATACGTTCACCAACACACACGTGTTCACACACACACACGGGTTCACACACACACACGTGTTCACACACACACACACGTGTTCACACAAGCACACACACGTGGTCTCACACACACACACACACGTGTTCACACACACACACACCTGTTCACACACACACACCTGTTCACACACACACACCTGTTCACACACACACACGTGTTCTCACACGTGTTCTCACACACACACGTGTTCTCACACACACGTGTTCTCGCACACACACACATGTTCTCACACACACACACACGTTTTCTCACACACACACACGTGTTCTCACACACAAACACGTGTTCACACACACACCTGTTCACGCACACACACATGTTCACACACACACCTGTTCACACACACACGTGTTCACACACACACACACGTTCACACACACACACGCGTGTTCACACACAGACACACACACCTGTTCACGCACACACACCTGTTCACACACACACGTGTTCACACACACACGTGTTCACATGCACACACACGTGTTCACACACACACAACTGTTCAAACACACACACCTGTTCACACACACACCTGTTCACACACACACACATGTTCACACACACACCTGTTCACACACACACGTGTTCACATACACACACCTGTTCACACACACTCACACCTGTTCACATACACACACGTGTTCTCACACACAAATGTGTCCACACACACACATGTGTTCACACACACACGTGTTCGCACACACACGTGTTCACACACACCTGTTCACACACACACGTTCACATACACACACGTGTTCACACACACACATACGTTCACCAACACACACGTGTTCACATACACACACGTGTTCACACACACACACGTGTTCACACACACACACACGTGTTCACACACGCACACACACGTGGTCTCACACACACACACACGTGTTCACACACACACACACACACCTGTTCACACACACACACCTGTGCACACACACACACCTGTTCACACACACACACGTGTTCTCACACGTGTTCTCACACACACACGTGTTCTCACACACACGTGTTCTCGCACACACACACACACGTTTTCTCACACACACACACACGTGTTCTCACACACACACGTGTTCACACACACACACCTGTTCACGCACACACACATGTTCACACACACACACACCTGTTCACACACACACGTGTTCACACACACACACACGTTCACACACACACACGTGTTCACACACAGACACACACACCTGTTCACGCACACACACCTGTTCACACACACACGTGTTCACACACACACGTGTTCACACACACACACGTTCTCACACACACACGTTCACACACACACACACGTGTTCAAACAAACACACCTGTTCACACACACACACCTGTTCACACACAGACACACACACACGTGTTCACACACACACACGTGTTCACACACAAACACATGTGTTCACACACACACGTGTTCACACACACACGTGTTCACACACACACACGTTTTCTCACACACACACACGTGTTCTCACACACAGATGTGTTCTCACACACACACACGAGTTCTCACACACACGTGTTCTCACACACACACGTGTTCTCACACACACACACATTTTCTCACACACACACACACGTGTTCTCACACACACACACGTGTTCACATACACACACATGTGTTCACACACAGACACACACACCTGTCCACGCACACACACCTGTTCACACACACACACACCTATTCACACACACACGTGTTCGCACACACACACGTGTTCACACACACACACACGTTCACACACACACACTTGTTCACGTACACACACACGTGTTCACACACACACCTGTTCACAATCAGACACACACACACCTGTTAACGCACACACACCTGTTCACACACACACACCTGTTCACACACACACGTGTGTTCTCACACACACACACGTGTTCACACACACACCTGTTCACACACACACACGTTCACATACACACACGTGTTCACACACACACGTTCACACACACACACGTTCACACACACCCACACACACCTGTTCACACACACACCTGTTCACACACACACACCAGTTCACACACACACGTGTTCACACACACACACACCTGTTCACACGCACACACACGCGATCACACACACACACGTGTTCACACACACACACGTGTTCGCACACACACCTGTTCACACACACACACGTGTTCACACACACACACCTGTTCACACACACACACCTGTTCACACACACACACGCGTGTTCTCACACACACATGTTCTCACACACACACGTTTTCTCACAAAGACACACACACCTGTTCACGCACACACACCTGTTCACACACACACACACATGTTCACCAACACACACATGTTCACACACACACGTGTTCACACACATACGTGTTCACATACACACACACGTGTTCACACAAACACACGTGTTCACACACACACACGTTCACACACACACGTGTTCACACACACACAACTGTTCACACACACACCTGTTCACACACACACCTGTTCACACGCACACACATGTTCACACACACACCTGTTCACACACACACGTGTTCACACACACACACCTGTTCACACACACTCACACCTGTTCACATACACACACGTGTTCTCACACACACATGTGTTCACACACACACATGTGTTCACACACACACGTGTTCACACACACACGTGTTCACACACACACACACACGTGTTCACACACACCTGTTCACACACACCCGTTCACCAACACACACGTGTTCACACACACACACGGGTTCACACACACACACGTGTTCACACACACACACACGTGTTCACACACGCACACACACGTGGTCTCACACACACACACACACGTGTTCACACACACACACACCTGTTCACACACACACACCTGTTCACACACACACACCTGTTCACACACACACACGTGTTCTCACACGTGTTCTCACACACACACGTGTTCTCACACACACGTGTTCTCGCACACACACACATGTTCTCACACACACACACACGTTTTCTCACACACACACACGTGTTCACACACACACACCTGTTCACGCACACACACATGTTCACACACACACACCTGTTCACACACACACGTGTTCACACACACACACACGTTCACACACACACACACGTGTTCACACACACACGCGCACGTTCACACACACACGTGTTCTCACACACGCGTGTTCTCACACACACATGTTCTCACACACACACGTATTCTCATACACACACACGTTTTCTGAAACACACACACATGATCTCACACACACACACACGTGTTCACACACAGACACACACACCTGTTCACGCACACACACCTGTTCACACACACACACACACGTGTTCACACACACACATGTGTTCACACACACACACACGTTCACACACACACACTCGTTAACACACACACACACGTGTTCACACAAACACACCAGTTCACACACACACCTGTTCACACACACACACACGTTCACACACACACGTGTTGACACACACACACACGTGTTCACACACACACCTGTTCATGCACACACACATATTCACACACACACACCTGTTCACACACACACACACGTGTTCACACACACGCGTTCACACACACACACGTGTTCACACACACACACGTGTTCACACACACACGTGTTCTCACACACACACGCGTGTTCTCACACACACATGTTCTCACACACACACGTGTTCTCACACAGACACACACACCTGTTGACGCACACACACCTGTTCACACACACACACACGTGTTCACCAACACACACGTATTCACACACACACATGTGTTCACACACACACACGTGTTCACACACACACACACGTTCACACACACACACGTTCACACACACCCACATACACCTGTTCACACACACACACCTGTACACACACACATACCTGTTCACACACACACGTGTTCACACACACACACCTGTTCACACGCACACACACGTGTTCACACACACACAAGTGTTCACACACACAAACGTGTTCACACACACACCTGTTCACACACACGTGTTCACACACACACCTGTTCACACACACACCTGTTCACACACACACACGTGTTCTCACACACACGCGCGTGTTCTCACACACACACACCTGTTCACACACACACGTGTTTTCACACACACACTTGTTCACACACACACGTGTTCTCACACACACACACACCTGTTCACGCACACACACCTGTTCACACACATACACACATGTTCACCAACACACACGTGTTCACACACACATGTGTTCACACACACACATGTGTTTACACACACACGTGTTCACACACACACACGTGTTCACACACACACCTGTTCACACACACACACGTTCACATACACACACGTGGTCACACACACACACGTTCCCACACACACACCTGTTCACACACACCCAGACACACCTGTTCACACATACACACACGTGTTCACACACACATACGTTCATACACACACACACCTGTTCACACACACCCACACACACCTGTTCACAGACACACGTGTTCACACACACACACGTGTTCACACACACACACACGTGTTCACACACACACACCTGTTCACACACACACGTGTTCTCACACACATGTGTTCACACACACACACACGTGTTCACACACACACACCTGTTCACACACACACACACCTGTTCTCACACACACACGTGTTCTCACACACACACACACACCTGTTCACACACACACACCTGTTCACACACACGTGTTCTCACACACACGTGTTCTCACAGACACACCTGTTCACGCACACACACCTGTTCACACACACACACACACATGTTCACACACACACACGTGTTCACACAAACACCTGTTCACACACACACCTGTTCACACACACACCTGTTCTCACACACACACACGTGTTCACACACACACATGTTGACACACACACACGTGTTCACACACACACGTGTTCACACACACACGTGTTCACACACAAACGTGTTCACACACACACACCTGTTCACACACACACACCTGTTCTCAAACACACACGTGTTCTCACACACACACTCCTGTTCACACACACACAAACCTGTTCACACACACGTGTTCTCACACACACGTGTTCTCACACACACACACCTGTTCACGCACACACACCTGTTCACACACACACACACACATTTTCACCAACACACACGTGTTCACACACACACGTGTTCACACACACATGTGTTTACACACACACGTGTTCACACACACACACGTGTTCACACACACACCTATTCACACACACACGTTCACATACACACACGTGTTCACACACACACACACGTTCACACACACACACCTGTTCACACACACTCACACCTGTTCACATACACACACGTGTTCTCACACACAAATGTGTTCACACACACACATGTGTTCACACACACACGTGTTCACACACACACACGTGTTCACACACACACACGTGTTCACACACACCTGTTCACACACACACGTTCACATACACACACGTGTTCAAACACACACATACGTTCACCAACACACACGTGTTCACACACACACACGGGTTCACACACACACACGTGTTCACACACACACACGTGTTCACACACACACACACGTTCACACACACACACGTTCACACACACCCACACACACCTGTTCACACACACACACCTGTTCACACACACACCTGTTCACACACACACGTGTTCACACACACACACCTGTTCACACGCACACACACGTGTTCACACACACACAAGTGTTCACACACACAAACGTGTTCACACACACACCTGTTCACACACACGTGTTCACACACACACCTGTTCACACACACACTTTTCACACACACACACGTGTACTCACACACACGCGCGTGTTCTCACACACACACCTGTTCACACACACACGTGTTTTCACACACACACGTGTTCTCACACACACGTGTTCTCACACACACACACACCTGTTCACGCACACACACCTGTTCACACACACACACACATGTTTACCAACACACACGTGTTCACACACACACATGTGTTCACACACACATGTGTTTACACACACACGTGTTCACACACACACACGTGTTCACACACACACCTGTTCACACACACACGTTCACATACACACACGTGTTCACACACACACACACGTTCCCACACACACACCTGTTCACACACACCCACACACACCTGTTCACACATACACACACGTGTTCACACACACACGTTCATACACACACACACCTGTTCACAAACACCCACACACACCTGTTCACAGACACACGTGTTCACACACACACACGTGTTCACACACACACACACGTGTTCACACACACACACCTGTTCACACACACACACGTGTTCTCACACACACACACGTGTTCACACACACACATGTTCACACAGACACACGTGTTCACACACACATGTGTTCACACACACACACGTGTTCACACACACACCTGTTCACACAGACACACACCTGTTCTCACACACACACGTGTTCTCACACACACACACACCTGTTCACACACACACACCTGTTCACACACACGTGTTCTCACACACACGTGTTCTCACACACACACACCTGTTCACACACACACACACACATGTTCACACACACACACGTGTTCACACAAACACCTGTTCACACACACACACCTGTTCACACACACACCTGTTCTCACACACACACACGTGTTCACACACACACATGTTGACACACACACACGTGTTCACACACACACGTGTTCACACACACACCTGTTCACACACAAACGTGTTCACACACACACACCTGTTCACACACACACACCTGTTCTCACACACACACGTGTTCTCACACACACACACCTGTTCACACACACACAAACCTGTTCACACACACGTGTTCTCACACACACGTGTTCTCACACACACACACCTGTTCACGCACACACACCTGTTCACACACACACACATGTTCACCAACACACACGTGTTCACACACACACACATGTGTTCACACACACACATGTGTTTACACACACACGTGTTCACACACACACACGTGTTCACACACACACCTATTCACACACACACGTTCACATACACACACGTGTTCACACACACACACACGTTCACACAAACACACCTGTTCACACACACACACACACCTGTTCACACATACACACACGTGTTCACACACACACACGTTCATACACACACACACACCTGTTCACACACACCCACACACACCTGTTCACAGACACACGTGTTCACACACACACACGTGTTCACACACACACACCTGTTCACACACACACGTGTTCTCACACACACACACGTGTTCACACACACACATGTTCACACACACACACGTGTTCACACACACATGTGTTCACAAAAAAAAACGTGTTCACACACACACACCTGTTCACACACACACACCTGTTCTCACACACACACGTGTTCTCACACACACACACACCTGTTCACACACACACACCTGTTCACACACACGTGTTCTCACACACATGTGTTCTCACACACACACCTGTTCACGCACACACACCTGTTCACACACACACGTGTTCACACACACACACACAAACGTTCACACACACACACACGTGTTCACACACAGACACACACACCTGTTCACGCACACACACCTGTTCACACACACACGTGTTCACACACACACGTGTTCACATACACACACACGTGTTCACACACACACAACTGTTCACACACACACCTGTTCACACACACACCTGTTCACACACACACACATGTTCACACACACACCTGTTCACACACACGTGTTCACACACACACACACCTGTTCACACACACTCACACCTGTTCACATACACACACGTGTTCTCACACACAAATGTGTTCACACACACACATGTGTTCACACACACACGTGTTCACACACACACACGTGTTCACACACACCAGTTCACACACACACACGTTCACACACACACACACACCTGTTCACACACACACACCTGTTCACACACACACACACCTGTTCACACACACACACGTGTTCTCACACGTGTTCTCACACACACACGTGTTCTCACACACACGTGTTCTCGCACACACACACATGTTCTCACACACACACACGTTTTCTCACACACACACACGTGTTCTCACACACACACGTGTTCACACACACACACCTGTTCACGCACACACACATGTTCACACACACACACCTGTTCACACACACACGTGTTCACACACACACACACACGTTCACACACACACACACGTGTTCACACACAGACACACACACCTGTTCACGCACACACACCTGTTCACACACACACATGTTCACCAACACACACGTGTTCACACACACACATGTGTTTACACACACACGTGTTCACACACACACACGTGTTCACACACACACCTATTCACACACACACGTTCACATACACACATGTGTTCACACACACACACACGTTCACACACACACCTGTTCACACACACCCACACACACCTGTTCACACATACACACACGTGTTCACACACACACACGTTCATACACACACAGCCCTTTCACACACACCCACACACACCTGTTCACAGACACACGTGTTCACACACACACACGTGTTCACACACACACACACGTGTTCACACACACACCTGTTCTCACACACACACACGTGTTCTCACACACACGTGTTCTCACACACACACACGTGTTCTCACACACACGTTTTCTCACACACACACACGTGTTTTCATGCACACACACGTGTTCACATACACACACACGTTTTCACACACAGACACACACACCTGTTCACGCAAACGCACCTGTTCACACACACACACGTTTTCACACACACACACGTGTTCACACACACACACGTGTTCACACATACACACACGTGTTCACACATACACCTGTTCACACTCACACCTGTTCACACACACACACAAGTGATCACACACTCACCTGTACACTCACACACACGTGTTCCCACACACAGACCTGTTCACACACACACACGTGTTGTCACACACACACACACGTGTTCTCACACACACACACGTTTTCTCACACAAACACGTGTTCTCATGCACACACACACGTGTTCACATACACACACACGTTTTCACACACAGACACACACACCTTTTCACGCAAACGCACCTGTTCACACACACACACACACACGTGTTCATACACACACACGTGTTCACACACACACACACGTGTTCACACACACACACCTGTTCACACACACACACAAGTGTTCACACACACACCTGTACACTCACACACACACGTGTTCACACACACAGACCTGTTCACACACACACACACACACGTGTTCACACACACAGACCTGTTCACACACACACTCATTTTCACACACAAACACACACACTTGTTCACACACACACACACACGTGTTCACACACACGCACACACAAACGTGTTCACACACACACACACACGTTGACACACACACACACGTTCACACACACACACCTGTTCACACACACACACGTGTTCACACACACACACACACACCTGTTCTCACACACACACACACGTGTTCACACACACACACCTGTTCTCACACACACACGTGTTCACACACAGACACACACAACTGTTCACGCACACACACCTGTTCACACACACACACACGTGTTCACACACACACACGTGTTCACACACACACACACGTGTTCACACACAAACACCTGGTCACACACACACCTTTTCGCACACACCTGTTCACACACACACGTGTTCACACACACACGTGTTCACACACACACACGTGTTCACATACACACACACACGTGTTCACACACAGGCACACACACCTGTTCACGCATACACCTGTTCACACACACACACGTGTTCATACACACACGTGTTCACACACACACACCTGCTCACACACACACGTGTTCTCACATGTGTTCTCACACACACACGTGTTCTCACGCACACGTGTTCTCACACACACACACACGTGTTCTCTCACACAGACACGTTTTCTCACACACACACGTGTTCTCACACACACGCACGTGTTCACAAACATACACCTGTTCACGCACACACACATGTTCACAAACACACCTGTTCACACACACACACACGTGTTCACACACACACACGTTCACACACACACACACGTGTTCACACACACACCTGTTCACACACACACACAAGTGTTCACACACACACCTGTACACTCACACACACACACGTGTTCACACACACAGACCTGTTCACACACACACACGTGTTCACACACACACACATTTTCACACACAAACACACACACTTGTTCACACACACACACACGTGTTCACACACACGCACACACACACGTGTTCACACACACACACGTTGACACACACACACACGTTCACACACACACCTGTTCACACACACACACGTGTTCACACACACACACCTGTTCTCACACACACACACACACGTGTTCACACACACACACCTGTTCTCACACACACGTGTTCACACACAGACACACACACCTGTTCACGCACACACACCTGTTCGCACACACACACACATGTTCACATACACACACGTGTTCACACACACATACACGTGTTCACACACAAACACCTGGTCACACACACACCTTTTCACACACACCTGTTCACACACACACGTGTTCACACACACACGTGTTCACACACAAACCTGTTCACACACAGACAAACACACACCTGTTCACACACACACACATGTTCACACACAGACACCTGTACACACACACACCTCTTCACTCACACACACACACCTGTCCACACACACACCCCTGTCCACACACACACGTGTTCACACACACACGTGTTCACACACACACACCTGTTCACACACACACACGTGTTCACGCACACACACCTGTTCACACACACACGTGTTCACACACACACAGCTGTTCACGCACACGTGTTTACACACACACACCTGTTCACACACACACGTTCACATACACACACATGTTCACACACACACACGTGTTCACACACACACACACATGTGTGCACACAAAAACACACACACGTTCACACACACACATGTTCACACACACGCATGCACACACGTGTTCAGACACACGCACACACACACGTGTCAACACACACACACGTGTTCACACACACACACACGGGTTCACACACAGACACACACACGTGTCAACACACACACACACGTGTTCACACACACACACACGGGTTCACACACAGACACACACACCTGTTCTCACACACACACACGTGTTCACACAAACACATCTGTTCACACACAGACCTGTTCACACACAGAAACACACACACGTTCACACACACACGTGTTCACACACACACGTGTTCACACACACACGTGTTCACACACACACGTGTTCACACACACACACACGTTCACACACACACGTGTTCTCACACACACAGGTGTTCTCACACACACACACGTGTTCTCACACACGTGTTCTCACACACACAAGTGTTCACACACACACACGTGTTCACACACACACCTGTTCACACACACGTGTTCACACACACACACACCTGTTCACACACACACACCTGTTCACACACACCCACACGTGTTCTCACACACACGCGCGTTTTCTCACACACACACACCTGTTCACACACTACCACACACGTGTTCTCACACACACACACACGTGTTCACACAAACACATCTGTTCACACACAGACCTGTTCACACACAGAAACACACACACGTTCACACACACACACCTGTTCACACGCACACACACACATGTTCACCAACACACACGTGTTCACACACACACACGGGTTCACACACACACACGTGTTCATACACACACGTGTTCACACACGCACACACACGTGGTCTCACACACACACACACGTGTTCTCACACACACACACCTGTTCACACACACACCTGTTCACACACACACACCTGTTCACACACACACGTGTTCACACACACACACACACGAGTTCACACACACACACGTGTTCACACACACACGCGCGTTCACACACACACACGTGTTCACACACACACACGTGTTCACACACACACACGTTCACACACACACACTTGTTCACATACACACACACGTTTTCTCACACACACACACGTGTTCTCACACACACACACACGTGTTCACGCACAGACACACACACCTGTTCACGCACACACACCTGTTCACACACACACACGCACGTGTTCACACACACATGTGTTCTCACACACACACATGTTCAAACACACACACGTTCACACACACACACGTGTTCACACAAACACACCTGTTGACCCACACACCTGTTCACACACAGAAACACACACACGTTCACACACACGTGTTCACACACACACATGTGTTCAGACACACACGTGTTTACACACACACACGTGTTCACACACACACACGTTCACACACACACGTGTTCTCACACACACACGTGTTCTCACACACACGTGTTCTCACACACATGTGTTCTCACACACACAAGTGTTCTCACACACACACACACGTTTTCTCACACGCACACACGTGTTCTCACACACACACACGTGTCCACATACACACACAGTGTTCACACACAGACACACACACCTGTTCACGCACACACACCTGTTCACACACACACACACCTGTTCAACACACACGTGTTCACACACACACACACGAGTTCACACACACACACGTGTTCACACACACACACGCGTTCACACACACACATGTTCACACACACACACACGTGTTCACACACACACGTTCACACACACACACTTGTTCACATACACACACACGTGTTCACACACACACCTGTTCACATACAGACACACACACACCCGATCAGACACACACACCTGTTCACACACACTCACCTGTTCACACACACACGCCTGTTCACATACACAGACACCTGTCCACACACACACGTGTCCACACACACGTGTTCACACACACCAGTTCACACACACACACCTGTTCGCACACACACACGTGTTCACACACACACACACCTGTTCACACACACACGTGTTCACACACACACACACACACCAGTTCACACACACACACCTGTTCACACACACACGTATTCACACACACACACCTGTTCACACACACACGTGCACATACACACACGTGTTCACACACACACACGTTCACACACACACACCTGTCCACACACACCTGTTCACACACACACGTGTTCACACACACACACCTGTTCACACACACACACCTGTTCACACTCACACACACACACACCTGTTCACACACACACACGTGTTCACACACACACACCTGTTCACACACACACACCTGTTCACACACACACGTGTTCACACACACACAGCTGTTCACGCACACGTGTTTACACACACACACCTGTTCACACACACACGTTCACATACACACACACGTTCACACACACACACGTGTTCACACACACACATGTGTGCACACAAAAACACACACACACGTTCACACACACACATGTTCACACACACGCATGCACACACGTGTTCAGACACACGCACACACACGTGTCAACACACACACACGTGTTCACACACACACACACGGGTTCACACACAGACACACAAACGTGTCAACACACACACACACGTGTTCACACACACACACGGGTTCACACACAGACACACACACCTGTTCTCACACACACACACGTGTTCACACAAACACATCTGTTCACACACAGACCTGTTCACACACAGAAACACACACACGTTCACACACACACGTGTTCACACACACACACGTGTTCACACACACGTGTTCACACACACACGTGTTCACACACACACACACGTTCACACACACACGTGTTCTCACACACACACGTGTTCTCACACACACACACGTGTTCTCACACACGTGTTCTCACACACACAAGTGTTCACACACACACACGTGTTCACACACACACCTGTTCACACACACGTGTTCACACACACACACACCTGTTCACACACACACCTGTTCACACACACCCACACGTGTTCTCACACACACGCGCGTTTTCTCACACACACACACCTGTTCACACACACACACACACGTGTTCTCACACACACACACACGTGTTCACACAAACACATCTGTTCACACACAGACCTGTTCACACACAGAAACACACACACGTTCACACACACACACCTGTTCACACGCACACACACACATGTTCACCAACACACACGTGTTCACACACACACACGGGTTCACACACACACACGTGTTCATACACACACGTGTTCACACACGCACACACACGTGGTCTCACACACACACACACGTGTTCTCACACACACACACCTGTTCACACACACACCTGTTCACACACACACACCTGTTCACACACACACGTGTTCACACACACACACACACACGAGTTCACACACACACGCGTTCACACACACACGCGCGTTCACACACACACACGTGTTCACACACACACACGTGTTCACACACACACACGTTCACACACACACACTTGTTCACACACACACGTTCACACACACACACGTGTTCACACACACACATCGGTTCACACACACACACCTGTTCACACACACACCTGTTCACACACACACACATGTTCACACACACACACGTGTTCACACACACACACCTGTTCACACACACTCACACCTGTTCACATACACACACGTGTTCTCACACACAAACACACGTGTTCTCACACACACACCTGTTCACACACACACACACACCTGTTCTCACACACACACACGTGTTCTCACACACACACACGTGTTCTCACACACACGTGTTCTCACACACACACACGTGTTCTCACACACACGTTTTCTCACACACACACACGTGTTTTCATGCACACACACGTGTTCACATACACACACACGTTTTCACACACAGACACACACACCTGTTCACGCAAACGCACCTGTTCACACACACACACGTTTTCACACACACACACGTGTTCACACACACAGTCACGTGTTCACACATACACACACGTGTTCACACACACACCTGTTCACACTCACACCTGTTCACACACACACACAAGTGATCACACACTCACCTGTACACTCACACACACACACGTGTTCCCACACACAGACCTGTTCACACACACACACGTGTTGTCACACACACACACACGTGTTCTCACACACACACGTGTTCTCACACACACACACGTTTTCTCACACAAACACGTGTTCTCATGCACACACACACGTGTTCACATACACACACACGTTTTCACACACAGACACACACACCTGTTCACGCAAACGCACCTGTTCACACACACACACACGTGTTCATACACACACACGTGTTCACACACACACACACGTGTTCACACACACACACCTGTTCACACACACACACAAGTGTTCACACACACACCTGTACACTCACACACACACGTGTTCACACACACAGACCTGTTCACACACACACACACGTCTTCACACACACACACGTGTTCACACACACACTCATGTTCACACACAAACACACACACTTGTTAACACACACACACACGTGTTCACACACACGCACACACACACTTGTTCACACACACACACACGTGTTCACACACACACACACACACACCTGTTCTCACACACACACACACGTGTTCACACACACACACCTGTTCTCACACACACACACGTGTTCACACACAGACACACACAACTGTTCACGCACACACACCTGTTCACACACACACACACGTGTTCACACACACACACGTGTTCACACACACACACACGTGTTCACACACAAACACCTGGTCACACACACACCTTTTCGCACACACCTGTTCACACACACACGTGTTCACACACACACGTGTTCACACAGACACACGTGTTCACATACACACACACACACGTGTTCACACACAGGCACACACACCTGTTCACGCACACACCTGTTCACACACACACACGTGTTCATACACACACGTGTTCACCCACACACACGTGTTCACACACACATGTGTTCACTCACACACACACGTGTTCACACACACGCACCCTTATTCACACACACACGTTCACACACACACACGTGTTCACACACACACATCGGTTCACACACACACACCTGTTCACACACACACCTGTTCACACACACACACATGTTCACACACACACACGTGTTCACACACACACACCTGTTCACACACACTCACACCTGTTCACATACACACACACGTGTTCTCACACACAAACACACGTGTTCTCACACACACACACCTGTTCACACACACACACACCTGTTCTCACACACACACACACGTGTTCTCACACACACACACGTGTTCTCACACACACGTGTTCTCACACACACACACGTGTTCTCACACACACGTTTTCTCTCACACACACACGTGTTTTCATGCACACACACGTGTTCACATACACACACACGTTTTCACACACAGACACACACACCTGTTCACGCAAACGCACCTGTTCACACACACACACGTTTTCACACACACACACGTGTTCACACACACATACGTGTTCACACATACACACACGTGTTCACACATACACCTGTTCACACTCACACCTGTTCACACACACACACAAGTGATCACACACTCACCTGTACACTCACACACACGTGTTCCCACACACAGACCTGTTCACACACACACACGTGTTGTCACACACACACACGTGTTCTCACACACACACACGTTTTCTCACACAAACACGTGTTCTCATGCACACACACACGTGTTCACATACACACACACGTTTTCACACACAGACACACACACCTTTTCACGCAAACGCACCTGTTCACACACACACACACACACGTGTTCATACACACACACGTGTTCACACACACACACACGTGTTCACACACACACACCTGTTCACACACACACACAAGTGTTCACACACACACCTGTACACTCACACACACACGTGTTCACACACACAGACCTGTTCACACACACACACACACACGTGTTCACACACACAGACCTGTTCACACACACACTCATTTTCACACACAAACACACACACTTGTTCACACACACACACACGTGTTCACACACACGCACACACAAACGTGTTCACACACACACACACGTTGACACACACACACGTTCACACACACACACCTGTTCACACACACACACGTGTTCACACACACACACACACCTGTTCTCAGACACACACACACACGTGTTCACACACACACACCTGTTCTCACACACACACGTGTTCACACACAGACACACACAACTGTTCACGCACACACACCTGTTCACACACACACACACGTGTTCACACACACACACGTGTTCACACACACACACACGTGTTCACACACAAACACCTGGTCACACACACACCTTTTCGCACACACCTGTTCACACACACACGTGTTCACACACACACGTGTTCACACACACACACGTGTTCACATACACACACACACGTGTTCACACACAGGCACACACACCTGTTCACGCATACACCTGTTCACACACACACACGTGTTCATACACACACGTGTTCACACACACACACGTGTTCACACACACACACCTGTTCACACACACACCTGTTCACACACAGACACCTGTACACACACACACACACCACTTCACACATACACACACACCTGTCCACACACACGTTCACACACACACACGTGTTCACACACACACATGTTTGCACACAAAAACACACACACGTTCACACACACACATGTTCACACACACGCATGCACACACGTGTTCACACACACGCACACACACACGTCTCAACACACACACGTGTTCACACACACACACGGGTTCACACACAGACACACACACCTGTTCTCACACACACACACCTGTTCACACACACACACGTGTTCACACACACACGTGTTCACACACACACCTGTTCACACACACGCACGTGTTCACACACAAACATGCACACCTGTTCACGCAAACACACTTGTTCACACACACACACACGTGTTCACACACGCACGTGTTCACACACACACCTGTTCACACACACACGTGTTCACACACACACACGTGTTCACACACAGACATGCACACCTGTTCACGCAAACACACTTGTTCACACACACACACGTGTTCACACACACACACGTGTTCACACACACACACGTGTTCACACACACACGTGTTCACACACACACCTGTTTTCTCACACACACACGTGTTCACACACACACCTGTACACTCACACACACACACGTGTTCACACACACAGACCTGTTCACACACACACACACACGTGTTCACACACACACACGTGTTCACACACACACACATTTTCACACACAAACACACACACTTGTTCACACACACACACACACGTGTTCATACACACGCACACACACACGTGTTCACACACACACACACGTTGACACACACACACACGTTCACACACACACCTGTTCACACACACACACGTGTTCACACACACACACACACCTGTTCTCACACACACACACACGTGTTCACACACACACACCTGTTCTCACACACACACACGTGTTCACACACAGACACACACAACTGTTCACGCACACACACCTGTTCACACACACACACACGTGTTCACACACACACACGTGTTCACACACACACACACACGTGTTCACACACAAACACCTGGTCACACACACACCTTTTCGCACACACCTGTTCACACACACACGTGTTCACACACACACGTGTTCACACACACACACGTGTTCACATACACACACACACGTGTTCACACACAGGCACACACACCTGTTCACGCACACACGTGTTCACACACACACGTGTTCACACACACACACGTGTTCACACACACACACACCTGTTCACACACACACCTGTTCACACACAGACACCTGTACACACACACACACACACCTCTTCACACATACACACACACCTGTCCACACACACACCCCTGTCCACACACAAACGTGTACACACACACACACCTGTTCACACACACACACACGTGTTCACACACACAGACCTGTTCACACACACACACACACGTGTTCACACACACAGACCTGTTCACACACACACTCATTTTCACACACAAACACACACACTTGTTCACACACACACACACACGTGTTCACACACACGCACACACACACGTGTTCACACACACACACACGTTGACACACACACACACGTTCACACACACACACCTGTTCACACACACACACGTGTTCACACACACACACACCTGTTCTCACACACACACACACACGTGTTCACACACACACACCTGTTCTCACACACACACACGTGTTCACACACAGACACACACAACTGTTCACGCACACACACCTGTTCACACACACACACACGTGTTCACACACACACACGTGTTCACACACACACACACGTGTTCACACATGTTCACACACACGCATGCACACACGTGTTCACACACACGCACACACACACGTCTCAACACACACACGTGTTCACACACACACACGGGTTCACACACAGACACACACACCTGTTCTCACACACACACACACCTGTTCACACACACACACGTGTTCACACACACACGTGTTCACACACACACACCTGTTCACACACACGCACGTGTTCACACACAAACATGCACACCTGTTCACGCAAACACACTTGTTCACACACACACACACGTGTTCACACACACACGTGTTCACACACACACCTGTTCACACACACACGTGTTCACACACACACACGTGTTCACACACAGACATGCACACCTGTTCACGCAAACACACTTGTTCACACACACACACACGTGTTCACACACACACACGTGTTCACACACACACACCTGTTCACACACACACGTGTTCACACACACACCTGTTTTCTCACACACACACGTGTTCAGACACACACCTGTACACTCACACACACACACGTGTTCACACACACAGACCTGTTCACACACACACACACACGTGTTCACACACACACACGTGTTCACACACACACACATTTTCACACACAAACACACACACTTGTTCACACACACACACACGTGACCATACACACGCACACACACACGTGTTCACACACACACACACGTTGACACACACACACGTTCACACACACACACCTGTTCACACACACACACGTGTTCACACACACACACACACCTGTTCTCACACACACACACACGTGTTCACACACACACACCTGTTCTCACACACACACACGTGTTCACACACAGACACACACAACTGTTCACGCACACACACCTGTTCACACACACACACGTGTTCACACACACACACGTGTTCACACACACACACACACGTGTTCACACACAAACACCTGGTCACACACACACATTTTCGCACACACCTGTTCACACACACACGTGTTCACACACACACGTGTTCACACACACACACGTGTTCACATACACACACACGTGTTCACCCACAGGCACACACACCTGTTCACGCACACACCTGTTCACACACACACGTGTTCACACACACACGTGTTCACACACACACACGTGTTCACACACACACACCTGTTCACACACACACCTGTTCACACACAGACACCTGTACACACACACACACACCTCTTCACACATACACACACCCCTGTCCACACACAAACGTGTACACACACACACCTGTTCACACACACACACACGTGTTCACGCACACACACCTGTTCACACACACACACACGTGTTCTCACACACACACATGTGTTCTCACACACACATGTTCTCACACACACACGTGTTCTCTCACACACACACACGTTTTCTCACACACACACGTGTTCTCACACAGACACACACACCTGTTCACGCACACACGTTCACATACACACACGTTCACACACACACACGTGTTCACACACACACTTGTTTGCACACAAAAACACACACACGTTCACACACACACATGTTCACACACACACGCATGCACACACGTGTTCACACACACGCACACACACACGTCTCAACACACACACATGTGTTCACACACACACACGGGTTCACACACAGACACACACACCTGTTCTCACACACACACACCTGTTCACACACACACACGTGTTCACACACACACGTGTTCACACACACACCTGTTCACACACACACACGTGTTCACACACAAACATGCACACCTGTTCACGCAAACACACTTGTTCACTCACACACACACGTGTTCACACACACACGTGTTCACACACACACCTGTTCACACAAACACGTGTTCACACACACACACGTGTTCACACACACACCTGTTCACACACACACGTGTTCACACACACACACGTGTTCACACACACACACACGTGTTCACACACACACACGTGTTCACACACACACACCTTTTCACACACACACGTGTTCACACACACACCTGTTTTCTCACACACACACGTGTTCATTCACACACACGTGTTCACACACACACACGTGTTCACACACACACTCCTGTTCACACACACACACCTGTTCACACACACACGTGATCACACACACACGTGATCACACACAAACACACACACGTGTTCACACACACACACGTGTTCACACTCACGCACACGCACGTGTTCACACACACACACCTGTTCACACACACACCTGTTCTCTCACACACACACACACACACACGTGTTCACATACACACACACCTGTTGTCACGCACACACACCTGTTCACCCACACACACGTGTTCACACACACACACCTGTTCACACACATACCTGTACAAACACACGTGTTCACACATACACACCTGTTCACACACACACACCTGTTCACACACACACCTGTTCACACACACACACGTGTTCTCACACACACACACATGTTCCCTCACACACACACCTGTTCTCACACACACACCTGTTCACACACACACACCTGTTCACACACACACGTGTTCTCACACACACACATGTGTTCTCACACACACATGTTCTCACACACACACGTGTTCTCTCACACACACACACGTTTTCTCACACACACACGTGTTCTCACACAGACACACACACCTGTTCACACACACACACACGTGTCCAAACATACACACACGTTCACACACACACACACGTTCACACACACACACCTGTTCACACACAGACACACACACACGTTCACACACACACATGTGTTCACACACACACACACGTGTTCACACACACACATGTGTTCACACACACACACACACTCAAACACACACACGTTCACACACACACGTGTTCACACAAACACATCTGTTCACACACACACCTGTTCACACACAGAAACACACACACGTTCACACAAACACACACGTGTTCACACACACACATGTGTTCACACACACACGTGTTCACACACACGTGTTCACACACACACATTCACAAACACACGTGTTCTCACACACACACGTGTTCTCACACACACACACGTGTTCTCACACACGTGTTCTCACACACACACACGTTTTCTCACACACACACGTGTTCTCACACACCCACACACGTGTTCACATACACACACACGTGTTCACACACAGACACACACACCTGTTCGCGCACACACACCTGTTCACATACACACACTTGTTCACACACACACGTGTTCACACACACACACACGAGTTCACACACACACACGTGTTCACACACACACACGCGTTCACACACACACACGTGTTCACACACACACACACTTGTTCACACACACACACATTCACACACACTTGTTCACGCACACACACCTGTTCACACACACACACATGTTCACACACACGTGTTCACACACACACATGTTCACTCACACACACACGTGTTCTCACACACACACACACGTGCTCACATACACACACACGTGTTCACACACAGACACACACACCTGTTCACGCACACACACCTGTTCACACACACACACCTGTTCACACACACACGTGTTCACACAAGCACACACGAGTTCACACACACACACGTTTACACACACACACTTGTTCACATACACACACACGTGTTCACACACACACCTGTTCACATACAGATACACAAACACCTGTTCAGACACACACACCTGTTCACACACACACCTGTTCACACACACACACCTGTTCACATACAAAGACACCTGTCCACACACACACGAGTCCACACACACGTGTTCACACACACCAGTTCACACACACAGCTGTTCGCACACACACACACGTGTTCACACACACACACACCTGTTCACACACACACACCTGTTCACACACACACGTATTCACACACACACCTGTTCACACACACACGTTCACATACACACACGTGTTCACACACACACACGTTCACACACACACACCTGTTCACAAACACCCACACACACCTGTTCACACACACACACGTGTTTACACACACACACACACGTGTTAACACACATACACACACGTGTTCACACACACACACCTGTTCACACACACACACATGTTCTCACACACACACACATGTTCACACACACACATGTTCACACACACACACCTGTTCACACACACACACCCGTTCACACACACACACCTGTTCACACACACACACCTGTTCACACACACACACACGTGTTCTCACACACACACGCGTGTCCTCACACACACATGTTCTCACACACACACGTGTTCTCACACAGACACACACTTGTTCACGCACACACACCTGTTCACACACACACACATGTTCACACACACGTGTTCACACACACACATGTTCACTCACACACACACGTGTTCACACACACACACCCTTATTCACACACACACGTTCACACACACACATGTGTTCAGACACACACGTGTTCACACACACACACGTGTTCACACACACACACGTTCACACACACGTGTTCTCATACACACACGTGTTCTCACACACACACACGTGTTCTCACACACATGTGTTCTCACACACACAAGTGTTCTCACACACACACGTTTTCTCACACACACACACGTGTTCTCACACACACACACACGTGTTCACATACACACACACAGTGTTCACACACAGACACACACACCTGTTCACGCACACACACCTGTTCACACACACACACACCTGTTCACACACACACGTGTTCACACACACACACACGAGTTCACACACACACACACGTGTTCACACACACACGCGTTCACACACACACATGTTCACACACACACACACGTGTTCACACACACACGTTCACACACACACACTTGTTCACATACACACACACGTGTTCACACACACACCTGTTCACATACAGACACACACACACCTGTTCAGACACACACACCTGTTCACACACACACGTGTTCACACACACACACACGAGTTCACACACACACACGTGTTCACACACACACGCGCGTTCACACACACACACGTGTTCACACACACACACGTGTTCACACACACACACGTTCACACACACACACTTGTTCACATACACACACGTTTTCTCACACACACACACGTGTTCTCACACACACACACACGTGTTCACACACAGACACACACACCTGTTCACGCACACACACCTGTTCACACACACACACGTGTTCACACACACACACGTGTTCACACACACACCTGTTCACACACAGACAAACACACACCTGTTCACACACACACACATGTTCACACACAGACACCTGTACACACACACACACCTCTTCACACACACACACACACCTGTCCACACACACACCCCTGTCCACACACACACGTGTTCACACACACACGTGTTCACACACACACACCTGTTCACACACACACACACGTGTTCACACACACACACACGGGTTCACACACAGACACACACACACATGTCAACACACACACATACGTGTTCACACACACACACACGGGTTCACACACAGATACACACACCTGTTCTCACACACACACACGTGTTCACACAAACACATCTGTTCACACACAGACCTGTTCACACACAGAAACACACACACGTTCACACACACACACGTGTTCACACACACACACGTGTTCACACACACACGTGTTCACACACACACGTGATCACACACACACACACGTTCACACACACACGTGTTCTCACACACACACGTGTTCTCACACACACACGTGTTCTCACACACGTGTTCTCACACACACAAGTGTTCACACACACACACGTGTTCACACACACACCTGTTCACACACACGTGTTCACACACACACACCTGTTCACACACACACCTGTTCACACACACCCACACGTGTTCTCACACACACGCGCGTTTTCTCACACACACACACCTGTTCACACACACACACGTGTTCTCACACACACACGCGTGTTCTCACACACATGTTCTCACACACACACACGTGTTCTCACACAGACACACACACCTGTTCACGCACACACACCTGTTCACACACACACACACATGTTCACCAACACACACGTGTTCACACACACACACGGGTTCACACACACACACGTGTTCATACACACACGTGTTCACACACGCACACACACGTGGTCTCACACACACACACGTGTTCTCACACACACACACCTGTTCACACACACACACACACCTGTTCACACACACACACCTGTTCACACACACACGTGTTCACACACACACACACACACGAGTTCACACACACACACGTGTTCACACACACACGCGCGTTCACACACACACACGTGTTCACACACACACACGTGTTCACACACACACACGTTCACACACACACACTTGTTCACATACACACACACGTTTTCTCACACACACACACGTGTTCTCACACACACACACGTGTTCACACACAGACACACACAGCTGTTCACGCACACACACCTTTTCACACACACACACACACACGTGTTCACACACACATGTGTTCTCACACACACACATGTTCAAACACACACACGTTCACACACACACACACACGTGTTCACACAAACACACCTGTTGACACACACACCTGTTCACACACAGAAACACACACACGTTCACACACACGTGTTCACACACACACACATGTGTTCAGACACACACGTGTTCACACACACACACGTGTTCACACACACACGTTCACACACACGTGTTCTCACACACACACGTGTTCTCACACACACACACGTGTTCTCACACACATGTGTTCTCACACACACAAGTGTTCTCACACACACACACACGTTTTCTCACACACACACGTGTTCTCACACACACACACACGTGTTCACATACACACACACAGTGTTCACACACAGACACACACACCTGTTCACGCACACACACCTGTTCACACACACACACACCTGTTCACACACACACGTGTTCACACACACACACACGAGTTCACACACATACACGTGTTCACACACACACGCGTTCACACACACACATGTTCACACACACACACGTGTTCACACACACACGTTCACACACACACACTTGTTCACATACACACACACGTGTTCACACACACACCTGTTCACATACAGACACACACACACACCTGTTCAGACACACACACCTGTTCACACACACACACCTGTTCACACACACACACCTGTTCACATACACAGACACCTGTCCACACACACACGTGTCCACACACACGTGTTCACACACTCCAGTTCACACACACACACCTGTTCGCACACACACACGTGTTCACACACACACACACACCTGTTCACACACACACGTGTTCACACACACACACACACCAGTTCACACACACACACCTGTTCACACACACATGTATTCACACACACACCTGTTCACACACACACGTTCACATACACACACGTGTTCACACACACACACGTTCACACACACACACCTGTTCACACACACCCACACACACCTGTTCACACACACACGTGTTCACACACACACACCTGTTCACACACACACACCTGTTCACACTCACACACACACACCTGTTCACACACACACACGTGTTCACACACACACACCTGTTCACACACACACACGTGTTCTCACACACACATGCGTGTTCTCACACACACATGTTCTCACACACACACGTGTTCTCACACAGACACACACCGGTTCACGCACACACACCTGTTCACACACACACACATGTTCACCAACACACACGTGTTAACACACACACACGTGTTCACACACACATGTGTTCACTCACACACACACGTGTTCACACACACACACCCTTATTCACTCACACACGTTCACACACACACACGTGTTCACACACACACATCGGTTCACACACACACACCTGTTCACACACACACACATGTTCACACACACACACGTGTTCACACACACACACCTGTTCACACACACTCACACCTGTTCACATACACACACACGTGTTCTCACACACAAACACACGTGTTCTCACACATACACCTGTTCACACACACACACACCTGTTCTCACACACACACACTCGTGTTCTCACACACACACACGTGTTCTCACACACACACGTGTTCTCACACACACGTTTTCACACACACACACACGTGTTTTCATGCACACACACGTGTTCACATACACACACACGTTTTCACACACAGACACACACACCTGTTCACGCAAACGCACCTGTTCACACACACACACACGTTTTCACACACACACACGTGTTCACACACACACACACGTGTTCACACATACACACACGTGTTCACACACACACCTGTTCACACTCACACCTGTTCACACACACACACAAGTGATCACACACTCACCTGTACACTCACACACACACACGTGTTCCCACACACAGACCTGTTCACACACACACGTGTTGTCACACACACACACACGTGTTCACATACACACACACGTTTTCACACACAGACACACACACCTGTTCACGCAAACGCACCTGTTCACACACACACACGTGTTCACACACACACACACACACGTGTTCTCACACACACACATGTGTTCTCACACACACACACGTTTTCTCACACAAACACGTGTTCTCATGCACACACACACGTGTTCACATACACACACACGTTTTCACACACAGACACACACACCTGTTCACGCAAACGCACCTGTTCACACACACACACACGTGTTCACACACACACACGTGTTCACACACACACACACCTGTTCACACACACACACCTGTTCACACACACACCTGTTCACACACACACACACAAGTGTTCACACACACACCTGTACACTCACACACACACGTGTTCACACACACAGACCTGTTCACACACACACACACACGTGTTCACACACACACACGTGTTCACACACACACACATTTTCACACACAAACACACACACTTGTTCACACACACACACACACACACGTGTTCACACACAGGCACACACACCTGTTCACGCACACACCTGTTCTCACACACACACGTGTTCACACACGCACGTGTTCACACACACACACGTGTTCACACACACACGTGTTCACACACACACACCTGTTCACACACACACCTGTTCACACACAGACACCTGTACACACACAAACACACCTCTTCACACATACACACACACCTGTCCACACACACACCCCTGTCCACACACACACGTGTACACACACACACCTGTTCACACACACACGTGTTCACGCACACACACCTGTTCACACACACACACGTGTTCACACACACACAAACACCTGTTCACGCACACGTGTTCACACACACACACCTGTTCACACACAGACACCTGTACACACACACACACCTCTTCACAAATACACACTCCTGTCCACACACACACCCCTGTCCACACACACACGTGTACACACACACACCTGTTCACACACACACACGTGTTCACGCACACACACCTGTTCACACACACACACGTGTTCACACACACACACACCTGTTCACGCACACGTGTTCACTCACACACACACACATTTTCACACACAAACACACACACTTGTTCACACACACACACGTGTTCACACACACGCACACACACACGCGTTCACACACACACATATTCACACACACACACACACGTGTTCACACACACACGTTCACACACACACACTTGTTCACACACACACACGTGTTCTCACACACACGTTTTCTCACACACACACACGTGTTTTCATGCACACACACGTGTTCACATACACACACACGTTTTCACACACAGACACACACACCTGTTCACGCAAACGCACCTGTTCACACACACACACGTTTTCACACACACACACGTGTTCACACACACACACACGTGTTCACACATACACACACGTGTTCACACACACACCTGTTCACACTCACACCTGTTCACACACACACACAAGTGATCACACACTCACCTGTACACTCACACACACACACGTGTTCCCACACACAGACCTGTTCACACACACACGTGTTGTCACACACACACACACGTGTTCACATACACACACACGTTTTCACACACAGACACACACACCTGTTCACGCAAACGCACCTGTTCACACACACACACGTGTTCACACACACACACACGTGTTCTCACACACACACATGTGTTCTCACACACACACACGTTTTCTCACACAAACACGTGTTCTCATGCACACACACACGTGTTCACATACACACACACGTTTTCACACACAGACACACACACCTGTTCACGCAAACGCACCTGTTCACACACACACACACACGTGTTCACACACACACACGTGTTCACACACACACACACCTGTTCACACACACACACCTGTTCACACACACACCTGTTCACACACACACACAAGTGTTCACACACACACCTGTACACTCACACACACACGTGTTCACACACACAGACCTGTTCACACACACACACACACGTGTTCACACACACACACGTGTTCACACACACACACATTTTCACACACAAACACACACACTTGTTCACACACACACACACACACACGTGTTCACACACACGCACACACACACGTGTTCACACACACACACACGTTGACACACACACAAACGTTCACACACACACACCTGTTCACACACACACACGTGTTCACACACACACACACCTGTTCTCACACACACACACACGTGTTCACACACACACACCTGTTCTCACACACACACACGTGTTCACACACAGACACACACAACTGTTCACGCACACACACCTGTTCACACACACACACACGTGTTCACACACACACACGTGTTCACACACACACACACGTGTTCACACACAAACACCTGGTCACACACACACCTTTTCGCACACACCTGTTCACACACACACGTGTTCACACACACACGTGTTCACACACACACACGTGTTCACATACACACACACACGTGTTCACACACAGGCACACACACCTGTTCACGCACACACCTGTTCTCACACACACACGTGTTCACACACGCACGTGTTCACACACACACACGTGTTCACACACACACACCTGTTCACACACACACCTGTTCACACACAGACACCTGTACACACACACACACACCTCTTCACACATACACACACACCTGTCCACACACACACCCCTGTCCACACACACACGTGTACACACACACACCTGTTCACACACACACGTGTTCACGCACACACACCTGTTCACACACACACACGTGTTCACACACACACAAACACCTGTTCACGCACACGTGTTCACACACACACACCTGTTCACACACAGACACCTGTACACACACACACACCTCTTCACAAATACACACTCCTGTCCACACACACACCCCTGTCCACACACACACGTGTACACACACACACCTGTTCACACACACACACGTGTTCACGCACACACACCTGTTCACACACACACACGTGTTCACACACACACACACCTGTTCACGCACACGTGTTCACACACACACACGTGTTCACACACACACACATTTTCACACACAAACACACACACTTGTTCACACACACACACACGTGTTCACACACACGCACACACACACGCGTTCACACACACACATATTCACACACACACACACACGTGTTCACACACACACGTTCACACACACACACTTGTTCACATACACACACGTGTTCACACACACACCTGTTCACATACAGACACACACACACACCTGTTCAGACACACACACCTGTTCAGACACACACACCTGTTCACACACACACACCTGTTCACATACACAGACACCTGGCCACACACCCACCTGTCCACACACACGTGTTCACACACACCAGTTCACACACACACACACCTGTTCGCACACACACACGTGTTCACACACACACACACACCTGTTCACACACACACGTGTTCACACACACACACACACCAGTTCACACACACACCTGTTCACACACACGTATTCACACACACACCTGTTCACGCAAACGCACCTGTTCACACACACACACGTTTTCACACACACGTGTTCACACACACACACACGTGTTCACACATACACACACGTGTTCACACACACACCTGTTCACACTCACACCTGTTCACACACACACACAAGTGATCACACACTCACCTGTACACTCACACACACACACGTGTTCCCACACACAGACCTGTTCACACACACACGTGTTGTCACACACACACACGTGTTCACATACACACACACGTTTTCACACACAGACACACACACCTGTTCACGCAAACGCACCTGTTCACACACACACACGTGTTCACACACACACACACGTGTTCTCACACACACACATGTGTTCTCACACACACACACGTGTTCCCACACACAGACCTGTTCACACACACACGTGTTGTCACACACACACACACGTGTTCACATACACACACACGTTTTCACACACAGACACACACACCTGTTCACGCAAACGCACCTGTTCACACACACACACGTGTTCACACACACACACACGTGTTCACACACACACGCGCGTTCACACACACACACGTGTTCACACACACACACGTGTTCACACACACACACGTTCACACACACACACTTGTTCACATACACACACACGTTTTCTCACACACACACACGTGTTCTCACACACACACACACGTGTTCACACACAGACACACAAACCTGTTCACGCACACACACCTGTTCACACACACACACAAGTGTTCACACACACACATGTGTTCTCACACACACACATGTTCAAACACACACACGTTCACACACACACACACGTGTTCACACAAACACACCTGTTGACACACACACCTGTTCACACACAGAAACACACACACGTTCACACACACGTGTTCACACACACACATGTGTTCAGACACACACGTGTTCACACACACACACGTGTTCACACACACACACGTTCACACACACGTGTTCTCATACACACACGTGTTCTCACACACACACACGTGTTCTCACACACATGTGTTCTCACACACACAAGTGTTCTCACACACACACGTTTTCTCACACACACACACGTGTTCTCACACACACACACACGTGTTCACATACACACACACAGTGTTCACACACAGACACACACACCTGTTCACGCACACACACCTGTTCACACACACACACACCTGTTCACACACACACGTGTTCACACACACACACACGAGTTCACACACACACACACGTGTTCACACACACACGCGTTCACACACACACATGTTCACACACACACACACGTGTTCACACACACACGTTCACACACACACACTTGTTCACATACACACACACGTGTTCACACACACACCTGTTCACATACAGACACACACACACCTGTTCAGACACACACACCTGTTCACACACACACGTGTTCACACACACACACACACGAGTTCACACACACACACGTGTTCACACACACACGCGCGTTCACACACACACACGTGTTCACACACACACACGTGTTCACACACACACACGTTCACACACACACACTTGTTCACATACACACACGTTTTCTCTCACACACACACGTGTTCTCACACACACACACACGTGTTCACACACAGACACACACACCTGTTCACGCACACACACCTGTTCACACACACACACGTGTTCACACACACACACGTGTTCACACACACACACCTGTTCACACACACACCTGTTCACACACAGACAAACACACACCTGTTCACACACACACACATGTTCACACACAGACACCTGTACACACACACACACCTCTTCACACACACACACACACCTGTCCACACACACACCCCTGTCCACACACACACGTGTTCACACACACACGTGTTCACACACACACACCTGTTCACACACACACACACGTGTTCACACACACACACACGGGTTCACACACAGACACACACACACATGTCAACACACACACATACGTGTTCACACACACACACACGGGTTCACACACAGATACACACACCTGTTCTCACACACACACACGTGTTCACACAAACACATCTGTTCACACACAGACCTGTTCACACACAGAAACACACACACGTTCACACACACACACGTGTTCACACACACACACGTGTTCACACACACACGTGTTCACACACACACGTGATCACACACACACACACGTTCACACACACACGTGTTCTCACACACACACGTGTTCTCACACACACACGTGTTCTCACACACGTGTTCTCACACACAAGTGTTCACACACACACACGTGTTCACACACACACCTGTTCACACACACGTGTTCACACACACACACCTGTTCACACACACACCTGTTCACACACACCCACACGTGTTCTCACACACACGCGCGTTTTCTCACACACACACACCTGTTCACACACACACACGTGTTCTCACACACACACGCGTGTTCTCACACACATGTTCTCACACACACACACGTGTTCTCACACAGACACACACACCTGTTCACGCACACACACCTGTTCACACACACACACACATGTTCACCAACACACACGTGTTCACAGACACACACGGGTTCACACACACACACGTGTTCATACACACACGTGTTCACACACGCACACACACGTGGTCTCACACACACACACGTGTTCTCACACACACACACCTGTTCACACACACACACACACCTGTTCACACACACACACCTGTTCACACACACACGTGTTCACACACACACACACACACGAGTTCACACACACACACGTGTTCACACACACACGCGCGTTCACACACACACACGGGTTCACACACACACACGTGTTCACACACACACACGTTCACACACACACACTTGTTCACATACACACACACGTTTTCTCACACACACACACGTGTTCTCACACACACACACGTGTTCACACACAGACACACACACCTGTTCACACACACACACCTTTTCACACACACACACACACGTGTTCACACACACATGTGTTCTCACACACACACATGTTCAAACACACACACGTTCACACACACACACACGTGTTCTCACACACACACATGTGTTCTCACACACACACACGTTTTCTCACACAAACACGTGTTCTCATGCACACACACACGTGTTCACATACACACACACGTTTTCACACACAGACACACACACCTGTTCACGCAAACGCACCTGTTCACACACACACACACGTGTTCACACACACACACGTGTTCACACACACACACACCTGTTCACACACACACCTGTTCACACACACACCTGTTCACACACACACACAAGTGTTCACACACACACCTGTACACTCACACACACACGTGTTCACACACACAGACCTGTTCACACACACACACACACGTGTTCACACACACACACGTGTTCACACACACACACATTTTCACACACAAACACACACACTTGTTCACACACACACACACACACACGTGTTCACACACACGCACACACACACGTGTTCACACACACACACACGTTGACACACACACAAACGTTCACACACACACACCTGTTCACACACACACACGTGTTCACACACACACACACCTGTTCTCACACACACACACACGTGTTCACACACACACACCTGTTCTCACACACACACACGTGTTCACACACACACGTGTTCACACACACCTGTTTTCTCACACACACACGTGTTCACACACACACCTGTACACTCACACACACACACGTGTTCACACACACAGACCTGTTCACACACACACACACACACACGTGTTCACACACACACACGTGTTCACACACACACACATTTTCACACACAAACACACACACTTGTTCACACACACACACACACACGTTCACACACACACATGTGTTCACACACACACACGTGTTCACACACACACGTGTTCACACACACACACACTCAAACACACACACGTTCACACACACACATCTGTTCACACACACACCTGTTCACACACAGAAACACACACACGTTCACACAAACACACACGTGTTCACACACACACATGTGTTCACACACACACGTGTTCACACACACACACGTGTTCTCACACACACACACGTGTTCTCACACACGTGTTCTCACACACACACACGTTTTCTCACACACACACGTGTTCTCACACACACACACACGTGTTCACATACACACACACGTGTTCACACACAGACACACACACCTGTTCACGCACACACACCTGTTCACACACACACACCTGTTCACACACACACGTGTTCACACACACACACACGAGTTCACACAAACACACGTGTTCACACACACACACGCGTTCACACACACACACGTGTTCACACACACACACACTTGTTCACACACACACACACATTCACACACACTTGTTCACGCACACACACCTGTTCACACACACACACATGTTCACACACATGTGTTCACACACTCACATGTTCACTCACACACACACGTGTTCTCACACACACACACGTGTTCACATACACACACACGTGTTCACACACAGACACACACACCTGTTCACACACACACACCTGTTCACACACACACACCTGTTCACACACACACGTGTTCACACACACACACACGCGTTCACACACACACACGTGTTCACACACACACACACTTGTTCACACACACACACTTGTTCACATACACACACACGTGTTCACACACACACCTGTTCACATACAGACACACAAACACCTGTTCAGACACACACACCTGTTCACACACACACCTGTTCACACACCCACACCTGTTCACATACAAAGACACCTGTCCACACACACACGAGTCCACACACACGTGTTCACACACACCAGTTCACACACACAGCTGTTCGCACACACACACACGTGTTCACACACACACACACCTGTTCACACACACACACCTGTTCACACACACACGTATTCACACACACACGTGTTCACACACACACGTTCACATACACACACGTGTTCACATACACACACGTTCACACACACACAACTGTTCACACACACCCACACACACCTGTTCACACACACACACGTGTTCACACACACACACACACGTGTTAACACACATACACACACGTGTTCACACACACACACCTGTTCACACACACACACACATGTTCTCACACACACACACATGTTCACACACACACACATTTTCTCACACACACACCTGTTCACACACACACGTGTTCACACACACACACCTGTTCACACACACACACATTTTCACACACAAACACACACACTTGTTCACACACACACACACGTGTTCTCACACACACATGTTCTCACACACACACGTGTTCTCACACAGACACACACTTGTTCTCACACACACACACACGTGTTCACACACACACACGTGTTCACACACACACACACACGTGTTCACACACAAACACCTGGTCACACACACCTTTTCGCACACACCTGTTCACACACACACGTGTTCACACACACACGTGTTCACACACACACACAAACACGTGTTCACATACACACACACACGTGTTCACACACAGGCACACACACCTGTTCACGCACACACCTGTTCACACACACACACGTGTTCACACACACACGTGTTCACACACACACACGTGTTCACACACACACACCTGTTCACACACACACCTGTTCACACACAGACACCTGTACACACACACACACACCTCTTCACACATACACACACACCTGTCCACACACACACCCCTGTCCACACACAAACGTGTACACACACACACACCTGTTCACACACACACACACGTGTTCACGCACACACACCTGTTCACACACACACACGTGGTCTCACACACGCACATGTGTTCTCACACACACATGTTCTCACACACACACGTGTTCTCTCACACACACACACGTTTTCTCACACACACACGTGTTCTCACACAGACACACACACCTGTTCACGCACACACGTTCACATACACACACACGTTCACACACACACACGTGTTCACACACACACATGTTTGCACACAAAAACACACACACGTTCACACACACACATGTTCACACACACGCATGCACACACGTGTTCACACACACGCACACACACACGTCTCAACACACACACGTGTTCACACACACACACGGGTTCACACACAGACACACACACCTGTTCTCACACACACACACCTGTTCACACACACACACGTGTTCACACACACACGTGTTCACACACACACACCTGTTCACACACACGCACGTGTTCACACACAAACATGCACACCTGTTCACGCAAACACACTTGTTCACACACACACACACGTGTTCACACACACACGTGTTCACACACACACCTGTTCACACACACACGTGTTCACACACACACACGTGTTCACACACAGACATGCACACCTGTTCACGCAAACACACTTGTTCACACACACACACACGTGTTCACACACACACACGTGTTCACACACACACACCTGTTCACACACACACGTGTTCACACACACACCTGTTTTCTCACACACACACGTGTTCAGACACACACCTGTACACTCACACACACACACGTGTTCACACACACAGACCTGTTCACACACACACACACACGTGTTCACACACACACACGTGTTCACACACACACACATTTTCACACACAAACACACACACTTGTTCACACACACACACACGTGTTCATACACACGCACACACACACGTGTTCACACACACACACACGTTGACACACACACACGTTCACACACACACACCTGTTCACACACACACACGTGTTCACACACACACACACACACCTGTTCTCACACACACACACACGTGTTCACACACACACACCTGTTCTCACACACACACACGTGTTCACACACAGACACACACAACTGTTCACGCACACACACCTGTTCACACACACACACGTGTTCACACACACACACGTGTTCACACACACACACACACGTGTTCACACACAAACACCTGGTCACACACACACATTTTCGCACACACCTGTTCACACACACACGTGTTCACACACACACGTGTTCACACACACACACGTGTTCACATACACACACACGTGTTCACCCACAGGCACACACACCTGTTCACGCACACACCTGTTCACACACACACGTGTTCACACACACACGTGTTCACACACACACACGTGTTCACACACACACACCTGTTCACACACACACCTGTTCACACACAGACACCTGTACACACACACACACACCTCTTCACACATACACACACCCCTGTCCACACACAAACGTGTACACACACACACCTGTTCACACACACACACACGTGTTCACGCACACACACCTGTTCACACACACACACACGTGTTCTCACACACACACATGTGTTCTCACACACACATGTTCTCACACACACACGTGTTCTCTCACACACACACACGTTTTCTCACACACACACGTGTTCTCACACAGACACACACACCTGTTCACGCACACACGTTCACATACACACACACGTTCACACACACACACGTGTTCACACACACACTTGTTTGCACACAAAAACACACACACGTTCACACACACACATGTTCACACACACACGCATGCACACACGTGTTCACACACACGCACACACACACGTCTCAACACACACACATGTGTTCACACACACACACGGGTTCACACACAGACACACACACCTGTTCTCACACACACACACCTGTTCACACACACACACGTGTTCACACACACACGTGTTCACACACACACCTGTTCACACACACACACGTGTTCACACACAAACATGCACACCTGTTCACGCAAACACACTTGTTCACTCACACACACACGTGTTCACACACACACGTGTTCACACACACACCTGTTCACACACACACGTGTTCACACACACACACGTGTTCACACACACACCTGTTCACACACACACGTGTTCACACACACACACGTGTTCACACACACACACACGTGTTCACACACACACACGTGTTCACACACACACACCTTTTCACACACACACGTGTTCACACACACACCTGTTTTCTCACACACACACGTGTTCATTCACACACACGTGTTCACACACACACACGTGTTCACACACACACTCCTGTTCACACACACACACCTGTTCACACACACACGTGATCACACACACACGTGATCACACACAAACACACACACGTGTTCACACACACACACGTGTTCACACTCACGCACACGCACGTGTTCACACACACACACCTGTTCACACACACACCTGTTCTCACACACACACACACACACACGTGTTCACATACACACACACCTGTTGTCACGCACACACACCTGTTCACCCACACACACGTGTTCACACACACACACCTGTTCACACACATACCTGTACAAACACACGTGTTCACACATACACACCTGTTCACACACACACACCTGTTCACACACACACCTGTTCACACACACACACGTGTTCTCACACACACACACATGTTCTCACACACACACACCTGTTCTCACACACACACCTGTTCACACACACACACCTGTTCACACACACACGTGTTCTCACACACACACATGTGTTCTCACACACACATGTTCTCACACACACACGTGTTCTCTCACACACACACACGTTTTCTCACACACACACGTGTTCTCACACAGACACACACACCTGTTCACACACACACACACGTGTCCAAACATACACACACGTTCACACACACACACACGTTCACACACACACACCTGTTCACACACAGACACACACACACGTTCACACACACACATGTGTTCACACACACACACACGTGTTCACACACACACATGTGTTCACACACACACACACACTCAAACACACACACGTTCACACACACACGTGTTCACACAAACACATCTGTTCACACACACACCTGTTCACACACAGAAACACACACACGTTCACACAAACACACACGTGTTCACACACACACATGTGTTCACACACACACGTGTTCACACACACGTGTTCACACACACACATTCACAAACACACGTGTTCTCACACACACACGTGTTCTCACACACACACACGTGTTCTCACACACGTGTTCTCACACACACACACGTTTTCTCACACACACACGTGTTCTCACACACCCACACACGTGTTCACATACACACACACGTGTTCACACACAGACACACACACCTGTTCGCGCACACACACCTGTTCACATACACACACTTGTTCACACACACACGTGTTCACACACACACACGAGTTCACACACACACACGTGTTCACACACACACACGCGTTCACACACACACACGTGTTCACACACACACACACTTGTTCACACACACACACATTCACACACACTTGTTCACGCACACACACCTGTTCACACACACACACATGTTCACACACACGTGTTCACACACACACATGTTCACTCACACACACACGTGTTCTCACACACACACACACGTGCTCACATACACACACACGTGTTCACACACAGACACACACACCTGTTCACGCACACACACCTGTTCACACACACACACCTGTTCACACACACACGTGTTCACACACGCACACACGAGTTCACACACACACACGTTTACACACACACACTTGTTCACATACACACACACGTGTTCACACACACACCTGTTCACATACAGATACACAAACACCTGTTCAGACACACACACCTGTTCACACACACACCTGTTCACACACACACACCTGTTCACATACAAAGACACCTGTCCACACACACACGAGTCCACACACACGTGTTCACACACACCAGTTCACACACACAGCTGTTCGCACACACACACACGTGTTCACACACACACACACCTGTTCACACACACACACCTGTTCACACACACACGTATTCACACACACACCTGTTCACACACACACGTTCACATACACACACGTGTTCACACACACACACGTTCACACACACACACCTGTTCACAAACACCCACACACACCTGTTCACACACACACACGTGTTTACACACACACACACACGTGTTAACACACATACACACACGTGTTCACACACACACACCTGTTCACACACACACACATGTTCTCACACACACACACATGTTCACACACACACATGTTCACACACACACACCTGTTCACACACACACACCCGTTCACACACACACACCTGTTCACACACACACACCTGTTCACACACACACACACACGTGTTCTCACACACACACGCGTGTCCTCACACACACATGTTCTCACACACACACGTGTTCTCACACAGACACACACTTGTTCACGCACACACACCTGTTCACACACACACACATGTTCACACACACGTGTTCACACACACACATGTTCACTCACACACACACGTGTTCACACACACACACCCTTATTCACACACACACGTTCACACACACACACTTGTTCACACACACACATCTGTTCACACACACACCTGTTCACACACACACCTGTTCACGCACACACACCTGTTCACACACACACACACCTGTTCACACACACACGTGTTCACACACACACACACGAGTTCACACACATACACGTGTTCACACACACACGCGTTCACACACACACATGTTCACACACACACACGTGTTCACACACACACGTTCACACACACACACTTGTTCACATACACACACACGTGTTCACACACACACCTGTTCACATACAGACACACACACACACCTGTTCAGACACACACACCTGTTCACACACACACACCTGTTCACACACACACACCTGTTCACATACACAGACACCTGTCCACACACACACGTGTCCACACACACGTGTTCACACACTCCAGTTCACACACACACACCTGTTCGCACACACACACGTGTTCACACACACACACACACCTGTTCACACACACACGTGTTCACACACACACACACACCAGTTCACACACACACACCTGTTCACACACACATGTATTCACACACACACCTGTTCACACACACACGTTCACATACACACACGTGTTCACACACACACACGTTCACACACACACACCTGTTCACACACACCCACACACACCTGTTCACACACACACGTGTTCACACACACACACCTGTTCACACACACACACCTGTTCACACTCACACACACACACCTGTTCACACACACACACGTGTTCACACACACACCTGTTCACACACACGTGTTCACACACACACCTGTTCACACACACACTTTTCACACACACACACGTGTACTCACACACACGCGCGTGTTCTCACACACACACCTGTTCACACACACACGTGTTTTCACACACACACGTGTTCTCACACACACGTGTTCTCACACACACACACACCTGTTCACGCACACACACCTGTTCACACACACACACACATGTTTACCAACACACACGTGTTCACACACACACATGTGTTCACACACACATGTGTTTACACACACACGTGTTCACACACACACACGTGTTCACACACACACCTGTTCACACACACACGTTCACATACACACACGTGTTCACACACACACACACGTTCCCACACACACACCTGTTCACACACACCCACACACACCTGTTCACACATACACACACGTGTTCACACACACACGTTCATACACACACACACCTGTTCACAAACACCCACACACACCTGTTCACAGACACACGTGTTCACACACACACACGTGTTCACACACACACACACGTGTTCACACACACACACCTGTTCACACACACACACGTGTTCTCACACACACACACGTGTTCACACACACACATGTTCACACAGACACACGTGTTCACACACACATGTGTTCACACACACACACGTGTTCACACACACACCTGTTCACACAGACACACACCTGTTCTCACACACACACGTGTTCTCACACACACACACACCTGTTCACACACACACACCTGTTCACACACACGTGTTCTCACACACACGTGTTCTCACACACACACACCTGTTCACACACACACACACACATGTTCACACACACACACGTGTTCACACAAACACCTGTTCACACACACACACCTGTTCACACACACACCTGTTCTCACACACACACACGTGTTCACACACACACATGTTGACACACACACACGTGTTCACACACACACGTGTTCACACACACACCTGTTCACACACAAACGTGTTCACACACACACACCTGTTCACACACACACACCTGTTCTCACACACACACGTGTTCTCACACACACACACCTGTTCACACACACACAAACCTGTTCACACACACGTGTTCTCACACACACGTGTTCTCACACACACACACCTGTTCACGCACACACACCTGTTCACACACACACACATGTTCACCAACACACACGTGTTCACACACACACACATGTGTTCACACACACACATGTGTTTACACACACACGTGTTCACACACACACACGTGTTCACACACACACCTATTCACACACACACGTTCACATACACACACGTGTTCACACACACACACACGTTCACACAAACACACCTGTTCACACACACACACACACCTGTTCACACATACACACACGTGTTCACACACACACACGTTCATACACACACACACACCTGTTCACACACACCCACACACACCTGTTCACAGACACACGTGTTCACACACACACACGTGTTCACACACACACACCTGTTCACACACACACGTGTTCTCACACACACACACGTGTTCACACACACACATGTTCACACACACACACGTGTTCACACACACATGTGTTCACAAAAAAAAACGTGTTCACACACACACACCTGTTCACACACACACACCTGTTCTCACACACACACGTGTTCTCACACACACACACACCTGTTCACACACACACACCTGTTCACACACACGTGTTCTCACACACATGTGTTCTCACACACACACCTGTTCACGCACACACACCTGTTCACACACACACGTGTTCACACACACACACACAAACGTTCACACACACACACACGTGTTCACACACAGACACACACACCTGTTCACGCACACACACCTGTTCACACACACACGTGTTCACACACACACGTGTTCACATACACACACACGTGTTCACACACACACAACTGTTCACACACACACCTGTTCACACACACACCTGTTCACACACACACACATGTTCACACACACACCTGTTCACACACACGTGTTCACACACACACACACCTGTTCACACACACTCACACCTGTTCACATACACACACGTGTTCTCACACACAAATGTGTTCACACACACACATGTGTTCACACACACACGTGTTCACACACACACACGTGTTCACACACACCAGTTCACACACACACACGTTCACACACACACACACACCTGTTCACACACACACACCTGTTCACACACACACACACCTGTTCACACACACACACGTGTTCTCACACGTGTTCTCACACACACACGTGTTCTCACACACACGTGTTCTCGCACACACACACATGTTCTCACACACACACACGTTTTCTCACACACACACACGTGTTCTCACACACACACGTGTTCACACACACACACCTGTTCACGCACACACACATGTTCACACACACACACCTGTTCACACACACACGTGTTCACACACACACACACACGTTCACACACACACACACGTGTTCACACACAGACACACACACCTGTTCACGCACACACACCTGTTCACACACACACATGTTCACCAACACACACGTGTTCACACACACACATGTGTTTACACACACACGTGTTCACACACACACACGTGTTCACACACACACCTATTCACACACACACGTTCACATACACACATGTGTTCACACACACACACACGTTCACACACACACCTGTTCACACACACCCACACACACCTGTTCACACATACACACACGTGTTCACACACACACACGTTCATACACACACAGCCCTTTCACACACACCCACACACACCTGTTCACAGACACACGTGTTCACACACACACACGTGTTCACACACACACACACGTGTTCACACACACACCTGTTCTCACACACACACACGTGTTCTCACACACACGTGTTCTCACACACACACACGTGTTCTCACACACACGTTTTCTCACACACACACACGTGTTTTCATGCACACACACGTGTTCACATACACACACACGTTTTCACACACAGACACACACACCTGTTCACGCAAACGCACCTGTTCACACACACACACGTTTTCACACACACACACGTGTTCACACACACACACGTGTTCACACATACACACACGTGTTCACACATACACCTGTTCACACTCACACCTGTTCACACACACACACAAGTGATCACACACTCACCTGTACACTCACACACACGTGTTCCCACACACAGACCTGTTCACACACACACACGTGTTGTCACACACACACACACGTGTTCTCACACACACACACGTTTTCTCACACAAACACGTGTTCTCATGCACACACACACGTGTTCACATACACACACACGTTTTCACACACAGACACACACACCTTTTCACGCAAACGCACCTGTTCACACACACACACACACACGTGTTCATACACACACACGTGTTCACACACACACACACGTGTTCACACACACACACCTGTTCACACACACACACAAGTGTTCACACACACACCTGTACACTCACACACACACGTGTTCACACACACAGACCTGTTCACACACACACACACACACGTGTTCACACACACAGACCTGTTCACACACACACTCATTTTCACACACAAACACACACACTTGTTCACACACACACACACACGTGTTCACACACACGCACACACAAACGTGTTCACACACACACACACACGTTGACACACACACACACGTTCACACACACACACCTGTTCACACACACACACGTGTTCACACACACACACACACACCTGTTCTCACACACACACACACGTGTTCACACACACACACCTGTTCTCACACACACACGTGTTCACACACAGACACACACAACTGTTCACGCACACACACCTGTTCACACACACACACACGTGTTCACACACACACACATGTTCACACACACACACACGTGTTCACACACAAACACCTGGTCACACACACACCTTTTCGCACACACCTGTTCACACACACACGTGTTCACACACACACGTGTTCACACACACACACGTGTTCACATACACACACACACGTGTTCACACACAGGCACACACACCTGTTCACGCATACACCTGTTCACACACACACACGTGTTCATACACACACGTGTTCACACACACACACCTGCTCACACACACACGTGTTCTCACATGTGTTCTCACACACACACGTGTTCTCACGCACACGTGTTCTCACACACACACACACGTGTTCTCTCACACAGACACGTTTTCTCACACACACACGTGTTCTCACACACACGCACGTGTTCACAAACATACACCTGTTCACGCACACACACATGTTCACAAACACACCTGTTCACACACACACACACGTGTTCACACACACACACGTTCACACACACACACACGTGTTCACACACACACCTGTTCACACACACACACAAGTGTTCACACACACACCTGTACACTCACACACACACACGTGTTCACACACACAGACCTGTTCACACACACACACGTGTTCACACACACACACATTTTCACACACAAACACACACACTTGTTCACACACACACACACGTGTTCACACACACGCACACACACACGTGTTCACACACACACACGTTGACACACACACACACGTTCACACACACACCTGTTCACACACACACACGTGTTCACACACACACACCTGTTCTCACACACACACACACACGTGTTCACACACACACACCTGTTCTCACACACACGTGTTCACACACAGACACACACACCTGTTCACGCACACACACCTGTTCGCACACACACACACATGTTCACATACACACACGTGTTCACACACACATACACGTGTTCACACACAAACACCTGGTCACACACACACCTTTTCACACACACCTGTTCACACACACACGTGTTCACACACACACGTGTTCACACACAAACCTGTTCACACACAGACAAACACACACCTGTTCACACACACACACATGTTCACACACAGACACCTGTACACACACACACCTCTTCACTCACACACACACACCTGTCCACACACACACCCCTGTCCACACACACACGTGTTCACACACACACGTGTTCACACACACACACCTGTTCACACACACACACGTGTTCACGCACACACACCTGTTCACACACACACGTGTTCACACACACACAGCTGTTCACGCACACGTGTTTACACACACACACCTGTTCACACACACACGTTCACATACACACACATGTTCACACACACACACGTGTTCACACACACACACACATGTGTGCACACAAAAACACACACACGTTCACACACACACATGTTCACACACACGCATGCACACACGTGTTCAGACACACGCACACACACACGTGTCAACACACACACACGTGTTCACACACACACACACGGGTTCACACACAGACACACACACGTGTCAACACACACACACACGTGTTCACACACACACACACGGGTTCACACACAGACACACACACCTGTTCTCACACACACACACGTGTTCACACAAACACATCTGTTCACACACAGACCTGTTCACACACAGAAACACACACACGTTCACACACACACGTGTTCACACACACACGTGTTCACACACACACGTGTTCACACACACACGTGTTCACACACACACACACGTTCACACACACACGTGTTCTCACACACACAGGTGTTCTCACACACACACACGTGTTCTCACACACGTGTTCTCACACACACAAGTGTTCACACACACACACGTGTTCACACACACACCTGTTCACACACACGTGTTCACACACACACACACCTGTTCACACACACACACCTGTTCACACACACCCACACGTGTTCTCACACACACGCGCGTTTTCTCACACACACACACCTGTTCACACACTACCACACACGTGTTCTCACACACACACACACGTGTTCACACAAACACATCTGTTCACACACAGACCTGTTCACACACAGAAACACACACACGTTCACACACACACACCTGTTCACACGCACACACACACATGTTCACCAACACACACGTGTTCACACACACACACGGGTTCACACACACACACGTGTTCATACACACACGTGTTCACACACGCACACACACGTGGTCTCACACACACACACACGTGTTCTCACACACACACACCTGTTCACACACACACCTGTTCACACACACACACCTGTTCACACACACACGTGTTCACACACACACACACACGAGTTCACACACACACACGTGTTCACACACACACGCGCGTTCACACACACACACGTGTTCACACACACACACGTGTTCACACACACACACGTTCACACACACACACTTGTTCACATACACACACACGTTTTCTCACACACACACACGTGTTCTCACACACACACACACGTGTTCACGCACAGACACACACACCTGTTCACGCACACACACCTGTTCACACACACACACGCACGTGTTCACACACACATGTGTTCTCACACACACACATGTTCAAACACACACACGTTCACACACACACACGTGTTCACACAAACACACCTGTTGACCCACACACCTGTTCACACACAGAAACACACACACGTTCACACACACGTGTTCACACACACACATGTGTTCAGACACACACGTGTTTACACACACACACGTGTTCACACACACACACGTTCACACACACACGTGTTCTCACACACACACGTGTTCTCACACACACGTGTTCTCACACACATGTGTTCTCACACACACAAGTGTTCTCACACACACACACACGTTTTCTCACACGCACACACGTGTTCTCACACACACACACGTGTCCACATACACACACAGTGTTCACACACAGACACACACACCTGTTCACGCACACACACCTGTTCACACACACACACACCTGTTCAACACACACGTGTTCACACACACACACACGAGTTCACACACACACACGTGTTCACACACACACACGCGTTCACACACACACATGTTCACACACACACACACGTGTTCACACACACACGTTCACACACACACACTTGTTCACATACACACACACGTGTTCACACACACACCTGTTCACATACAGACACACACACACCCGATCAGACACACACACCTGTTCACACACACTCACCTGTTCACACACACACGCCTGTTCACATACACAGACACCTGTCCACACACACACGTGTCCACACACACGTGTTCACACACACCAGTTCACACACACACACCTGTTCGCACACACACACGTGTTCACACACACACACACCTGTTCACACACACACGTGTTCACACACACACACACACACCAGTTCACACACACACACCTGTTCACACACACACGTATTCACACACACACACCTGTTCACACACACACGTGCACATACACACACGTGTTCACACACACACACGTTCACACACACACACCTGTCCACACACACCTGTTCACACACACACGTGTTCACACACACACACCTGTTCACACACACACACCTGTTCACACTCACACACACACACACCTGTTCACACACACACACGTGTTCACACACACACACCTGTTCACACACACACACCTGTTCACACACACACGTGTTCACACACACACAGCTGTTCACGCACACGTGTTTACACACACACACCTGTTCACACACACACGTTCACATACACACACACGTTCACACACACACACGTGTTCACACACACACATGTGTGCACACAAAAACACACACACACGTTCACACACACACATGTTCACACACACGCATGCACACACGTGTTCAGACACACGCACACACACGTGTCAACACACACACACGTGTTCACACACACACACACGGGTTCACACACAGACACACAAACGTGTCAACACACACACACACGTGTTCACACACACACACGGGTTCACACACAGACACACACACCTGTTCTCACACACACACACGTGTTCACACAAACACATCTGTTCACACACAGACCTGTTCACACACAGAAACACACACACGTTCACACACACACGTGTTCACACACACACACGTGTTCACACACACGTGTTCACACACACACGTGTTCACACACACACACACGTTCACACACACACGTGTTCTCACACACACACGTGTTCTCACACACACACACGTGTTCTCACACACGTGTTCTCACACACACAAGTGTTCACACACACACACGTGTTCACACACACACCTGTTCACACACACGTGTTCACACACACACACACCTGTTCACACACACACCTGTTCACACACACCCACACGTGTTCTCACACACACGCGCGTTTTCTCACACACACACACCTGTTCACACACACACACACACGTGTTCTCACACACACACACACGTGTTCACACAAACACATCTGTTCACACACAGACCTGTTCACACACAGAAACACACACACGTTCACACACACACACCTGTTCACACGCACACACACACATGTTCACCAACACACACGTGTTCACACACACACACGGGTTCACACACACACACGTGTTCATACACACACGTGTTCACACACGCACACACACGTGGTCTCACACACACACACACGTGTTCTCACACACACACACCTGTTCACACACACACCTGTTCACACACACACACCTGTTCACACACACACGTGTTCACACACACACACACACACGAGTTCACACACACACGCGTTCACACACACACGCGCGTTCACACACACACACGTGTTCACACACACACACGTGTTCACACACACACACGTTCACACACACACACTTGTTCACACACACACGTTCACACACACACACGTGTTCACACACACACATCGGTTCACACACACACACCTGTTCACACACACACCTGTTCACACACACACACATGTTCACACACACACACGTGTTCACACACACACACCTGTTCACACACACTCACACCTGTTCACATACACACACGTGTTCTCACACACAAACACACGTGTTCTCACACACACACCTGTTCACACACACACACACACCTGTTCTCACACACACACACGTGTTCTCACACACACACACGTGTTCTCACACACACGTGTTCTCACACACACACACGTGTTCTCACACACACGTTTTCTCACACACACACACGTGTTTTCATGCACACACACGTGTTCACATACACACACACGTTTTCACACACAGACACACACACCTGTTCACGCAAACGCACCTGTTCACACACACACACGTTTTCACACACACACACGTGTTCACACACACAGTCACGTGTTCACACATACACACACGTGTTCACACACACACCTGTTCACACTCACACCTGTTCACACACACACACAAGTGATCACACACTCACCTGTACACTCACACACACACACGTGTTCCCACACACAGACCTGTTCACACACACACACGTGTTGTCACACACACACACACGTGTTCTCACACACACACGTGTTCTCACACACACACACGTTTTCTCACACAAACACGTGTTCTCATGCACACACACACGTGTTCACATACACACACACGTTTTCACACACAGACACACACACCTGTTCACGCAAACGCACCTGTTCACACACACACACACGTGTTCATACACACACACGTGTTCACACACACACACACGTGTTCACACACACACACCTGTTCACACACACACACAAGTGTTCACACACACACCTGTACACTCACACACACACGTGTTCACACACACAGACCTGTTCACACACACACACACGTCTTCACACACACACACGTGTTCACACACACACTCATGTTCACACACAAACACACACACTTGTTAACACACACACACACGTGTTCACACACACGCACACACACACTTGTTCACACACACACACACGTGTTCACACACACACACACACACACCTGTTCTCACACACACACACACGTGTTCACACACACACACCTGTTCTCACACACACACACGTGTTCACACACAGACACACACAACTGTTCACGCACACACACCTGTTCACACACACACACACGTGTTCACACACACACACGTGTTCACACACACACACACGTGTTCACACACAAACACCTGGTCACACACACACCTTTTCGCACACACCTGTTCACACACACACGTGTTCACACACACACGTGTTCACACAGACACACGTGTTCACATACACACACACACACGTGTTCACACACAGGCACACACACCTGTTCACGCACACACCTGTTCACACACACACACGTGTTCATACACACACGTGTTCACCCACACACACGTGTTCACACACACATGTGTTCACTCACACACACACGTGTTCACACACACGCACCCTTATTCACACACACACGTTCACACACACACACGTGTTCACACACACACATCGGTTCACACACACACACCTGTTCACACACACACCTGTTCACACACACACACATGTTCACACACACACACGTGTTCACACACACACACCTGTTCACACACACTCACACCTGTTCACATACACACACACGTGTTCTCACACACAAACACACGTGTTCTCACACACACACACCTGTTCACACACACACACACCTGTTCTCACACACACACACACGTGTTCTCACACACACACACGTGTTCTCACACACACGTGTTCTCACACACACACACGTGTTCTCACACACACGTTTTCTCTCACACACACACGTGTTTTCATGCACACACACGTGTTCACATACACACACACGTTTTCACACACAGACACACACACCTGTTCACGCAAACGCACCTGTTCACACACACACACGTTTTCACACACACACACGTGTTCACACACACATACGTGTTCACACATACACACACGTGTTCACACATACACCTGTTCACACTCACACCTGTTCACACACACACACAAGTGATCACACACTCACCTGTACACTCACACACACGTGTTCCCACACACAGACCTGTTCACACACACACACGTGTTGTCACACACACACACGTGTTCTCACACACACACACGTTTTCTCACACAAACACGTGTTCTCATGCACACACACACGTGTTCACATACACACACACGTTTTCACACACAGACACACACACCTTTTCACGCAAACGCACCTGTTCACACACACACACACACACGTGTTCATACACACACACGTGTTCACACACACACACACGTGTTCACACACACACACCTGTTCACACACACACACAAGTGTTCACACACACACCTGTACACTCACACACACACGTGTTCACACACACAGACCTGTTCACACACACACACACACACGTGTTCACACACACAGACCTGTTCACACACACACTCATTTTCACACACAAACACACACACTTGTTCACACACACACACACGTGTTCACACACACGCACACACAAACGTGTTCACACACACACACACGTTGACACACACACACGTTCACACACACACACCTGTTCACACACACACACGTGTTCACACACACACACACACCTGTTCTCAGACACACACACACACGTGTTCACACACACACACCTGTTCTCACACACACACGTGTTCACACACAGACACACACAACTGTTCACGCAAACACACCTGTTCACACACACACACACGTGTTAACACACACACACGTGTTCACACACACACACACGTGTTCACACACAAACACCTGGTCACACACACACCTTTTCGCACACACCTGTTCACACACACACGTGTTCACACACACACGTGTTCACACACACACACGTGTTCACATACACACACACACGTGTTCACACACAGGCACACACACCTGTTCACGCATACACCTGTTCACACACACACACGTGTTCATACACACACGTGTTCACACACACACACGTGTTCACACACACACACCTGTTCACACACACACCTGTTCACACACAGACACCTGTACACACACACACACACCACTTCACACATACACACACACCTGTCCACACACACGTTCACACACACACACGTGTTCACACACACACATGTTTGCACACAAAAACACACACACGTTCACACACACACATGTTCACACACACGCATGCACACACGTGTTCACACACACGCACACACACACGTCTCAACACACACACGTGTTCACACACACACACGGGTTCACACACAGACACACACACCTGTTCTCACACACACACACCTGTTCACACACACACACGTGTTCACACACACACGTGTTCACACACACACCTGTTCACACACACGCACGTGTTCACACACAAACATGCACACCTGTTCACGCAAACACACTTGTTCACACACACACACACGTGTTCACACACGCACGTGTTCACACACACACCTGTTCACACACACACGTGTTCACACACACACACGTGTTCACACACAGACATGCACACCTGTTCACGCAAACACACTTGTTCACACACACACACGTGTTCACACACACACACGTGTTCACACACACACACGTGTTCACACACACACGTGTTCACACACACACCTGTTTTCTCACACACACACGTGTTCACACACACACCTGTACACTCACACACACACACGTGTTCACACACACAGACCTGTTCACACACACACACACACGTGTTCACACACACACACGTGTTCACACACACACACATTTTCACACACAAACACACACACTTGTTCACACACACACACACACGTGTTCATACACACGCACACACACACGTGTTCACACACACACACACGTTGACACACACACACACGTTCACACACACACCTGTTCACACACACACACGTGTTCACACACACACACACACCTGTTCTCACACACACACACACGTGTTCACACACACACACCTGTTCTCACACACACACACGTGTTCACACACAGACACACACAACTGTTCACGCACACACACCTGTTCACACACACACACACGTGTTCACACACACACACGTGTTCACACACACACACACACGTGTTCACACACAAACACCTGGTCACACACACACCTTTTCGCACACACCTGTTCACACACACACGTGTTCACACACACACGTGTTCACACACACACACGTGTTCACATACACACACACACGTGTTCACACACAGGCACACACACCTGTTCACGCACACACGTGTTCACACACACACGTGTTCACACACACACACGTGTTCACACACACACACACCTGTTCACACACACACCTGTTCACACACAGACACCTGTACACACACACACACACACCTCTTCACACATACACACACACCTGTCCACACACACACCCCTGTCCACACACAAACGTGTACACACACACACCTGTTCACACACACACACACGTGTTCACACACACAGACCTGTTCACACACACACACACACGTGTTCACACACACAGACCTGTTCACACACACACTCATTTTCACACACAAACACACACACTTGTTCACACACACACACACACGTGTTCACACACACGCACACACACACGTGTTCACACACACACACACGTTGACACACACACACACGTTCACACACACACACCTGTTCACACACACACACGTGTTCACACACACACACACCTGTTCTCACACACACACACACACGTGTTCACACACACACACCTGTTCTCACACACACACACGTGTTCACACACAGACACACACAACTGTTCACGCACACACACCTGTTCACACACACACACACGTGTTCACACACACACACGTGTTCACACACACACACACGTGTTCACACATGTTCACACACACGCATGCACACACGTGTTCACACACACGCACACACACACGTCTCAACACACACACGTGTTCACACACACACACGGGTTCACACACAGACACACACACCTGTTCTCACACACACACACACCTGTTCACACACACACACGTGTTCACACACACACGTGTTCACACACACACACCTGTTCACACACACGCACGTGTTCACACACAAACATGCACACCTGTTCACGCAAACACACTTGTTCACACACACACACACGTGTTCACACACACACGTGTTCACACACACACCTGTTCACACACACACGTGTTCACACACACACACGTGTTCACACACAGACATGCACACCTGTTCACGCAAACACACTTGTTCACACACACACACACGTGTTCACACACACACACGTGTTCACACACACACACCTGTTCACACACACACGTGTTCACACACACACCTGTTTTCTCACACACACACGTGTTCAGACACACACCTGTACACTCACACACACACACGTGTTCACACACACAGACCTGTTCACACACACACACACACGTGTTCACACACACACACGTGTTCACACACACACACATTTTCACACACAAACACACACACTTGTTCACACACACACACACGTGTTCATACACACGCACACACACACGTGTTCACACACACACACACGTTGACACACACACACGTTCACACACACACACCTGTTCACACACACACACGTGTTCACACACACACACACACCTGTTCTCACACACACACACACGTGTTCACACACACACACCTGTTCTCACACACACACACGTGTTCACACACAGACACACACAACTGTTCACGCACACACACCTGTTCACACACACACACGTGTTCACACACACACACGTGTTCACACACACACACACACGTGTTCACACACAAACACCTGGTCACACACACACATTTTCGCACACACCTGTTCACACACACACGTGTTCACACACACACGTGTTCACACACACACACGTGTTCACATACACACACACGTGTTCACCCACAGGCACACACACCTGTTCACGCACACACCTGTTCACACACACACGTGTTCACACACACACGTGTTCACACACACACACGTGTTCACACACACACACCTGTTCACACACACACCTGTTCACACACAGACACCTGTACACACACACACACACCTCTTCACACATACACACACCCCTGTCCACACACAAACGTGTACACACACACCTGTTCACACACACACACACGTGTTCACGCACACACACCTGTTCACACACACACACACGTGTTCTCACACACACACATGTGTTCTCACACACACATGTTCTCACACACACACGTGTTCTCTCACACACACACACGTTTTCTCACACACACACGTGTTCTCACACAGACACACACACCTGTTCACGCACACACGTTCACATACACACACACGTTCACACACACACACGTGTTCACACACACACTTGTTTGCACACAAAAACACACACACGTTCACACACACACATGTTCACACACACACGCATGCACACACGTGTTCACACACACGCACACACACACGTCTCAACACACACACATGTGTTCACACACACACACGGGTTCACACACAGACACACACACCTGTTCTCACACACACACACCTGTTCACACACACACACGTGTTCACACACACACGTGTTCACACACACACCTGTTCACACACACACACGTGTTCACACACAAACATGCACACCTGTTCACGCAAACACACTTGTTCACTCACACACACACGTGTTCACACACACACGTGTTCACACACACACCTGTTCACACAAACACGTGTTCACACACACACACGTGTTCACACACACACCTGTTCACACACACACGTGTTCACACACACACACGTGTTCACACACACACACACGTGTTCACACACACACACGTGTTCACACACACACACCTTTTCACACACACACGTGTTCACACACACACCTGTTTTCTCACACACACACGTGTTCATTCACACACACGTGTTCACACACACACACGTGTTCACACACACACTCCTGTTCACACACACACACCTGTTCACACACACACGTGATCACACACACACGTGATCACACACAAACACACACACGTGTTCACACACACACACGTGTTCACACTCACGCACACGCACGTGTTCACACACACACACCTGTTCACACACACACCTGTTCTCTCACACACACACACACACACGTGTTCACATACACACACACTCAAACACACACACGTTCACACACACACATCTGTTCACACACACACCTGTTCACACACAGAAACACACACACGTTCACACAAACACACACGTGTTCACACACACACATGTGTTCACACACACACGTGTTCACACACACACACGTGTTCTCACACACACACACGTGTTCTCACACACGTGTTCTCACACACACACACGTTTTCTCACACACACACGTGTTCTCACACACACACACACGTGTTCACATACACACACACGTGTTCACACACAGACACACACACCTGTTCACGCACACACACCTGTTCACACACACACACCTGTTCACACACACACGTGTTCACACACACACACACGAGTTCACACAAACACACGTGTTCACACACACACACGCGTTCACACACACACACGTGTTCACACACACACACACTTGTTCACACACACACACACATTCACACACACTTGTTCACGCACACACACCTGTTCACACACACACACATGTTCACACACATGTGTTCACACACTCACATGTTCACTCACACACACACGTGTTCTCACACACACACACGTGTTCACATACACACACACGTGTTCACACACAGACACACACACCTGTTCACACACACACACCTGTTCACACACACACACCTGTTCACACACACACGTGTTCACACACACACACACGCGTTCACACACACACACGTGTTCACACACACACACACTTGTTCACACACACACACTTGTTCACATACACACACACGTGTTCACACACACACCTGTTCACATACAGACACACAAACACCTGTTCAGACACACACACCTGTTCACACACACACCTGTTCACACACCCACACCTGTTCACATACAAAGACACCTGTCCACACACACACGAGTCCACACACACGTGTTCACACACACCAGTTCACACACACAGCTGTTCGCACACACACACACGTGTTCACACACACACACACCTGTTCACACACACACACCTGTTCACACACACACGTATTCACACACACACGTGTTCACACACACACGTTCACATACACACACGTGTTCACATACACACACGTTCACACACACACAACTGTTCACACACACCCACACACACCTGTTCACACACACACACGTGTTCACACACACACACACACGTGTTAACACACATACACACACGTGTTCACACACACACACCTGTTCACACACACACACACATGTTCTCACACACACACACATGTTCACACACACACACATTTTCTCACACACACACCTGTTCACACACACACGTGTTCACACACACACACCTGTTCACACACACACACATTTTCACACACAAACACACACACTTGTTCACACACACACACACGTGTTCTCACACACACATGTTCTCACACACACACGTGTTCTCACACAGACACACACTTGTTCTCACACACACACACACGTGTTCACACACACACACGTGTTCACACACACACACACACGTGTTCACACACAAACACCTGGTCACACACACCTTTTCGCACACACCTGTTCACACACACACGTGTTCACACACACACGTGTTCACACACACACACACACGTGTTCACATACACACACACACGTGTTCACACACAGGCACACACACCTGTTCACGCACACACCTGTTCACACACACACACGTGTTCACACACACACGTGTTCACACACACACACGTGTTCACACACACACACCTGTTCACACACACACCTGTTCACACACAGACACCTGTACACACACACACACACCTCTTCACACATACACACACACCTGTCCACACACACACCCCTGTCCACACACAAACGTGTACACACACACACACCTGTTCACACACACACACACGTGTTCACGCACACACACCTGTTCACACACACACACGTGGTCTCACACACGCACATGTGTTCTCACACACACATGTTCTCACACACACACGTGTTCTCTCACACACACACACGTTTTCTCACACACACACGTGTTCTCACACAGACACACACACCTGTTCACGCACACACGTTCACATACACACACACGTTCACACACACACACGTGTTCACACACACACATGTTTGCACACAAAAACACACACACGTTCACACACACACATGTTCACACACACGCATGCACACACGTGTTCACACACACGCACACACACACGTCTCAACACACACACGTGTTCACACACACACACGGGTTCACACACAGACACACACACCTGTTCTCACACACACACACCTGTTCACACACACACACGTGTTCACACACACACGTGTTCACACACACACACCTGTTCACACACACGCACGTGTTCACACACAAACATGCACACCTGTTCACGCAAACACACTTGTTCACACACACACACACGTGTTCACACACACACGTGTTCACACACACACCTGTTCACACACACACGTGTTCACACACACACACGTGTTCACACACAGACATGCACACCTGTTCACGCAAACACACTTGTTCACACACACACACACGTGTTCACACACACACACGTGTTCACACACACACACCTGTTCACACACACACGTGTTCACACACACACCTGTTTTCTCACACACACACGTGTTCAGACACACACCTGTACACTCACACACACACACGTGTTCACACACACAGACCTGTTCACACACACACACACACGTGTTCACACACACACACGTGTTCACACACACACACATTTTCACACACAAACACACACACTTGTTCACACACACACACACGTGTTCATACACACGCACACACACACGTGTTCACACACACACACACGTTGACACACACACACGTTCACACACACACACCTGTTCACACACACACACGTGTTCACACACACACACACACACCTGTTCTCACACACACACACACGTGTTCACACACACACACCTGTTCTCACACACACACACGTGTTCACACACAGACACACACAACTGTTCACGCACACACACCTGTTCACACACACACACGTGTTCACACACACACACGTGTTCACACACACACACACACGTGTTCACACACAAACACCTGGTCACACACACACATTTTCGCACACACCTGTTCACACACACACGTGTTCACACACACACGTGTTCACACACACACACGTGTTCACATACACACACACGTGTTCACCCACAGGCACACACACCTGTTCACGCACACACCTGTTCACACACACACGTGTTCACACACACACGTGTTCACACACACACACGTGTTCACACACACACACCTGTTCACACACACACCTGTTCACACACAGACACCTGTACACACACACACACACCTCTTCACACATACACACACCCCTGTCCACACACAAACGTGTACACACACACACCTGTTCACACACACACACACGTGTTCACGCACACACACCTGTTCACACACACACACACGTGTTCTCACACACACACATGTGTTCTCACACACACATGTTCTCACACACACACGTGTTCTCTCACACACACACACGTTTTCTCACACACACACGTGTTCTCACACAGACACACACACCTGTTCACGCACACACGTTCACATACACACACACGTTCACACACACACACGTGTTCACACACACACTTGTTTGCACACAAAAACACACACACGTTCACACACACACATGTTCACACACACACGCATGCACACACGTGTTCACACACACGCACACACACACGTCTCAACACACACACATGTGTTCACACACACACACGGGTTCACACACAGACACACACACCTGTTCTCACACACACACACCTGTTCACACACACACACGTGTTCACACACACACGTGTTCACACACACACCTGTTCACACACACACACGTGTTCACACACAAACATGCACACCTGTTCACGCAAACACACTTGTTCACTCACACACACACGTGTTCACACACACACGTGTTCACACACACACCTGTTCACACACACACGTGTTCACACACACACACGTGTTCACACACACACCTGTTCACACACACACGTGTTCACACACACACACGTGTTCACACACACACACACGTGTTCACACACACACACGTGTTCACACACACACACCTTTTCACACACACACGTGTTCACACACACACCTGTTTTCTCACACACACACGTGTTCATTCACACACACGTGTTCACACACACACACGTGTTCACACACACACTCCTGTTCACACACACACACCTGTTCACACACACACGTGATCACACACACACGTGATCACACACAAACACACACACGTGTTCACACACACACACGTGTTCACACTCACGCACACGCACGTGTTCACACACACACACCTGTTCACACACACACCTGTTCTCACACACACACACACACACACGTGTTCACATACACACACACCTGTTGTCACGCACACACACCTGTTCACCCACACACACGTGTTCACACACACACACCTGTTCACACACATACCTGTACAAACACACGTGTTCACACATACACACCTGTTCACACACACACACCTGTTCACACACACACCTGTTCACACACACACACGTGTTCTCACACACACACACATGTTCTCACACACACACACCTGTTCTCACACACACACCTGTTCACACACACACACCTGTTCACACACACACGTGTTCTCACACACACACATGTGTTCTCACACACACATGTTCTCACACACACACGTGTTCTCTCACACACACACACGTTTTCTCACACACACACGTGTTCTCACACAGACACACACACCTGTTCACACACACACACACGTGTCCAAACATACACACACGTTCACACACACACACACGTTCACACACACACACCTGTTCACACACAGACACACACACACGTTCACACACACACATGTGTTCACACACACACACACGTGTTCACACACACACATGTGTTCACACACACACACACACTCAAACACACACACGTTCACACACACACGTGTTCACACAAACACATCTGTTCACACACACACCTGTTCACACACAGAAACACACACACGTTCACACAAACACACACGTGTTCACACACACACATGTGTTCACACACACACGTGTTCACACACACGTGTTCACACACACACATTCACAAACACACGTGTTCTCACACACACACGTGTTCTCACACACACACACGTGTTCTCACACACGTGTTCTCACACACACACACGTTTTCTCACACACACACGTGTTCTCACACACCCACACACGTGTTCACATACACACACACGTGTTCACACACAGACACACACACCTGTTCGCGCACACACACCTGTTCACATACACACACTTGTTCACACACACACGTGTTCACACACACACACGAGTTCACACACACACACGTGTTCACACACACACACGCGTTCACACACACACACGTGTTCACACACACACACACTTGTTCACACACACACACATTCACACACACTTGTTCACGCACACACACCTGTTCACACACACACACATGTTCACACACATGTGTTCACACACACACATGTTCACTCACACACACACGTGTTCTCACACACACACACACGTGCTCACATACACACACACGTGTTCACACACAGACACACACACCTGTTCACGCACACACACCTGTTCACACACACACACCTGTTCACACACACACGTGTTCACACACGCACACACGAGTTCACACACACACACGTTTACACACACACACTTGTTCACATACACACACACGTGTTCACACACACACCTGTTCACATACAGATACACAAACACCTGTTCAGACACACACACCTGTTCACACACACACCTGTTCACACACACACACCTGTTCACATACAAAGACACCTGTCCACACACACACGAGTCCACACACACGTGTTCACACACACCAGTTCACACACACAGCTGTTCGCACACACACACACGTGTTCACACACACACACACCTGTTCACACACACACACCTGTTCACACACACACGTATTCACACACACACCTGTTCACACACACACGTTCACATACACACACGTGTTCACACACACACACGTTCACACACACACACCTGTTCACAAACACCCACACACACCTGTTCACACACACACACGTGTTTACACACACACACACACGTGTTAACACACATACACACACGTGTTCACACACACACACCTGTTCACACACACACACATGTTCTCACACACACACACATGTTCACACACACACATGTTCACACACACACACCTGTTCACACACACACACCCGTTCACACACACACACCTGTTCACACACACACACCTGTTCACACACACACACACACACGTGTTCTCACACACACACGCGTGTCCTCACACACACATGTTCTCACACACACACGTGTTCTCACACAGACACACACTTGTTCACGCACACACACCTGTTCACACACACACACATGTTCACACACACGTGTTCACACACACACATGTTCACTCACACACACACGTGTTCACACACACACACCCTTATTCACACACACACGTTCACACACACACACTTGTTCACACACACACATCTGTTCACACACACACCTGTTCACACACACACCTGTTCACGCACACACACCTGTTCACACACACACACACCTGTTCACACACACACGTGTTCACACACACACACACGAGTTCACACACATACACGTGTTCACACACACACGCGTTCACACACACACATGTTCACACACACACACGTGTTCACACACACACGTTCACACACACACACTTGTTCACATACACACACACGTGTTCACACACACACCTGTTCACATACAGACACACACACACACCTGTTCAGACACACACACCTGTTCACACACACACACCTGTTCACACACACACACCTGTTCACATACACAGACACCTGTCCACACACACACGTGTCCACACACACGTGTTCACACACTCCAGTTCACACACACACACCTGTTCGCACACACACACGTGTTCACACACACACACACACCTGTTCACACACACACGTGTTCACACACACACACACACCAGTTCACACACACACACCTGTTCACACACACATGTATTCACACACACACCTGTTCACACACACACGTTCACATACACACACGTGTTCACACACACACACGTTCACACACACACACCTGTTCACACACACCCACACACACCTGTTCACACACACACGTGTTCACACACACACACCTGTTCACACACACACACCTGTTCACACTCACACACACACACCTGTTCACACACACACACGTGTTCACACACACACACCTGTTCACACACACACACGTGTTCTCACACACACATGCGTGTTCTCACACACACATGTTCTCACACACACACGTGTTCTCACACAGACACACACCGGTTCACGCACACACACCTGTTCACACACACACACATGTTCACCAACACACACGTGTTAACACACACACACGTGTTCACACACACATGTGTTCACTCACACACACACGTGTTCACACACACACACCCTTATTCACTCACACACGTTCACACACACACACGTGTTCACACACACACATCGGTTCACACACACACACCTGTTCACACACACACACATGTTCACACACACACACGTGTTCACACACACACACCTGTTCACACACACTCACACCTGTTCACATACACACACACGTGTTCTCACACACAAACACACGTGTTCTCACACATACACCTGTTCACACACACACACACCTGTTCTCACACACACACACTCGTGTTCTCACACACACACACGTGTTCTCACACACACACGTGTTCTCACACACACGTTTTCACACACACACACACGTGTTTTCATGCACACACACGTGTTCACATACACACACACGTTTTCACACACAGACACACACACCTGTTCACGCAAACGCACCTGTTCACACACACACACACGTTTTCACACACACACACGTGTTCACACACACACACACGTGTTCACACATACACACACGTGTTCACACACACACCTGTTCACACTCACACCTGTTCGCACACACACACAAGTGATCACACACTCACCTGTACACTCACACACACACACGTGTTCCCACACACAGACCTGTTCACACACACACGTGTTGTCACACACACACACACGTGTTCACATACACACACACGTTTTCACACACAGACACACACACCTGTTCACGCAAACGCACCTGTTCACACACACACACGTGTTCACACACACACACACACACGTGTTCTCACACACACACATGTGTTCTCACACACACACACGTTTTCTCACACAAACACGTGTTCTCATGCACACACACACGTGTTCACATACACACACACGTTTTCACACACAGACACACACACCTGTTCACGCAAACGCACCTGTTCACACACACACACACGTGTTCACACACACACGTGTTCACACACACACACACCTGTTCACACACACACACCTGTTCACACACACACCTGTTCACACACACACACACAAGTGTTCACACACACACCTGTACACTCACACACACACGTGTTCACACACACAGACCTGTTCACACACACACACACACGTGTTCACACACACACACGTGTTCACACACACACACATTTTCACACACAAACACACACACTTGTTCACACACACACACACACACACGTGTTCACACACAGGCACACACACCTGTTCACGCACACACCTGTTCTCACACACACACGTGTTCACACACGCACGTGTTCACACACACACACGTGTTCACACACACACGTGTTCACACACACACACCTGTTCACACACACACCTGTTCACACACAGACACCTGTACACACACAAACACACCTCTTCACACATACACACACACCTGTCCACACACACACCCCTGTCCACACACACACGTGTACACACACACACCTGTTCACACACACACGTGTTCACGCACACACACCTGTTCACACACACACACGTGTTCACACACACACAAACACCTGTTCACGCACACGTGTTCACACACACACACCTGTTCACACACAGACACCTGTACACACACACACACCTCTTCACAAATACACACTCCTGTCCACACACACACCCCTGTCCACACACACACGTGTACACACACACACCTGTTCACACACACACACGTGTTCACGCACACACACCTGTTCACACACACACACGTGTTCACACACACACACACCTGTTCACGCACACGTGTTCACTCACACACACACACATTTTCACACACAAACACACACACTTGTTCACACACACACACGTGTTCACACACACGCACACACACACGCGTTCACACACACACATATTCACACACACACACACACACGTGTTCACACACACACGTTCACACACACACACTTGTTCACACACACACACGTGTTCTCACACACACGTTTTCTCACACACACACACGTGTTTTCATGCACACACACGTGTTCACATACACACACACGTTTTCACACACAGACACACACACCTGTTCATGCAAACGCACCTGTTCACACACACACACGTTTTCACACACACACACGTGTTCACACACACACACACGTGTTCACACATACACACACGTGTTCACACACACACCTGTTCACACTCACACCTGTTCACACACACACACAAGTGATCACACACTCACCTGTACACTCACACACACACACGTGTTCCCACACACAGACCTGTTCACACACACACGTGTTGTCACACACACACACACGTGTTCACATACACACACACGTTTTCACACACAGACACACACACCTGTTCACGCAAACGCACCTGTTCACACACACACACGTGTTCACACACACACACACGTGTTCTCACACACACACATGTGTTCTCACACACACACACGTTTTCTCACACAAACACGTGTTCTCATGCACACACACACGTGTTCACATACACACACACGTTTTCACACACAGACACACACACCTGTTCACGCAAACGCACCTGTTCACACACACACACACACGTGTTCACACACACACACGTGTTCACACACACACACACCTGTTCACACACACACACCTGTTCACACACACACCTGTTCACACACACAAAGAAGTGTTCACACACACACCTGTACACTCACACACACACGTGTTCACACACACAGACCTGTTCACACACACACACACACGTGTTCACACACACACACGTGTTCACACACACACACATTTTCACACACAAACACACACACTTGTTCACACACACACACACACACACGTGTTCACACACACGCACACACACACGTGTTCACACACACACACACGTTGACACACACACAAACGTTCACACACACACACCTGTTCACACACACACACGTGTTCACACACACACACACCTGTTCTCACACACACACACACGTGTTCACACACACACACCTGTTCTCACACACACACACGTGTTCACACACAGACACACACAACTGTTCACGCACACACACCTGTTCACACACACACACACGTGTTCACACACACACACGTGTTCACACACACACACACGTGTTCACACACAAACACCTGGTCACACACACACCTTTTCGCACACACCTGTTCACACACACACGTGTTCACACACACACGTGTTCACACACACACACGTGTTCACATACACACACACACGTGTTCACACACAGGCACACACACCTGTTCACGCACACACCTGTTCTCACACACACACGTGTTCACACACGCACGTGTTCACACACACACACGTGTTCACACACACACGTGTTCACACACACACACCTGTTCACACACACACCTGTTCACACACAGACACCTGTACACACACACACACACCTCTTCACACATACACACACACCTGTCCACACACACACCCCTGTCCACACACACACGTGTACACACACACACCTGTTCACACACACACGTGTTCACGCACACACACCTGTTCACACACACACACGTGTTCACACACACACAAACACCTGTTCACGCACACGTGTTCACACACACACACCTGTTCACACACAGACACCTGTACACACACACACACCTCTTCACAAATACACACTCCTGTCCACACACACACCCCTGTCCACACACACACGTGTACACACACACACCTGTTCACACACACACACGTGTTCACGCACACACACCTGTTCACACACACACACGTGTTCACACACACACACACCTGTTCACGCACACGTGTTCACACACACACACGTGTTCACACACACACACATTTTCACACACAAACACACACACTTGTTCACACACACACACACGTGTTCACACACACGCACACACACACGCGTTCACACACACACATATTCACACACACACACACACGTGTTCACACACACACGTTCACACACACACACTTGTTCACATACACACACGTGTTCACACACACACCTGTTCACATACAGACACACACACACACCTGTTCAGACACACACACCTGTTCAGACACACACACCTGTTCACACACACACACCTGTTCACATACACAGACACCTGGCCACACACCCACCTGTCCACACACACGTGTTCACACACACCAGTTCACACACACACACACCTGTTCGCACACACACACGTGTTCACACACACACACACACCTGTTCACACACACACGTGTTCACACACACACACACACCAGTTCACACACACACCTGTTCACACACACGTATTCACACACACACCTGTTCACGCAAACGCACCTGTTCACACACACACACACGTTTTCACACACACACACGTGTTCACACACACACACACGTGTTCACACATACACACACGTGTTCACACACACACCTGTTCACACTCACACCTGTTCACACACACACACAAGTGATCACACACTCACCTGTACACTCACACACACTCACGTGTTCCCACACACAGACCTGTTCACACACACACGTGTTGTCACACACACACACACGTGTTCACATACACACACACGTTTTCACACACAGACACACACACCTGTTCACGCAAACGCACCTGTTCACACACACACACGTGTTCACACACACACACACACACGTGTTCTCACACACACACATGTGTTCTCACACACACACACGTTTTCTCACACAAACACGTGTTCTCATGCACACACACACGTGTTCACATACACACACACGTTTTCACACACAGACACACACACCTGTTCACGCAAACGCACCTGTTCACACACACACACACGTGTTCACACACACACACGTGTTCACACACACACACACCTGTTCACACACACACACCTGTTCACACACACACCTGTTCACACACACACACAAGTGTTCACACACACACCTGTACACTCACACACACACGTGTTCACACACACAGACCTGTTCACACACACACACACACGTGTTCACACACACACACGTGTTCACACACACACACATTTTCACACACAAACACACACACTTGTTCACACACACACACACACACGTGTTCACACACACGCACACACACACGTGTTCACACACACACACACGTTGACACACACACAAACGTTCACACACACACACCTGTTCACACACACACACGTGTTCACACACACACACACCTGTTCTCACACACACACACACGTGTTCACACACACACACCTGTTCTCACACACACACACGTGTTCACACACAGACACACACAACTGTTCACGCACACACACCTGTTCACACACACACACACGTGTTCACACACTCACACGTGTTCACACACACACACACGTGTTCACACACAAACACCTGGTCACACACACACCTTTTCGCACACACCTGTTCACACACACACGTGTTCACACACACACGTGTTCACACACACACACGTGTTCACATACACACACACACGTGTTCACACACAGGCACACACACCTGTTCACGCACACACCTGTTCTCACACACACACGTGTTCACACACGCACGTGTTCACACACACACACGTGTTCACACACACACCTGTTCACACACACACACCTGTTCACATACACAGACACCTGGCCACACACCCACCTGTCCACACACACGTGTTCACACACACCAGTTCACACACACACACACCTGTTCGCACACACACACGTGTTCACACACACACACACACCTGTTCACACACACACGTGTTCACACACACACACACACCAGTTCACACACACACCTGTTCACACACACGTATTCACACACACACCTGTTCACGCAAACGCACCTGTTCACACACACACACACGTTTTCACACACACACACGTGTTCACACACACACACACGTGTTCACACATACACACACGTGTTCACACACACACCTGTTCACACTCACACCTGTTCACACACACACACAAGTGATCACACACTCACCTGTACACTCACACACACACACGTGTTCCCACACACAGACCTGTTCACACACACACGTGTTGTCACACACACACACACGTGTTCACATACACACACACGTTTTCACACACAGACACACACACCTGTTCACGCAAACGCACCTGTTCACACACACACACGTGTTCACACACACACACACACACGTGTTCTCACACACACACATGTGTTCTCACACACACACACGTTTTCTCACACAAACACGTGTTCTCATGCACACACACACGTGTTCACATACACACACACGTTTTCACACACAGACACACACACCTGTTCACGCAAACGCACCTGTTCACACACACACACACGTGTTCACACACACACACGTGTTCACACACACACACACCTGTTCACACACACACACCTGTTCACACACACACCTGTTCACACACACACACAAGTGTTCACACACACACCTGTACACTCACACACACACGTGTTCACACACACAGACCTGTTCACACACACACACACACACGTGTTCACACACACACACGTGTTCACACACACACACATTTTCACACACAAACACACACACTTGTTCACACACACACACACACACGTGTTCACACACACGCACACACACACGTGTTCACACACACACACACGTTGACACACACACAAACGTTCACACACACACACCTGTTCACACACACACACGTGTTCACACACACACACACCTGTTCTCACACACACACACACGTGTTCACACACACACACCTGTTCTCACACACACACACGTGTTCACACACAGACACACACAACTGTTCACGCACACACACCTGTTCACACACACACACACGTGTTCACACACTCACACGTGTTCACACACACACACACGTGTTCACACACAAACACCTGGTCACACACACACCTTTTCGCACACACCTGTTCACACACACACGTGTTCACACACACACGTGTTCACACACACACACGTGTTCACATACACACACACACGTGTTCACACACAGGCACACACACCTGTTCACGCACACACCTGTTCTCACACACACACGTGTTCACACACGCACGTGTTCACACACACACACGTGTTCACACACACACGTGTTCACACACACACACCTGTTCACACACACACCTGTTCACACACAGACACCTGTACACACACAAACACACCTCTTCACACATACACACACACCTGTCCACACACACACCCCTGTCCACACACACACGTGTACACACACACACCTGTTCACACACACACGTGTTCACGCACACACACCTGTTCACACACACACACGTGTTCACACACACACAAACACCTGTTCACGCACACGTGTTCACACACACACACCTGTTCACACACAGACACCTGTACACACACACACACCTCTTCACAAATACACACTCCTGTCCACACACACACCCCTGTCCACACACACACGTGTACACACACACACCTGTTCACACACACACACGTGTTCACGCACACACACCTGTTCACACACACACACGTGTTCACACACACACACACCTGTTCACGCACACGTGTTCACTCACACACACACACATTTTCACACACAAACACACACACTTGTTCACACACACACACGTGTTCACACACACGCACACACACACGCGTTCACACACACACATATTCACACACACACACACACACGTGTTCACACACACACGTTCACACACACACACTTGTTCACACACACACACGTGTTCTCACACACACGTTTTCTCACACACACACACGTGTTTTCATGCACACACACGTGTTCACATACACACACACGTTTTCACACACAGACACACACACCTGTTCACGCAAACGCACCTGTTCACACACACACACGTTTTCACACACACACACGTGTTCACACACACACACACGTGTTCACACATACACACACGTGTTCACACACACACCTGTTCACACTCACACCTGTTCACACACACACACAAGTGATCACACACTCACCTGTACACTCACACACACACACGTGTTCCCACACACAGACCTGTTCACACACACACGTGTTGTCACACACACACACACGTGTTCACATACACACACACGTTTTCACACACAGACACACACACCTGTTCACGCAAACGCACCTGTTCACACACACACACGTGTTCACACACACACACACGTGTTCTCACACACACACATGTGTTCTCACACACACACACGTTTTCTCACACAAACACGTGTTCTCATGCACACACACACGTGTTCACATACACACACACGTTTTCACACACAGACACACACACCTGTTCACGCAAACGCACCTGTTCACACACACACACACACGTGTTCACACACACACACGTGTTCACACACACACACACCTGTTCACACACACACACCTGTTCACACACACACCTGTTCACACACACACACAAGTGTTCACACACACACCTGTACACTCACACACACACGTGTTCACACACACAGACCTGTTCACACACACACACACACGTGTTCACACACACACACGTGTTCACACACACACACATTTTCACACACAAACACACACACTTGTTCACACACACACACACACACGTGTTCACACACACGCACACACACACGTGTTCACACACACACACACGTTGACACACACACAAACGTTCACACACACACACCTGTTCACACACACACACGTGTTCACACACACACACACCTGTTCTCACACACACACACACGTGTTCACACACACACACCTGTTCTCACACACACACACGTGTTCACACACAGACACACACAACTGTTCACGCACACACACCTGTTCACACACACACACACGTGTTCACACACACACACGTGTTCACACACACACACACGTGTTCACACACAAACACCTGGTCACACACACACCTTTTCGCACACACCTGTTCACACACACACGTGTTCACACACACACGTGTTCACACACACACACGTGTTCACATACACACACACACGTGTTCACACACAGGCACACACACCTGTTCACGCACACACCTGTTCTCACACACACACGTGTTCACACACGCACGTGTTCACACACACACACGTGTTCACACACACACGTGTTCACACACACACACCTGTTCACACACACACCTGTTCACACACAGACACCTGTACACACACACACACACCTCTTCACACATACACACACACCTGTCCACACACACACCCCTGTCCACACACACACGTGTACACACACACACCTGTTCACACACACACGTGTTCACGCACACACACCTGTTCACACACACACACGTGTTCACACACACACAAACACCTGTTCACGCACACGTGTTCACACACACACACCTGTTCACACACAGACACCTGTACACACACACACACCTCTTCACAAATACACACTCCTGTCCACACACACACCCCTGTCCACACACACACGTGTACACACACACACCTGTTCACACACACACACGTGTTCACGCACACACACCTGTTCACACACACACACGTGTTCACACACACACACACCTGTTCACGCATACGTGTTCACACACACACACGTGTTCACACACACACACATTTTCACACACAAACACACACACTTGTTCACACACACACACACGTGTTCACACACACGCACACACACACGCGTTCACACACACACATATTCACACACACACACACACGTGTTCACACACACACGTTCACACACACACACTTGTTCACATACACACACGTGTTCACACACACACCTGTTCACATACAGACACACACACACACCTGTTCAGACACACACACCTGTTCAGACACACACACCTGTTCACACACACACACCTGTTCACATACACAGACACCTGGCCACACACACACCTGTCCACACACACGTGTTCACACACACCAGTTCACACACACACACACCTGTTCGCACACACACACGTGTTCACACACACACACACACCTGTTCACACACACACGTGTTCACACACACACACACACCAGTTCACACACACACCTGTTCACACACACGTATTCACACACACACCTGTTCACACACACACGTTCACATACACACACGTGTTCACACACACACGTTCACACACACACACCTGTTCACACACACCCACACACACCTGTTCACACACACACGTGTTCACACTCACACACCTGTTCACACACACACACCTGTTCACACTCACACACACACACCTGTTCACACACACACACGTGTTCACACACACACACCTGGTCACACACACACACGTGTTCTCACACACACATGCGTGTTCTCACACACACATGTTCTCACACACACACGTGTTCTCACACTGACACACACCTGTTCACGCACACACACCTGTTCACACACACACATATGTTCACCAACACACACGTGTTAACACACACACACGTGTTCACACACACGTATTCACACACACACCTGTTCACACACACACGTTCACATACACACACGTGTTCACACACACACACGTTCACACACACACACGTGTTCACACACACACATCGGTTCACACACACACACCTGTTCACACACACACCTGTTCACACACACACACGTGTTCACACACACACACCTGTTCACCAACACACACATGTTCACACACACACACGTGTTCACACACACACACGTTCACACACACACACGTGTTCACACACACACACACGTGTTCACACACACACACGTGTTCTCACACACACACGCGTGTTCTCACACACACATGTTCTCACACACGTGTTCTCACACACACACACGTGTTCTCTCACACACACACCTGTTCACACACACACACACACGAGTTCACACTCACACACGTGTTCACACACACAGGCGTTCACACACACTCACGTGTTCACACACACACACACACGTGTTCACACACACACACGTTCACACACACACACCTGTTCACACTCACACACATGTTCTCACACACACACACGTGTTCTCACACAGACACACACACCTGTTCACGCACACACACCTGTTCACACACACACATGTTCACCAACACACACGTGTTAACACACACACACGTGTTCACACACACATGTGTTCACTCACACACACACGTGTTCACACACACACACCCTTATTCACACACACATGTTCACACACACACACACGTGTTCACACACACACATCGGTTCACACACACACACCTGTTCACACACACACCTGTTCACACACACACACATGTTCACACACACACCTGTTCACACACACACGTGTGCACACACACACACACCTGTTCACACACACTCACACCTGTTCACATACACACACACGTGTTCTCACACACAAACACACGTGTTCTCACACACACACATGTTCACACACACACACCTGTTCTCACACACACACACACGTGTTCTCACACACACACACGTGTTCTCACACACACGTGTTCTCACACACACACACGTGTTCTCATACACACGTTTTCTCACACACACACACGTGTTCTCATGCACACACACACGTGTTCACATACACACACACGTTTTCACACACAGACACACACACCTGTACACGCAAACGCACCTGTTCACACACACACACACACACGTGTTCACACACACACACACGTGTTCACACATACACACACGTGTTCACACACACACCTGTTCACACACACACACAAGTGATCACACACACACGTGTCCACACACACGTGTTCACACACACCAGTTCACACACACACACCTGTTCGCACACACACACGTGTTCACACACACACACACACCTGTTCACACACACACGTGTTCACACACACACACACACCAGTTCACACACACACACCTGTTCACACACACATGTATTCACACACACACCTGTTCACACACACACGTTCACATACACACACGTGTTCACACACACACACGTTCACACACACACACCTGTTCACACACACCCACACACACCTGTTCACACACACACGTGTTCACACACACACACCTGTTCACACACACACACCTGTTCACACTCACACACACACACCTGTTCACACACACACACGTGTTCACACACACACACCTGTTCACACACACACACGTGTTCTCACACACACATGCGTGTTCTCACACACACATGTTCTCACACACACACGTGTTCTCACACAGACACACACCGGTTCACGCACACACACCTGTTCACACACACACACATGTTCACCAACACACACGTGTTAACACACACACACGTGTTCACACACACATGTGTTCACTCACACACACACGTGTTCACACACACACACCCTTATTCACTCACACACGTTCACACACACACACGTGTTCACACACACACATCGGTTCACACACACACACCTGTTCACACACACACACATGTTCACACACACACACGTGTTCACACACACACACCTGTTCACACACACTCACACCTGTTCACATACACACACACGTGTTCTCACACACAAACACACGTGTTCTCACACATACACCTGTTCACACACACACACACCTGTTCTCACACACACACACTCGTGTTCTCACACACACACACGTGTTCTCACACACACACGTGTTCTCACACACACGTTTTCACACACACACACACGTGTTTTCATGCACACACACGTGTTCACATACACACACACGTTTTCACACACAGACACACACACCTGTTCACGCAAACGCACCTGTTCACACACACACACACGTTTTCACACACACACACGTGTTCACACACACACACACGTGTTCACACATACACACACGTGTTCACACACACACCTGTTCACACTCACACCTGTTCACACACACACACAAGTGATCACACACTCACCTGTACACTCACACACACACACGTGTTCCCACACACAGACCTGTTCACACACACACGTGTTGTCACACACACACACACGTGTTCACATACACACACACGTTTTCACACACAGACACACACACCTGTTCACGCAAACGCACCTGTTCACACACACACACGTGTTCACACACACACACACACACGTGTTCTCACACACACACATGTGTTCTCACACACACACACGTTTTCTCACACAAACACGTGTTCTCATGCACACACACACGTGTTCACATACACACACACGTTTTCACACACAGACACACACACCTGTTCACGCAAACGCACCTGTTCACACACACACACACGTGTTCACACACACACACGTGTTCACACACACACACACCTGTTCACACACACACCTGTTCACACACACACCTGTTCACACACACACACAAGTGTTCACACACACACCTGTACACTCACACACACACGTGTTCACACACACAGACCTGTTCACACACACACACACACGTGTTCACACACACACACGTGTTCACACACACACACATTTTCACACACAAACACACACACTTGTTCACACACACACACACACACACGTGTTCACACACACGCACACACACACGTGTTCACACACACACACACGTTGACACACACACAAACGTTCACACACACACACCTGTTCACACACACACACGTGTTCACACACACACACACCTGTTCTCACACACACACACACGTGTTCACACACACACACCTGTTCTCACACACACACACCTGTTCACGCACACACACCTTTTCACACACACACACACACACGTGTTCACACACACATGTGTTCTCACACACACACATGTTCAAACACACACACGTTCACACACACACACACGTGTTCACACAAACACACCTGTTGACACACACACCTGTTCACACACAGAAACACACACACGTTCACACACACGTGTTCACACACACACACATGTGTTCAGACACACACGTGTTCACACACACACACGTGTTCACACACACACGTTCACACACACGTGTTCTCACACACACACGTGTTCTCACACACACACACGTGTTCTCACACACATGTGTTCTCACACACACAAGTGTTCTCACACACACACACACGTTTTCTCACACACACACGTGTTCTCACACACACACACACGTGGTCTCACGCACACACATATTCTCACACACACACACCTGTTTACACACACACACCTGTTCACACACACACCTGTTCACACACACACGTGTTCTCACACGTGTTCTCACACACACACGTGTTCTCACACACACGTGTTCACACACACACACACGTGTTCACACACACACACACGTTTTCTCACACACACACACACACGTGTTCTCACACACACACGTGTTCACACACACACACCTGTTCACTAACACACACGTGTTCACACACACACGTGTTCACACACGCACACACGTGTTCTCACACACACGCGTGTTCTCACACACACATGTTCTCACACACACGTGTTCTCACACAGACACACACACCTGTTCACGCACACACACCTGTTCACACACACACACACGTGTTCACCAACACACACGTGTTCACACACACGCATGTGTTCACACACACACATGTGTTCACACACACAAGTGTTCATACACACACGTGTTCACACACACACCTGTTCACACACACACGTTCACATACACACACGTGTTCACACACACACACACACGTTCACACACACACACGTGTTCACACACACACACACTTGTTCACACACACACACTTGTTCACATACACACACACGTGTTCACACACACACACCTGTTCACATACAGACACACACACACCTGTTCAGACACACACACCTGTTCACACACACACACCTGTTCACACACACACACCTGTTCACATACAAAGACACCTGTCCACACACACACGAGTCCACTCACACGTGTTCACACACACCAATTCACACACACACAGCTGTTCACACTCACACACACGTGTTCACACACACACACACACACCTGTTCACACACACACGTGTTCACACACACACGTGTTAACACACATACACACACCTGTTCACACACACACACATGATCTCACACACACACACACGTGTTCACACACACACATGTTCACACACACACACCTGTTCACACACACACACGTGTTCACACACACACACCTGTTCACACACACACACACGTGTTCTCACACACACACGCGTGTTCTCACACACACATGTTCTCACACACACACACGTGTTCTTACACAGACACACACTTGTTCACGCACACACACCTGTTCACACACACACACATGTTCACACACACGTGTTCACACACACACATGTTCACTCACACACACACGTGTTCACACACACACACCCTTATTCACACACACACGTTCACACACACACACACGTGTTCACACACACACATCTGTTCACACACACACATGTTCACACACACACACCTGTTCACACACACACCTGTTCACACACACACACACCTGTTCACACACACTCACACCTGTTCACATACACTCACACGTGTTCTCACACACACACACTCGTGTTCTCACACACACACCTGTTCACACACACACACACCTGTTCTCACACACACAACTGTTCACACACACACACGTGTTCTCACACACACACACACACGTGTTCTCACACACACGTGTTCTCACACACACACACGTGTTCTCACACACACGTGTTCTCACACACACACGTGTTCTCACACACACACACGTGTTCTCACACACGTGGTCTCACACACACACATGTTCTCACACACACACACCTGTTTAAACACACACACCTGTTCACACACACACACCTGTTCACACACACACGTGTTCTCGCACGTGTTCTCACACACACACGTGTTCTCACACACACGTGTTCACACACACACACACATGTTCTCACACACACACACGTTTTCTCACACACACACACGTGTTCTCACACACACACGTGTTCACACACACACACCTGTTCACGCACACACACGTGTTCACACACACACGTGTTCACACACGCACACACACGTGTTCTCACACACACGCGTGTTCTCACACACACCTGTTCTCACACACACGTGTTCTCACACAGACACACACACCTGTTCACGCACACACACCTGTTCACACACACACACACGTGTTCACCAACACACACGTGTTCACACACACGCATGTGTTCACACACACACATGTGTTCACACACACAAGTGTTCACACACACACCTGTTCACACACACACCTGTTCACACACACACGTTCACATACACACACGTGTTCACACACACACACACGTTCACACACACACACGTTCACACACACACGTGTTCACACACACCCACACACACCTGTTCACACACACACCTGTTCACACACACACGTGTTCACACACACACACCTGTTCACACGCACACACACGTGTTCACAAACACACAAGTGTTCACACACACACATGTGTTCACACACACACCTGTTCACACACACACACACCTGTTCACACACACACACACGTGTTCTCACACACACACACGTGTTCTCACACACATGTTCTCACACACACACAGGTGTTCTCACACAGACACACACACCTGTTCACGCACACACACCTGTTCACACACACACACACATGTTCACCAACACACACGTGTTCACACACACACACGGGTTCACACACACACACGTGTTCATACACTCACGTGTTCACACACGCACACACACGTGGTCACACACACACACACACACGCGTTCTCACACACACACGCACCTGTTCACACACACACACCTGTTCACACACACACGTGTTCTCACATGTGTTCTCACACACACACGTGTTCTCACGCACACGTGTTCTCACACACACACACGTGTTCTCTCACACACACACGTTTTCTCACACACACACACACGTGTTCTCACACACACACACGTGTTCACACACACACACACCTGTTCACGCACACACACATGTTCACACACACACACCTGTTCACACAAACACACGTGTTCACACAAACACACACGTTCACACACACACACGTGTTCTCACACACACACACGTGTTCACACACACACACGTGTTCTCACACACACACGCGTGTTCTCACACACACATGTTCTCACACACGTGTTCTCACACACACACACCTGTTCACACACACACACACCTGTTCACACACACACACCTGTTCACACACACACACCTGTTCACACACACACGTGTTCACACACACACGAGTTCACACACACACACGTTTTCACACACACACAGGCGTTCACACACACTCACGTGTTCACACACACACGTGTTCACACACACACGTTCACACACACACACCTGTTCACACACACTCACACCTGTTCACATACACACACACGTGTTCTCACACACAAACACACGTGTTCTCACACACACACATGTTCACACACACACACCTGTTCTCACACACACACACACGTGTTCTCACACACACACACGTGTTCTCACACACACGTGTTCTCACACACACACACGTGTTCTCATACACACGTTTTCTCACACACACACACGTGTTCTCATGCACACACACACGTGTTCACATACACACACACGTTTTCACACACAGACACACACACCTGTACACGCAAACGCACCTGTTCACACACACACACACACACGTGTTCACACACACACACACGTGTTCACACATACACACACGTGTTCACACACACACCTGTTCACACACACACACAAGTGATCACACACACACGTGTCCACACACACGTGTTCACACACACCAGTTCACACACACACACCTGTTCGCACACACACACGTGTTCACACACACACACACACCTGTTCACACACACACGTGTTCACACACACACACACACCAGTTCACACACACACACCTGTTCACACACACATGTATTCACACACACACCTGTTCACACACACACGTTCACATACACACACGTGTTCACACACACACACGTTCACACACACACACCTGTTCACACACACCCACACACACCTGTTCACACACACACGTGTTCACACACACACACCTGTTCACACACACACACCTGTTCACACTCACACACACACACCTGTTCACACACACACACGTGTTCACACACACACACCTGTTCACACACACACACGTGTTCTCACACACACATGCGTGTTCTCACACACACATGTTCTCACACACACACGTGTTCTCACACAGACACACACCGGTTCACGCACACACACCTGTTCACACACACACACATGTTCACCAACACACACGTGTTAACACACACACACGTGTTCACACACACATGTGTTCACTCACACACACACGTGTTCACACACACACACCCTTATTCACTCACACACGTTCACACACACACACGTGTTCACACACACACATCGGTTCACACACACACACCTGTTCACACACACACACATGTTCACACACACACACGTGTTCACACACACACACCTGTTCACACACACTCACACCTGTTCACATACACACACACGTGTTCTCACACACAAACACACGTGTTCTCACACATACACCTGTTCACACACACACACACCTGTTCTCACACACACACACTCGTGTTCTCACACACACACACGTGTTCTCACACACACACGTGTTCTCACACACACGTTTTCACACACACACACACGTGTTTTCATGCACACACACGTGTTCACATACACACACACGTTTTCACACACAGACACACACACCTGTTCACGCAAACGCACCTGTTCACACACACACACACGTTTTCACACACACACACGTGTTCACACACACACACACGTGTTCACACATACACACACGTGTTCACACACACACCTGTTCACACTCACACCTGTTCACACACACACACAAGTGATCACACACTCACCTGTACACTCACACACACACACGTGTTCCCACACACAGACCTGTTCACACACACACGTGTTGTCACACACACACACACGTGTTCACATACACACACACGTTTTCACACACAGACACACACACCTGTTCACGCAAACGCACCTGTTCACACACACACACGTGTTCACACACACACACACACACGTGTTCTCACACACACACATGTGTTCTCACACACACACACGTTTTCTCACACAAACACGTGTTCTCATGCACACACACACGTGTTCACATACACACACACGTTTTCACACACAGACACACACACCTGTTCACGCAAACGCACCTGTTCACACACACACACACGTGTTCACACACACACACGTGTTCACACACACACACACCTGTTCACACACACACCTGTTCACACACACACCTGTTCACACACACACACAAGTGTTCACACACACACCTGTACACTCACACACACACGTGTTCACACACACAGACCTGTTCACACACACACACACACGTGTTCACACACACACACGTGTTCACACACACACACATTTTCACACACAAACACACACACTTGTTCACACACACACACACACACACGTGTTCACACACACGCACACACACACGTGTTCACACACACACACACGTTGACACACACACAAACGTTCACACACACACACCTGTTCACACACACACACGTGTTCACACACACACACACCTGTTCTCACACACACACACACGTGTTCACACACACACACCTGTTCTCACACACACACACCTGTTCACGCACACACACCTTTTCACACACACACACACACACGTGTTCACACACACATGTGTTCTCACACACACACATGTTCAAACACACACACGTTCACACACACACACACGTGTTCACACAAACACACCTGTTGACACACACACCTGTTCACACACAGAAACACACACACGTTCACACACACGTGTTCACACACACACACATGTGTTCAGACACACACGTGTTCACACACACACACGTGTTCACACACACACGTTCACACACACGTGTTCTCACACACACACGTGTTCTCACACACACACACGTGTTCTCACACACATGTGTTCTCACACACACAAGTGTTCTCACACACACACACACGTTTTCTCACACACACACGTGTTCTCACACACACACACACGTGGTCTCACGCACACACATATTCTCACACACACACACCTGTTTACACACACACACCTGTTCACACACACACCTGTTCACACACACACGTGTTCTCACACGTGTTCTCACACACACACGTGTTCTCACACACACGTGTTCACACACACACACACGTGTTCACACACACACACACGTTTTCTCACACACACACACACACGTGTTCTCACACACACACGTGTTCACACACACACACCTGTTCACTAACACACACGTGTTCACACACACACGTGTTCACACACGCACACACGTGTTCTCACACACACGCGTGTTCTCACACACACATGTTCTCACACACACGTGTTCTCACACAGACACACACACCTGTTCACGCACACACACCTGTTCACACACACACACACGTGTTCACCAACACACACGTGTTCACACACACGCATGTGTTCACACACACACATGTGTTCACACACACAAGTGTTCATACACACACGTGTTCACACACACACCTGTTCACACACACACGTTCACATACACACACGTGTTCACACACACACACACACGTTCACACACACACACGTGTTCACACACACACACACTTGTTCACACACACACACTTGTTCACATACACACACACGTGTTCACACACACACACCTGTTCACATACAGACACACACACACCTGTTCAGACACACACACCTGTTCACACACACACACCTGTTCACACACACACACCTGTTCACATACAAAGACACCTGTCCACACACACACGAGTCCACTCACACGTGTTCACACACACCAATTCACACACACACAGCTGTTCACACTCACACACACGTGTTCACACACACACACACACACCTGTTCACACACACACGTGTTCACACACACACGTGTTAACACACATACACACACCTGTTCACACACACACACATGATCTCACACACACACACACGTGTTCACACACACACATGTTCACACACACACACCTGTTCACACACACACACGTGTTCACACACACACACCTGTTCACACACACACACACGTGTTCTCACACACACACGCGTGTTCTCACACACACATGTTCTCACACACACACACGTGTTCTTACACAGACACACACTTGTTCACGCACACACACCTGTTCACACACACACACATGTTCACACACACGTGTTCACACACACACATGTTCACTCACACACACACGTGTTCACACACACACACCCTTATTCACACACACACGTTCACACACACACACACGTGTTCACACACACACATCTGTTCACACACACACATGTTCACACACACACACCTGTTCACACACACACCTGTTCACACACACACACACCTGTTCACACACACTCACACCTGTTCACATACACTCACACGTGTTCTCACACACACACACTCGTGTTCTCACACACACACCTGTTCACACACACACACACCTGTTCTCACACACACAACTGTTCACACACACACACGTGTTCTCACACACACACACACACGTGTTCTCACACACACGTGTTCTCACACACACACACGTGTTCTCACACACACGTGTTCTCACACACACACGTGTTCTCACACACACACACGTGTTCTCACACACGTGGTCTCACACACACACATGTTCTCACACACACACACCTGTTTAAACACACACACCTGTTCACACACACACACCTGTTCACACACACACGTGTTCTCGCACGTGTTCTCACACACACACGTGTTCTCACACACAAGTGTTCACACACACACACACATGTTCTCACACACACACACGTTTTCTCACACACACACACGTGTTCTCACACACACACGTGTTCACACACACACACCTGTTCACGCACACACACGTGTTCACACACACACGTGTTCACACACGCACACACACGTGTTCTCACACACACGCGTGTTCTCACACACACCTGTTCTCACACACACGTGTTCTCACACAGACACACACACCTGTTCACGCACACACACCTGTTCACACACACACACACGTGTTCACCAACACACACGTGTTCACACACACGCATGTGTTCACACACACACATGTGTTCACACACACAAGTGTTCACACACACACCTGTTCACACACACACCTGTTCACACACACACGTTCACATACACACACGTGTTCACACACACACACACGTTCACACACACACACGTTCACACACACACGTGTTCACACACACCCACACACACCTGTTCACACACACACCTGTTCACACACACACGTGTTCACACACACACACCTGTTCACACGCACACACACGTGTTCACAAACACACAAGTGTTCACACACACACATGTGTTCACACACACACCTGTTCACACACACACACACCTGTTCACACACACACACACGTGTTCTCACACACACACACGTGTTCTCACACACATGTTCTCACACACACACAGGTGTTCTCACACAGACACACACACCTGTTCACGCACACACACCTGTTCACACACACACACACATGTTCACCAACACACACGTGTTCACACACACACACGGGTTCACACACACACACGTGTTCATACACTCACGTGTTCACACACGCACACACACGTGGTCACACACACACACACACACGCGTTCTCACACACACACGCACCTGTTCACACACACACACCTGTTCACACACACACGTGTTCTCACATGTGTTCTCACACACACACGTGTTCTCACGCACACGTGTTCTCACACACACACACGTGTTCTCTCACACACACACGTTTTCTCACACACACACACACGTGTTCTCACACACACACACGTGTTCACACACACACACACCTGTTCACGCACACACACATGTTCACACACACACACCTGTTCACACAAACACACGTGTTCACACAAACACACACGTTCACACACACACACGTGTTCTCACACACACACACGTGTTCACACACACACACGTGTTCTCACACACACACGCGTGTTCTCACACACACATGTTCTCACACACGTGTTCTCACACACACACACCTGTTCACACACACACACACCTGTTCACACACACACACCTGTTCACACACACACACCTGTTCACACACACACGTGTTCACACACACACGAGTTCACACACACACACGTTTTCACACACACACAGGCGTTCACACACACTCACGTGTTCACACACACACGTGTTCACACACACACGTTCACACACACACACCTGTTCACACACACGTGTTCTCACACACACATGCGTGTTCACACACACACATGTTCTCACACACACACGCGTGTTCTCACACAGACACACACACCTGTTCACGCACATACACCTGTTCACACACACACATGTTCACCAACACACACGTGTTAACACACACACACGTGTTCACACACACATGTGTTCACTCACACACACAAGTGTTCACGCACACACACCCTTATTCACACACACACGTGTTCACACGTGTACACTCACACACACACGTGTTCACACACACAGACCTGTTCACACACACACACACACGTGTTCACACACACACACGTGTTCACACACACACACATTTTCACACACAAACACACACACTTGTTCACACACACACACACACACACGTGTTCACACACACACACACGTGTTCACACATATACACACGTGTTCACACACACACCTGTTCACACTCACACCTGTTCACACACACACACAAGTGATCACACACTCACCTGTACACTCACACACACACACGTGTTCCCACACACAGACCTGTTCACACACACACGTGTTGTCACACACACACACACGTGTTCACATACACACACACGTTTTCACACACAGACACACACACCTGTTCACGCAAACGCACCTGTTCACACACACACACGTGTTCACACACACACACACGTGTTCTCACACACACACATGTGTTCTCACACACACACACGTTTTCTCACACAAACACGTGTTCTCATGCACACACACACGTGTTCACATACACACACACGTTTTCACACACAGACACACACACCTGTTCACGCAAACGCACCTGTTCACACACACACACACACGTGTTCACACACACACACGTGTTCACACACACACACACCTGTTCACACACACACACCTGTTCACACACACACCTGTTCACACACACACACAAGTGTTCACACACACACCTGTACACTCACACACACACGTGTTCACACACACAGACCTGTTCACACACACACACACACGTGTTCACACACACACACGTGTTCACACACACACACATTTTCACACACAAACACACACACTTGTTCACACACACACACACACACGTGTTCACACACACGCACACACACACGTGTTCACACACACACACACGTTGACACACACACAAACGTTCACACACACACACCTGTTCACACACACACACGTGTTCACACACACACACACCTGTTCTCACACACACACACACGTGTTCACACACACACACCTGTTCTCACACACACACACGTGTTCACACACAGACACACACAACTGTTCACGCACACACACCTGTTCACACACACACACACGTGTTCACACACACACACGTGTTCACACACACACACACGTGTTCACACACAAACACCTGGTCACACACACACCTTTTCGCACACACCTGTTCACACACACACGTGTTCACACACACACGTGTTCACACACACACACGTGTTCACATACACACACACACGTGTTCACACACACACACACGTTCACACACACACACTTGTTCACGTACACTCACACACACGTGTTCACACACACACCTGTTCACATACAGACACACACACACCTGTTCACACACACACACCTGTTCACACACACACACACGTGTTCTCACACGCACGTGTTCTCACACACGCACGTGTTCTCACACAGACACACACACCTGTTCACGCACACAAACCTGTTCACACACACACACATGTTCACCAACACACACGTGTTCACACACACACATGTGTTCACACACACACGTGTTCACACACACACGTGTTCACACACACACACGTGTTCACACACATACAGGTGTTCACACACACACGTTCACACACACACACGTGTTCACACACACCTGTTCACACACACACGTTCACATACACACACGTGTTCACACACACACACACGTTCACACACACACACGTGTTCACACATACCTGTTCACACACACACGTGTTCACACACACACACCTGTTCACACGCACACACAAGTGTTCACACACACACGTGTTCACACACACCTGTTCACACACACACACACATGTTCACCAACACACACGTGTTCACACACACACACGTGTTCACACACACACAAACGTGGTCTCACACACACACACGTGTTCTCACACACACACACCTGTTCACACACACACACAGCTGTTCACACACACACCTGTTCACACACACACACGTGTTCTCACACACACGTGTTCTCACACACACGAGTTCTCACACACACACGTGTTCTCACACACACACACGTTTTCTCACACACACACACATGTTCTCACACACACACACGTGTTCACACACACACACACATGTTCACGCACACACACATGTTCACACACACACCTGTTCACACACGCACACACGTGTTCACACACACACACGCGTTCACACACACACACGTGTTCACACACACACACGTGTCCACACACACACGTGTTCTCACACACACACGCGTGTTCTCACACACACATGTTCTCACACACACACGTGTTCTCACACACACACACGTGTTCACACACACACGTGTTCTCACACACACACACGTTTTCACACACAGACACACACACCTGTTCACGCACACACACCTGTTCACACACACACACATTTTCACCAACACACACGTGTTCACACACACACATGTGTTCACACACACATGTGTTCACACACACACGTGTTCACACACACACACGTGTTCACACACACACACGAGTTCACACACACCTGTTCACACACACACGTTCACATACACACACGTGTTCACACACACACACGTTCACACACACACACGTTCACACACACACACCTGTTCACACACACACATACCTGTTCACACACACACGTGTTCACACACACACACCTGTTCACACGCACACACAAGTGTTCACACACACACGTGTTCACACACACCTGTTCACACACACACGTGTTCACACACACACACCTGTACACACACACACCTGTTCACACACACACACGTGTTCTCACACACACACGCGTGTTCTCACACACACACACACCTGTTCACACACACACACCTGTTCACACACACACACACGTGTTCTCACACACACACGTGTTCACAGACACATGTTCTCACACACACACGTGTTCACACACAGACACACACACCGGTTCACGCACAGACACCTGTTCACACACACACATGTTCACCAACACACACGTGTTCACACACACACGTGTTCACACACACACACGTGGTCTCACTCACACACACACAAACACGTGTTCTCACACACACACCTGTTCACGCACACACACCTGTTCACACACACACACATGTTCACACACACACACGTGTTCACACAAACACCTGTGCACACACACACACGTGTTCACACACACACACTCGTTCACACACACACACGTTCACACACACACACCTGTTCACACACACCCACACACACCTGTTCACACACACACACCTGTTCACACACATACATACCTGTTCACACACACACGTGTTCACACACACACACCTGTTCACACGCACACACAAGTGTTCACACACACACGTGTTCACACACACCTGTTCACACACACACACACGTGTTCACACACACACACCTGTTCACACACACACCTGTTCACACACACACGTGTTCTCACACACACACACGTGTTCTCACACACACACACCTGTTCACACACACACACCTGTTCACACACACACACGTGTTCTCACACACACACGTGTCCTCACACAGACACACACACCTGTTAACGCACACACACCTGTTCACACACACACACACATGTTCACCAACACACACGTGTTCACACACACACACCTGTTCACACACACACACACACACACGTGTTCACACACACACACACGTGGTCTCACACACACACACACGTGTTCTCACACACACACACCTGTTCACACACACATACAGCTGTTCACACACACCTGATCACACACACACACGTGTTCTCACACACACACGTGTTCTCACACACACGTGTTCTCGCACACACACACACGTGTTCTCACACACACACACGTTTTCTCACACACACACGTGTTCACACACACACCTGTTCACACACACGTGTTCACACACACACAACTGTTCACACACACACACGTGTTCTCACACACACGCGCGTGTTCACACACACACACCTGTTCACACACACACACGTGTTCTCACACAAACACACGTGTTCTCAAACACACATGTTCCCACACACACACGTGTTCTCACACAGACACACACACCTGTTCACGCACACACACCTGTTCACACACACACACACATGTTCACCAACACACATGTGTTCACACACACACACGGGTTCACACACACACACGTGTTCACACAAACACACGGGTTCATACACGCACACACACGTGGTCTCACAGACACACACGTGTTCTCACACACACACACACCTGTTCACACACACACACGTGTTCTCACACGTGTTCTCACACACACACGTGTTCTCCCGCACACGTGTTCTCACACACACACACGTGTTCTCACACACACACACACGTTTTCTCACACACACACACGTGTTCTCACACACACACGTGTTCACACACACACACACCTGTTCACGCACACACATGTTCACACACACACACCTGTTAACACACACACACACACGTGTTCACACACACACACACATTCACACACACACACGTGTTCACACACACACACACACGTGTTCACACACACACACGTGTTCTCACACACACACGCGTGTTCTCACACACACATGTTCTCACACACACACGTGTTCTCACACACACACACACGTGTTCTCACATACACACATCTGTTCATACACAAACACCTGTTCACACACACACACCTGTTCACACACACACGTGTTCACACACACACACCTGTTCACACACACACATGTTCACACACACACGATCACATACACACACGTGTTCACACACACACACACACGTTCAAACACACACACACCTGTTCACACACACACCTGTTCACACACACACGTTCACATACACACACTTGTTCTCACACACACACACACGTGTTCTCACACACACACATCTGTTCATACACAAACACCTGTTCACACACACACACCAGTTCACACACACACGTGTTCACACACACACACCTGTTCACAAACACACACCTGTTCACACACACACGTTCACATACACACACGTGTTCACACACACACACACCTGTTCACACACACCCACACACACCTGTTCACACTCACACGTGTTCACACACACACACGTGTTCTCACATACACACACGTGTTCTCACAAACACGTGTTCTCACACACACACGTGTTCTTACACACACACACGTTTTCTCACACACACACGTGTTCTCACACACACACACGTGTTCACATACACACACATGTGTTCACACACAGACACACACACCTGTTCACGCACACACACCTGTTCACACACACACACCTGTTCACACACACACGTGGTCACACACACACGTGTTCACACACACACACACACGTGTTCACACACACACACACGTTCACACACACACACTTGTTCACGTACACACACACACACGTGTTCACACACACACCTGTTCACATACAGACACACACACACCTGTTCACACACACACACCTGTTCACACACACACACACGTGTTCTCACACGCACGTGTTCTCACACACGCACGTGTTCTCACACAGACACACACACCTGTTCACGCACACACAACTGTTCACACACACACACATGTTCACCAACACACACGTGTTCACACACACACATGTGTTCACACACACACATGTGTTCACACACACACGTGTTCACACACACACACGTGTTCACACACACCTGTTCACACACACACGTTCACATACACACACGTGTTCACACACACACACACACGTTCACACACACACACGTTCACACACACACCTGTTCACACACACACATACCTGTTCATACACACACGTGTTCACACACACACACCTGTTCACACGCACACACAAGTGTTCACACACACGTGTTCACACACACCTGTTCACACGCACACACATGTTCACACACACACACCTGTTCACACACACACCTGTTCACACACACACACGTGTTCTCACACACACACGCGTGTTCTCACACACACACACACACCTGTTCACACACACACACCTGTTCACACACACACACGTGTTCTCACACACACACGTGTTCACACACACCTGTTCACACACACACGTTCACATACACACACGTGTTCACACACACACACACGTTCACACACACACACGTGTTCACACATACCTGTTCACACACACGTGTTCACACACACACACCTGTTCACACGCACTCACAAGTGTTCACACACACACGTGTTCACACACACCTGTTCACACACACACACACACATGTTCACCAACACACACGTGTTCACACACACACACGTGTTCACACACACACAAACGTGGTCTCACACACACACACACGTGTTCTCACACACACACACCTGTTCACACGTACACACACAGCTGTTCACACACACACCTGTTCACACACACACACGTGTTCTCACACACACGTGTTCTCACACACACGAGTTCTCACACACACACGTGTTCTCACACACACACACACGTTTTCTCACACACACACACATGTTCTCACACACACACACGTGTTCACACACACACACACATGTTCACGCACACACACATGTTCACACACACACCTGTTCACACGCGCACACACGTGTTCACACACACACACGCGTTCACACACACACACGTGTTCACACACACACACGTGTCCACACACACACACGTGTTCTCACACACACACGCGTGTTCTCACACACACATGTTCTCACACACACACGTGTTCTCACACACACACACGTGTTCACACACACACACGTGTTCTCACACACACACACGTTTTCACACACAGACACACACACCTGTTCACGCACACACACCTGTTCACACACACACACATTTTCACCAACACACACGTGTTCACACACACACATGTGTTCACACACACACATGTGTTCACACACACACGTGTTCACACACACACACGTGTTCACACACACACACGAGTTCACACACACCTGTTCACACACACACGTTCACATACACACACGTGTTCACACACACACACGTTCACACACACACACGTTCACACACACACACCTGTTCACACACACACATACCTGTTCACACACACACGTGTTCACACACACACACCTGTTCACACGCACACACAAGTGTTCACACACACACGTGTTCACACACACCTGTTCACACACACACGTGTTCACACACACACACCTGTACACACACACACCTGTTCACACACTCACACGTGTTCTCACACACACACGCGTGTTCTCACACACACACACACCTGTTCACACACACACACCTGTTCACACACACACACACGTGTTCTCACACACACACGTGTTCACAGACACATGTTCTCACACACACACGTGTTCACACACAGACACACACACCTGTTCACGCACAGACACCTGTTCACACACACACATGTTCACCAACACACACGTGTTCACACACACACGTGTTCACACACACACACGTGGTCTCACACACACACACACGTGTTCTCACACACACACCTGTTCACGCACACACACCTGTTCACACACACACACATGTTCACACACACACACGTGTTCACACAAACACCTGTGCACACACACACGTGTTCACACACACACACTCGTTCACACACACACACGTTCACACACACACACCTGTTCACACACACCCACACACACCTGTTCACACACACACACCTGTTCACACACATACATACCTGTTCACACACACACGTGTTCACACACACACACCTGTTCACACGCACACACAAGTGTTCACACACACACGTGTTCACACACACCTGTTCACACACACACACACGTGTTCACACACACACACCTGTTCACACACACACCTGTTCACACACACACGTGTTCTCACACACACACACGTGTTCTCACACACACACACCTGTTCACACACACACACCTGTTCACACACACACACGTGTTCTCACACACACACGTGTCCTCACACAGACACACACACCTGTTCACGCACACACACCTGTTCACACACACACACACATGTTCACCAACACACACGTGTTCACACACACACACCTGTTCACACACACACACACACACGTGTTCACACACACACACACGTGGTCTCACACACACACACACGTGTTCTCACACACACACACCTGTTCACACACACATACAGCTGTTCACACACACCTGATCACACACACACACGTGTTCTCACACACACACGTGTTCTCACACACACGTGTTCTCACACACACACACACGTGTTCTCACACACACACACGTTTTCTCACACACACACGTGTTCACACACACACCTGTTCACACACACGTGTTCACACACACACAACTGTTCACACACACACACGTGTTCTCACACACACGCGCGTGTTCACACACACACACCTGTTCACACACACACACGTGTTCTCACACAAACACACGTGTTCTCAAACACACATGTTCCCACACACACACGTGTTCTCACACAGACACACACACCTGTTCACGCACACACACCTGTTCACTCACACACACACACATGTTCACCAACACACATGTGTTCACACACACACACGGGTTCACACACACACACGTGTTCACACAAACACACGTGTTCATACACGCACACACACGTGGTCTCACAGACACACACGTGTTCTCACACACACACACACCTGTTCACACACACACACGTGTTCTCACACGTGTTCTCACACACACACGTGTTCTCACGCACACGTGTTCTCACACACACACGTGTTCTCACACACACACACACGTTTTCTCACACACACACACGTGTTCTCACACACACACGTGTTCACACACACACACACCTGTTCACGCACACACATGTTCACACACACACACCTGTTAACACACACACACACACATTCACACACACACACGTGTTCACACACACACACACGTGTTCACACACACACACGTGTTCTCACACACACACGCGTGTTCTCACACACACATGTTCTCACACACACACGTGTTCTCACAGACACACACACGTGTTCTCACATACACACATCTGTTCATACACAAACACCTGTTCACACACACACACACCTGTTCACACACACACGTGTTCACACACACACACCTGTTCACACACACACATGTTCACACACACACGATCACATACACACACGTGTTCACACACACACACACGTTCAAACACACACACACCTGTTCACACACACACCTGTTCACACACACACGTTCACATACACACACTTGTTCTCACACACACACACACGTGTTCTCACACACACACATCTGTTCATACACAAACACCTGTTCACACACACACACCAGTTCACACACACACGTGTTCACACACACACACCTGTTCACAAACACACACCTGTTCACACACACACGTTCACATACACACACGTGTTCACACACACACACACCTGTTCACACACACCCACACACACCTGTTCACACTCACACGTGTTCACACACACACACGTGTTCTCACATACACACACGTGTTCTCACAAACACGTGTTCTCACACACACACGTGTTCTTACACACACACACGTTTTCTCACACACACACGTGTTCTCACACACACACACGTGTTCACATACACACACATGTGTTCACACACAGACACACACACCTGTTCACGCACACACACCTGTTCACACACACACACACATGTTCACCAACACACACGTGTTCACACACACACACCTGTTCACACACACACACACACACGTGTTCACACACACACACACGTGGTCTCACACACACACACACGTGTTCTCACACACACACACCTGTTCACACACACATACAGCTGTTCACACACACCTGATCACACACACACACGTGTTCTCACACACACACGTGTTCTCACACACACGTGTTCTCACACACACACACACGTGTTCTCACACACACACACGTTTTCTCACACACACACGTGTTCACACACACACCTGTTCACACACACGTGTTCACACACACACAACTGTTCACACACACACACGTGTTCTCACACACACGCGCGTGTTCACACACACACACCTGTTCACACACACACACGTGTTCTCACACAAACACACGTGTTCTCAAACACACATGTTCCCACACACACACGTGTTCTCACACAGACACACACACCTGTTCACGCACACACACCTGTTCACTCACACACACACACATGTTCACCAACACACATGTGTTCACACACACACACGGGTTCACACACACACACGTGTTCACACAAACACACGTGTTCATACACGCACACACACGTGGTCTCACAGACACACACGTGTTCTCACACACACACACACCTGTTCACACACACACACGTGTTCTCACACGTGTTCTCACACACACACGTGTTCTCACGCACACGTGTTCTCACACACACACGTGTTCTCACACACACACACACGTTTTCTCACACACACACACGTGTTCTCACACACACACGTGTTCACACACACACACACCTGTTCACGCACACACATGTTCACACACACACACCTGTTAACACACACACACACACATTCACACACACACACGTGTTCACACACACACACACGTGTTCACACACACACACGTGTTCTCACACACACACGCGTGTTCTCACACACACATGTTCTCACACACACACGTGTTCTCACAGACACACACACGTGTTCTCACATACACACATCTGTTCATACACAAACACCTGTTCACACACACACACACCTGTTCACACACACACGTGTTCACACACACACACCTGTTCACACACACACATGTTCACACACACACGATCACATACACACACGTGTTCACACACACACACACGTTCAAACACACACACACCTGTTCACACACACACCTGTTCACACACACACGTTCACATACACACACTTGTTCTCACACACACACACACGTGTTCTCACACACACACATCTGTTCATACACAAACACCTGTTCACACACACACACCAGTTCACACACACACGTGTTCACACACACACACCTGTTCACAAACACACACCTGTTCACACACACACGTTCACATACACACACGTGTTCACACACACACACACCTGTTCACACACACCCACACACACCTGTTCACACTCACACGTGTTCACACACACACACGTGTTCTCACATACACACACGTGTTCTCACAAACACGTGTTCTCACACACACACGTGTTCTTACACACACACACGTTTTCTCACACACACACGTGTTCTCACACACACACACGTGTTCACATACACACACATGTGTTCACACACAGACACACACACCTGTTCACGCACACACACCTGTTCACACACACACACCTGTTCACACACACACGTGTTCACACACACACGTGTTCACACACACACACACACACGTGTTCACACACACACACACGTTCACACACACACACTTGTTCACGTACACACACACACACGTGTTCACACACACACCTGTTCACATACAGACACACACACACCTGTTCACACACACACACCTGTTCACACACACACACACGTGTTCTCACACGCACGTGTTCTCACACACGCACGTGTTCTCACACAGACACACACACCTGTTCACGCACACACAACTGTTCACACACACACACATGTTCACCAACACACACGTGTTCACACACACACATGTGTTCACACACACACATGTGTTCACACACACACGTGTTCACACACACACACGTGTTCACACACACCTGTTCACACACACACGTTCACATACACACACGTGTTCACACACACACACACACGTTCACACACACACACGTTCACACACACACCTGTTCACACACACACATACCTGTTCATACACACACGTGTTCACACACACACACCTGTTCACACGCACACACAAGTGTTCACACACACGTGTTCACACACACCTGTTCACACGCACACACGTGTTCACACACACACACCTGTTCACACACACACCTGTTCACACACACACGTGTTCTCACACACACACGCGTGTTCTCACACACACACACACACCTGTTCACACACACACACCTGTTCACACACACACACGTGTTCTCACACACACACGTGTTCACACACATGTTCTCACACACACACGTGTTCACACACAGAAACACACACCTGTTCACGCACACACACCTGTTCACACACACACACACATGTTCACCAACACACACGTGTTCACACACACACACGTGTTCACACACACACACGTGGTCTCTCACACACACACACGTGTTCTCACACACGCACACCTGTTCACACACACACACAGCTGTTCACACACACACCTGTTCACACACACACGTGTTCTCACACACACGTGTTCTCACACACACGAGTTCTCACACACACACGTGTTCTCACACACACACACGTTTTCTCACACACACACACATGTTCTCACACACACACACGTGTTCACACACACACACCTGTTCACGCACACACACATGTTCACACACACATCTGTTCACACACACACACACACGTGTTCACACACACACACGCGTTCACACACACACACGTGTTCACACACACACACGTGTCCACACACACACGTGTTCTCACACACACACACACGCGTGTTCTCACACACACATGTACTCACACACACACGTGTTCACACACACACACGTGTTCACACACACACATGTGTTCACACACACACACACGTTCACACACACACACGTTCACACACACACACACGAGTTCACACAAACACACCAGTTCACACACACACGTGTTGACACACACACACACGTGTTCACACACACACACACCTGTTCATGCACACACACATGTTCACACACACACACCTGTTCACACACACACACACGTGTTCACACACACGCGTTCACTCACACACACGTGTTCACACACACACACGTGTTCACACACACACACGTGTTCTCACACACACAGGCGTGTTCTCACACACACATGTTCTCACACACACACGTGTTCTCACACAGACACACACACCTGTTGACGCACAAACACCTGTTCACACAAACAGACACGTGTTCACTAACACACACGTGTTCACACACACACACGTGTTCACACACACACACGTGTTCACTCACACACACACGTTCACACACACACACGTTCACACACACCCACACACACCTGTTCACACACACACACCTGTTCACACACACACACCTGTTCACACACACGTGTTCACACACACACACACCTGTTCACACGCACACACACGTGTTCACACACACACAAGTGTTCACACACACAAACGTGTTCACACACACACCTGTTCACACACACGTGTTCACACACACACCTGTTCAATTACACACCTGTTCACACACACACACGTGTTCTCACACACACGCGCGTGTTCTCACTCACACACACCTGTTCACACACACACACGTGTTTTCACACACACACGTGTTCTCACACACACATGTTCTCACACACACACGTGTTCTCACACAGACACACACACCTGTTTACGCAAACACACCTGTTCACACACACACACACACACATGTTCACCAACACACACGTGTTCACACACACACACGGTTTCACACGCACACACGTGTTCACACACACACGTGTTCACACACGCACACACACGTGGTCTCACACACACACACACCTGTTCACACACACACGTGTTCTCACACGTGTTCTCACACACACACGTGTTCTCACACCCACGTGTTCACACACACACGTGTTCTCACACACACACATGTTTTCTCACACACACACACGTGTTCACACACACACGTGTTCTCACACACACACACGTGTTCACACACACACACCTGTTCACGTACACACACATGTTCACAAAATCACCTGTTCACACACACACACACGTGTTCCCACACACACGCGTTCACACACACACGTGTTCACAGACACACACGTGTTCACACACACACGTGTTCTCACACACGCACGCGTGTTCTCACACACACGTTCTCACACACACACGTGTTCTCACACAGACACACACACCTGTTCACACACACACACCTGTTCACACACACACACACACGTGTTCACCAACACACACGTGTTCACACACGCACACGTGTTCTCACACACACGTGTTCACACACGCACACGTGTTCACACACACACACCTGTTCACATACACACGTTCACATACACACACGTGTTCACACACACACACGTTCACACACACAAGTTCACACCCACACACACCTGTTCACACACACACACACCTGTTCACACACACACACCTGTTCTCACACACACGTGTTCACACACACACACCTGTTCACACGCACACACACGTGTTCACACACACACACGTGTTCTCACACACACACACGTGTTCTCACACACACATGTTCTCACACACACACACGTGTTGTCACACAGACACACACACCTGTTCACGCACACACACCTGTTCACACACACACACATGTTCACCAACACACACGTGTTCACGCACACACACGTGTTCACACACACACACGTGTTCACACACACACGTGTTCACACACGCACACACACGTGGTCTCACACACACACACACGTGTTCTCACACACACATGTTCTCACACACACACACATGTTCACACACAGACACACACAACTGTTCACGCACACACACCTGTTCACACACACACACGTGTTCACACACACACGTGTTCACACACACACACGTTCTCACACACACACACGTTCACACACACACACACATGTTCAAACAAACACACCTGTTCACACACACACACCTGTTCACACACAGACACACACACACGTGTTCACACACACACACGTGTTCACACACAAACACATGTGTTCACACACACACACACGTGGTCTCACACACATACACACGTGTTCTCACACACACATGTGTTCACACACACACATGTGTTCACACACACACGTGTTCACACACACGTGTTCACACACACACACGTGTTCACACACACCTGTTCACACACACACGTTCACATACACACACGTGTTCACACACACACACGTTCACACACACACACGTTCACACACACACACCTGTTCACACACACACATACCTGTTCACACACACACGTGTTCACACACACACACCTGTTCACACGCACACACAAGTGTTCACACACACACGTGTTCACACACACCTGTTCACACACACACATGTTCACACACACACCTGTTCACACACACACCTGTTCACACACACACACGTGTTCTCACACACACACGCGTGTTCTCACACACACACACCTGTTCACACACACACACCTGTTCACACACACACACGTGTTCTCACACACACACGTGTTCACACACACATGTTCTCACACACACACGTGTTCACACACAGACACACACACCTGTTCACGCACACACACCTGTTCACACACACACACACATGTTCACCAACACACACGTGTTCACACACACACACGTGTTCTCACACACACACGTGGTCTCACACACACACACACGTGTTCTCACACACACGCACACCTGTTCACACACACACACAGCTGTTCACACACACACCTGTTCACACACACGTGTTCTCACACACACGAGTTCTCACACACACACGTGTTCTCACACACACACACACGTTTTCTCACACACAAACACATGTTCTCACACACACACACGTGTTCACACACACACACCTGTTCACACACACACACACACGTGTTCACACACACACGCGTTCACACACACACACGTGTTCACACACACACACGCGTTCACACACACACACGTGTTCACACACACACACACATGTTCACACACACACCTGTTCACACACACACACACGTGTTCACACACACACACGCGTTCACACACACACACGTGTTCACACACACACACGTGTCCACACACACACGTGTTCTCACACACACACACGTGTTCTCACACACACACGCGTGTTCTCACACACACATGTTCTCACACACACACGTGTTCTCTCACACACACACACACGTGTTCACACACACACACACGTGTTCTCACACACACACACGTGTTCACACACAGACTCACACACCTGTTCACGCACACACACCTGTTCACACACACACACACGTGTTCACACACACACGTGTTCACACACACACACGTTCTCACACACACACACACGTTCACACACACACACACGTGTTCAAACAAACACACCTGTTCACACACACACACCTGTTCACACACAAACACATGTGTTCACACACACACGTGTTCACACACACACACGTGTTCACACACACACACGTTTTCTCTCACACACACACGTGTTCTCACACACAGATGTGTTCTCACACACACACACACGAGTTCTCACACACACGTGTTCTCACACACACACGTGTTCTCACACACACACGTTTTCTCACACACACACACGTGTTCACACACACACACACACGTGTTCACATACACACACATGTGTTCACACACAGACACACACACCTGTTCACGCACACACACCTGTTCACACACACTCACCTATTCACACACACACGTGTTCACACACACACACGTGTTCACACACACACACGTGTTCACACACACTCACACGTGTTCACACACACACACACACGTGTTCACACACACACACACGTTCACACACACACACTTGTTCACGTACACACACACGTGTTCACACACACCTGTTCACAATCAGACACACACACACCTGTTAACACACACACACCTGTTCACACACACACACCTGTTCACACACACACACGTGTGTTCTCACACACACACGTGTTCACACACACACACCTGTTCACACACACACACGTTCACATACACACACGTGTTCACACACACACGTTCACACACACACACACGTTCACACACACCCACACACACCTGTTCACACACACACCTGTTCACACACACACACCTGTTCACACACACACGTGTTCACACACACACACACCTGTTCACACGCACACACACGCGTTCACACACACACACGTGCTCACACACACACACACGTGTTCGCACACACACCTGTTCACACACACACACGTGTTCACACAAACACACCTGTTCACACACACACACCTGTTCACACACACACACGCGTGTTCTCACACACACATGTTCTCACACACACACGTGTTCTCACAAAGACACACACACCTATTCACGCACACACACCTGTTCACACACACACACACATGTTCACCAACACACACATGTTCACATACACACACGTGTTCACACACACACGTGTTCAAATACACACACACGTGTTCACACACACACACGTGTTCACACACACACACGTGTTCTCACACACACACGCGTGGTCTCACACACACACACACGTGTTCTCACACACACATGTGTTCACACACACACATGTGTTCACACACACACGTGTTCACACACACACGTGTTCACACACACACACGTGTTCACACACACCTGTTCACACACACACGTTCACATACACACACGTGTTCACACACACACACGTTTTCTCCCACACACACACGTGTTCTCTCACACACACACGTGTTCACATACACACACATGTGTTCACACACAGACACACACACCTGTCCACGCACACACACCTGTTCACACACACACACACCTATTCACACACACACGTGTTCACACACACACACACACGTGTTCACACACACACACTTGTTCACACACACACACGTGTTCACACACACACACACACGTTCACACACACACACTTGTTCACGTACACACACACGTGTTCACACACACACCTGTTCACAATCAGACACACACACACCTGTTAACACACACACACCTGTTCACACACACACACCTGTTCACACACACACACGTGTGTTCTCACACACACACGTGTTCACACACACACACCTGTTCACACACACACACGTTCACATACACACACGTGTTCACACACACACGTTCACACACACACACGTTCACACACACCCACACACACCTGTTCACACACACACCTGTTCACACACACACACCTGTTCACACACACACGTGTTCACACACACACACACCTGTTCACACGCACACACACGCGTTCACACACACACACGTGTTCACACACACACAGGTGTTCGCACACACACCTGTTCACACACACACACGTGTTCACACAAACACACCTGTTCACACACACACACCTGTTCACACACACACACGCGTGTTCTCACACACACAAGTTCTCACACACACGTGTTCTCACACAGACACACACACCTGTTCACGCACACACACCTGTTCACACACACACACATGTTCACCAACACACACATGTTCACACACACACACGTGTTCACACACACACACGTTCACACACACACACGTGTTCACACACACACAACTGTTCACACACACACCTGTTCACACACACACCTGTTCACACACACACATGTTCACACACACACCTGTTCACACACACACGTGTTCACACACACACACACACCTGTTCACACACACTCACACCTGTTCACATACACACACGTGTTCTCACACACAAATGTGTTCACACACACACATGTGTTCACACACACACGTGTTCACACACACACACGTGTTCACACACACACACGTGTTCATACACACCTGTTCACACACACACGTTCACATACACACACGTGTTCACACACACATACGTTCACCAACACACACGTGTTCACACACACACACGGGTTCACACACACACACGTGTTCACACACACACACGTGTTCACACACGCACACACACGTGGTCTCACACACACACACGTGTTCACACACACACACACCTGTTCGCACACACACACACCTGTTCACACACACACACACACCTGTTCACACACACACACGTGTTCTCACACACACACGTGTTCTCACACACACGTGTTCTCGCACACACACACATGTTCTCACACACACACACACGTTTTCTCACACACACACACACGTTTTCTCACACACACACGTGTTCACACACACACACCTGTTCATGCACACACACATGTTCACACACACACACCTGTTCACACACACACGTGTTCACACACACACACACACGTTCACACACACACACACGTGTTCACACACACACGCGTGCGTTCACACACACACGTGTTCTCACACACACACGCGTGTTCTCACACACACATGTTCTCACACACACACGTATTCTCACACACACACACGTTTTCTGAAACACACACACATGTTCTGACACACACACACACGTGTTCACACACAGACACACACACCTGTTCACGCACACACACCTGTTCACACACACACACACGTGTTCACACACACACATGTGTTCACACACACACACACGTTCACACACACACACACGTTCACACACACACACACGTGTTCACACAAACACACCAGTTCACACACACACCTGTTCACACACACACACACGTTCACACACACACGTGTTGACACACACACACACGTGTTCACACACACACACACACCTGTTCATGCACACACACATGTTTACACACACACACCTGTTCACACACACACACACGTGTTCACAGACACACACGTGTTCACACACACACGCGCGTTCACACACACACACGTGTTCACACACACACACGTGTTCACACACACACACGTTCACACACACACACTTGTTCACATACACACACGTTTTCTCACACACACACACGTGTTCTCACACACACACACACGTGTTCACACACAGACACACACACCTGTTCACGCACACACACCTGTTCACACACACACGTGTTCACACACACACACGTGTTCACACACACACACCTGTTCACACACACACCTGTTCACACACAGACAAACACACACCTGTTCACACACACACACATGTTCACACACAGACACCTGTACACACACACACACCTCTTCACACACACACACACACCTGTCCACACACACACCCCTGTCCACACACACACGTGTTCACACACACACGTGTTCACACACACACACCTGTTCACACACACACACACGTGTTCACACACACACACACGGGTTCACACACAGACACACACACACATGTCAACACACACACATACGTGTTCACACACACACACACGGGTTCACACACAGACACACACACCTGTTCTCACACACACACACGTGTTCACACAAACACATCTGTTCACACACAGACCTGTTCACACACAGAAACACACACACGTTCACACACACACACGTGTTCACACACACACACGTGTTCACACACACACGTGTTCACACACACACGTGATCACACACACACACACGTTCACACACACACGTGTTCTCACACACACACGTGTTCTCACACACGTGTTCTCACACACACAAGTGTTCACACACACACACGTGTTCACACACACACCTGTTCACACACACGTGTTCACACACACACACACCTGTTCACACACACACCTGTTCACACACACCCACACGTGTTCTCACACACACGCGCGTTTTCTCACACACACACACCTGTTCACACACACACACGTGTTCTCACACACACACGCGTGTTCTCACACACATGTTCTCACACACACACACGTGTTCTCACACAGACACACACACCTGTTCACGCACACACACCTGTTCACACACACACACACATGTTCACCAACACACACGTGTTCACACACACACACGGGTTCACACACACACACGTGTTCATACACACACGTGTTCACACACGCACACACACGTGGTCTCACACACACACACGTGTTCTCACACACACACACCTGTTCACACACACACACACACCTGTTCACACACACACACCTGTTCACACACACACGTGTTCACACACACACACACACACGAGTTCACACACACACACGTGTTCACACACACACGCGCGTTCACACACACACACGTGTTCACACACACACACGTGTTCACACACACACACGTTCACACACACACACTTGTTCACATACACACACACGTTTTCTCACACACACACACGTGTTCTCACACACACACACGTGTTCACACACAGACACACACACCTGTTCACGCACACACACCTTTTCACACACACACACACACACGTGTTCACACACACATGTGTTCTCACACACACACATGTTCAAACACACACACGTTCACACACACACACACGTGTTCACACAAACACACCTGTTGACACACACACCTGTTCACACACAGAAACACACACACGTTCACACACACGTGTTCACACACACACACATGTGTTCAGACACACACGTGTTCACACACACACACGTGTTCACACACACACGTTCACACACACGTGTTCTCACACACACACGTGTTCTCACACACACACACGTGTTCTCACACACATGTGTTCTCACACACACAAGTGTTCTCACACACACACACACGTTTTCTCACACACACACGTGTTCTCACACACACACACACGTGTTCACATACACACACACAGTGTTCACACACAGACACACACACCTGTTCACGCACACACACCTGTTCACACACACACACACCTGTTCACACACACACGTGTTCACACACACACACACGAGTTCACACACATACACGTGTTCACACACACACGCGTTCACACACACACATGTTCACACACACACACGTGTTCACACACACACGTTCACACACACACACTTGTTCACATACACACACACGTGTTCACACACACACCTGTTCACATACAGACACACACACACACCTGTTCAGACACACACACCTGTTCACACACACACACCTGTTCACACACACACACCTGTTCACATACACAGACACCTGTCCACACACACACGTGTCCACACACACGTGTTCACACACACCAGTTCACACACACACACCTGTTCGCACACACACACGTGTTCACACACACACACACACCTGTTCACACACACACGTGTTCACACACACACACACACCAGTTCACACACACACACCTGTTCACACACACATGTATTCACACACACACCTGTTCACACACACACGTTCACATACACACACGTGTTCACACACACACACGTTCACACACACACACCTGTTCACACACACCCACACACACCTGTTCACACACACACGTGTTCACACACACACACCTGTTCACACACACACACCTGTTCACACTCACACACACACACCTGTTCACACACACACACGTGTTCACACACACACACCTGTTCACACACACACACGTGTTCTCACACACACATGCGTGTTCTCACACACACATGTTCTCACACACACACGTGTTCTCACACAGACACACACCGGTTCACGCACACACACCTGTTCACACACACACACATGTTCACCAACACACACGTGTTAACACACACACACGTGTTCACACACACATGTGTTCACTCACACACACACGTGTTCACACACACACACCCTTATTCACTCACACACGTTCACACACACACACGTGTTCACACACACACATCGGTTCACACACACACACCTGTTCACACACACACACATGTTCACACACACACACGTGTTCACACACACACACCTGTTCACACACACTCACACCTGTTCACATACACACACACGTGTTCTCACACACAAACACACGTGTTCTCACACATACACCTGTTCACACACACACACACCTGTTCTCACACACACACACTCGTGTTCTCACACACACACACGTGTTCTCACACACACACGTGTTCTCACACACACGTTTTCACACACACACACACGTGTTTTCATGCACACACACGTGTTCACATACACACACACGTTTTCACACACAGACACACACACCTGTTCACGCAAACGCACCTGTTCACACACACACACACGTTTTCACACACACACACGTGTTCACACACACACACACGTGTTCACACATACACACACGTGTTCACACACACACCTGTTCACACTCACACCTGTTCACACACACACACAAGTGATCACACACTCACCTGTACACTCACACACACACACGTGTTCCCACACACAGACCTGTTCACACACACACGTGTTGTCACACACACACACACGTGTTCACATACACACACACGTTTTCACACACAGACACACACACCTGTTCACGCAAACGCACCTGTTCACACACACACACGTGTTCACACACACACACACACACGTGTTCTCACTCACACACATGTGTTCTCACACACACACACGTTTTCTCACACAAACACGTGTTCTCATGCACACACACACGTGTTCACATACACACACACGTTTTCACACACAGACACACACACCTGTTCACGCAAACGCACCTGTTCACACACACACACACGTGTTCACACACACACACGTGTTCACACACACACACACCTGTTCACACACACACACCTGTTCACACACACACCTGTTCACACACACACACAAGTGTTCACACACACACCTGTACACTCACACACACACGTGTTCACACACACAGACCTGTTCACACACACACACACACGTGTTCACACACACACACGTGTTCACACACACACACATTTTCACACACAAACACACACACTTGTTCACACACACACACACACACACGTGTTCACACACACGCACACACACACGTGTTCACACACACACACACGTTGACACACACACAAACGTTCACACACACACACCTGTTCACACACACACACGTGTTCACACACACACACACCTGTTCTCACACACACACACACGTGTTCACACACACACACCTGTTCTCACACACACACACGTGTTCACACACAGACACACACAACTGTTCACGCACACACACCTGTTCACACACACACACACGTGTTCACACACTCACACGTGTTCACACACACACACGTGTTCACACACAAACACCTGGTCACACACACACCTTTTCGCACACACCTGTTCACACACACACGTGTTCACACACACACGTGTTCACACACACACACGTGTTCACATACACACACACACGTGTTCACACACAGGCACACACACCTGTTCACGCACACACCTGTTCTCACACACACACGTGTTCACACACGCACGTGTTCACACACACACACGTGTTCACACACACACGTGTTCACACACACACACCTGTTCACACACACACCTGTTCACACACAGACACCTGTACACACACAAACACACCTCTTCACACATACACACACACCTGTCCACACACACACCCCTGTCCACACACACACGTGTACACACACACACCTGTTCACACACACACGTGTTCACGCACACACACCTGTTCACACACACACACGTGTTCACACACACACAAACACCTGTTCACGCACACGTGTTCACACACACACACCTGTTCACACACAGACACCTGTACACACACACACACCTCTTCACAAATACACACTCCTGTCCACACACACACCCCTGTCCACACACACACGTGTACACACACACACCTGTTCACACACACACACGTGTTCACGCACACACACCTGTTCACACACACACACGTGTTCACACACACACACACCTGTTCACGCACACGTGTTCACTCACACACACACACATTTTCACACACAAACACACACACTTGTTCACACACACACACGTGTTCACACACACGCACACACACACGCGTTCACACACACACATATTCACACACACACACACACACGTGTTCACACACACACGTTCACACACACACACTTGTTCACACACACACACACCTGTTCTCACACACACACACTCGTGTTCTCACACACACACACGTGTTCTCACACACACACGTGTTCTCACACACACGTTTTCACACACACACACACGTGTTTTCATGCACACACACGTGTTCACATACACACACACGTTTTCACACACAGACACACACACCTGTTCACGCAAACGCACCTGTTCACACACACACACACGTTTTCACACACACACACGTGTTCACACACACACACACGTGTTCACACATACACACACGTGTTCACACACACACCTGTTCACACTCACACCTGTTCACACACACACACAAGTGATCACACACTCACCTGTACACTCACACACACACACGTGTTCCCACACACAGACCTGTTCACACACACACGTGTTGTCACACACACACACACGTGTTCACATACACACACACGTTTTCACACACAGACACACACACCTGTTCACGCAAACGCACCTGTTCACACACACACACGTGTTCACACACACACACACGTGTTCTCACACACACACATGTGTTCTCACACACACACACGTTTTCTCACACAAACACGTGTTCTCATGCACACACACACGTGTTCACATACACACACACGTTTTCACACACAGACACACACACCTGTTCACGCAAACGCACCTGTTCACACACACACACACGTGTTCACACACACACGTGGTCACACACACACACACCTGTTCACACACACACACCTGTTCACACACACACCTGTTCACACACACACACAAGTGTTCACACACACACCTGTACACTCACACACACACGTGTTCACACACACAGACCTGTTCACACACACACACACACGTGTTCACACACACACACGTGTTCACACACACACACATTTTCACACACAAACACACACACTTGTTCACACACACACACACACACACGTGTTCACACACACGCACACACACACGTGTTCACACACACACACACGTTGACACACACACAAACGTTCACACACACACACCTGTTCACACACACACACGTGTTCACACACACACACACCTGTTCTCACACACACACACACGTGTTCACACACACACACCTGTTCTCACACACACACACGTGTTCACACACAGACACACACAACTGTTCACGCACACACACCTGTTCACACACACACACACGTGTTCACACACACACACGTGTTCACACACACACACACGTGTTCACACACAAACACCTGGTCACACACACACCTTTTCGCACACACCTGTTCACACACACACGTGTTCACACACACACGTGTTCACACACACACACGTGTTCACATACACACACACACGTGTTCACACACACACACACGTTCACACACACACACTTGTTCACGTACACTCACACACACGTGTTCACACACACACCTGTTCACATACAGACACACACACACCTGTTCACACACACACACCTGTTCACACACACACACACGTGTTCTCACACGCACGTGTTCTCACACACGCACGTGTTCTCACACAGACACACACACCTGTTCACGCACACAAACCTGTTCACACACACACACATGTTCACCAACACACACGTATTCACACACTCACATGTGTTCACACACACACGTGTTCACACACACACGTGTTCACACACACACACGTGTTCACACACATACAGGTGTTCACACACACCTGTTCACACACACACGTTCACACACACACACGTGTTCACACACACCTGTTCACACACACACGTTCACATACACACACGTGTTCACACACACACACACGTTCACACACACACACGTGTTCACACATACCTGTTCACACACACACGTGTTCACACACACACACCTGTTCACACGCACACACAAGTGTTCACACACACACGTGTTCACACACACCTGTTCACACACACACACACATGTTCACCAACACACACGTGTTCACACACACACACGTGTTCACACACACACAAACGTGGTCTCACACACACACACGTGTTCTCACACACACACACCTGTTCACACACACACACAGCTGTTCACACACACACCTGTTCACACACACACACGTGTTCTCACACACACGTGTTCTCACACACACGAGTTCTCACACACACACGTGTTCTCTCACACACACACGTTTTCTCACACACACACACATGTTCTCACACACACACACGTGTTCACACACACACACATGTTCACGCACACACACATGTTCACACACACACCTGTTCACACACGCACACACGTGTTCACACACACACACGCGTTCACACACACACACGTGTTCACACACACACACGTGTCCACACACACACGTGTTCTCACACACACACGCGTGTTCTCACACACACATGTTCTCACACACACACGTGTTCTCACACACACACACGTGTTCACACACACACGTGTTCTCACACACACACACGTTTTCACACACAGACACACACACCTGTTCACGCACACACACCTGTTCACACACACACACATTTTCACCAACACACACGTGTTCACACACACACATGTGTTCACACACACATGTGTTCACACACACACGTGTTCACACACACACACGTGTTCACACACACACACGAGTTCACACACACCTGTTCACACACACACGTTCACACACACACACGTGTTCTCACACACACGTTTTCTCACACACACACACGTGTTTTCATGCACACACACGTGTTCACATACACACACACGTTTTCACACACAGACACACACACCTGTTCACGCAAACGCACCTGTTCACACACACACACGTTTTCACACACACACACGTGTTCACACACACACACACGTGTTCACACATACACACACGTGTTCACACACACACCTGTTCACATTCACACCTGTTCACACACACACACAAGTGATCACACACTCACCTGTACACTCACACACACACACGTGTTCCCACACACAGACCTGTTCACACACTCACGTGTTGTCACACACACACACACGTGTTCACATACACACACACGTTTTCACACACAGACACACACACCTGTTCACGCAAACGCACCTGTTCACACACACACACGTGTTCACACACACACACACGTGTTCTCACACACACACACGTGTTCACATACACACACACGTTTTCACACACAGACACACACACCTGTTCACGCAAACGCACCTGTTCACACACACACACACACGTGTTCACACACACACACGTGTTCACACACACACACACCTGTTCACACACACACACCTGTTCACACACACACCTGTTCACACACACACACAAGTGTTCACACACACACCTGTACACTCACACACACACGTGTTCACACACACAGACCTGTTCACACACACACACACACGTGTTCACACACACACACGTGTTCACACACACACACATTTTCACACACAAACACACACACTTGTTCACACACACACACACACACACGTGTTCACACACACACACACGTGTTCACACATATACACACGTGTTCACACACACACCTGTTCACACTCACACCTGTTCACACACACACACAAGTGATCACACACTCACCTGTACACTCACACACACACACGTGTTCCCACACACAGACCTGTTCACACACACACGTGTTGTCACACACACACACACGTGTTCACATACACACACACGTTTTCACACACAGACACACACACCTGTTCACGCAAACGCACCTGTTCACACACACACACGTGTTCACACACACACACACGTGTTCTCACACACACACATGTGTTCTCACACACACACACGTTTTCTCACACAAACACGTGTTCTCATGCACACACACACGTGTTCACATACACACACACGTTTTCACACACAGACACACACACCTGTTCACGCAAACGCACCTGTTCACACACACACACACACGTGTTCACACACACACACGTGTTCACACACACACACACCTGTTCACACACACACACCTGTTCACACACACACCTGTTCACACACACACACAAGTGTTCACACACACACCTGTACACTCACACACACACGTGTTCACACACACAGACCTGTTCACACACACACACACACGTGTTCACACACACACACGTGTTCACACACACACACATTTTCACACACAAACACACACACTTGTTCACACACACACACACACACACGTGTTCACACACACGCACACACACACGTGTTCACACACACACACACGTTGACACACACACAAACGTTCACACACACACACCTGTTCACACACACACACGTGTTCACACACACACACACCTGTTCTCACACACACACACACGTGTTCACACACACACACCTGTTCTCACACACACACACGTGTTCACACACAGACACACACAACTGTTCACGCACACACACCTGTTCACACACACACACACGTGTTCACACACACACACGTGTTCACACACACACACACGTGTTCACACACAAACACCTGGTCACACACACACCTTTTCGCACACACCTGTTCACACACACACGTGTTCACACACACACGTGTTCACACACACACACGTGTTCACATACACACACACACGTGTTCACACACACACACACGTTCACACACACACACTTGTTCACGTACACTCACACACACGTGTTCACACACACACCTGTTCACATACAGACACACACACACCTGTTCACACACACACACCTGTTCACACACACACACACGTGTTCTCACACGCACGTGTTCTCACACACGCACGTGTTCTCACACAGACACACACACCTGTTCACGCACACAAACCTGTTCACACACACACACATGTTCACCAACACACACGTGTTCACACACACACATGTGTTCACACACACACGTGTTCACACACACACGTGTTCACACACACACACGTGTTCACACACATACAGGTGTTCACACACACCTGTTCACACACACACGTTCACACACACACACGTGTTCACACACACCTGTTCACACACACACGTTCACATACACACACGTGTTCACACACACACACACGTTCACACACACACACGTGTTCACACATACCTGTTCACACACACACGTGTTCACACACACACACCTGTTCACACGCACACACAAGTGTTCACACACACACGTGTTCACACACACCTGTTCACACACACACACACATGTTCACCAACACACACGTGTTCACACACACACACGTGTTCACACACACACAAACGTGGTCTCACACACACACACGTGTTCTCACACACACACACCTGTTCACACACACACACAGCTGTTCACACACACACCTGTTCACACACACACACGTGTTCTCACACACACGTGTTCTCACACACACGAGTTCTCACACACACACGTGTTCTCACACACACACACGTTTTCTCACACACACACACATGTTCTCACACACACACACGTGTTCACACACACACACACATGTTCACGCACACACACATGTTCACACACACACCTGTTCACACACGCACACACGTGTTCACACACACACACGCGTTCACACACACACACGTGTTCACACACACACACGTGTCCACACACACACGTGTTCTCACACACACACGCGTGTTCTCACACACACATGTTCTCACACACACACGTGTTCTCACACACACACACGTGTTCACACACACACGTGTTCTCACACACACACACGTTTTCACACACAGACACACACACCTGTTCACGCACACACACCTGTTCACACACACACACATTTTCACCAACACACACGTGTTCACACACACACATGTGTTCACACACACATGTGTTCACACACACACGTGTTCACACACACACACGTGTTCACACACACACACGAGTTCACACACACCTGTTCACACACACACGTTCACATACACACACGTGTTCACACACACACACGTTCACACACACACACGTTCACACACACACACCTGTTCACACACACACATACCTGTTCACACACACACGTGTTCACACACACACACCTGTTCACACGCACACACAAGTGTTCACACACACACGTGTTCACACACACCTGTTCACACACACACGTGTTCACACACACACACCTGTACACACACACACCTGTTCACACACACACACGTGTTCTCACACACACACGCGTGTTCTCACACACACACACACCTGTTCACACACACACACCTGTTCACACACACACACACGTGTTCTCACACACACACGTGTTCACAGACACATGTTCTCACACACACACGTGTTCACACACAGACACACACACCGGTTCACGCACAGACACCTGTTCACACACACACATGTTCACCAACACACACGTGTTCACACACACACGTGTTCACACACACACACGTGGTCTCACTCACACACACACAAACACGTGTTCTCACACACACACCTGTTCACGCACACACACCTGTTCACACACACACACATGTTCACACACACACACGTGTTCACACAAACACCTGTGCACACACACACACGTGTTCACACACACACACTCGTTCACACACACACACGTTCACACACACACACCTGTTCACACACACCCACACACACCTGTTCACACACACACACCTGTTCACACACATACATACCTGTTCACACACACACGTGTTCACACACACACACCTGTTCACACGCACACACAAGTGTTCACACACACACGTGTTCACACACACCTGTTCACACACACACACACGTGTTCACACACACACACCTGTTCACACACACACCTGTTCACACACACACGTGTTCTCACACACACACACGTGTTCTCACACACACACACCTGTTCACACACACACACCTGTTCACACACACACACGTGTTCTCACACACACACGTGTCCTCACACAGACACACACACCTGTTAACGCACACACACCTGTTCACACACACACACCTGTTCACACACACACACACACACACGTGTTCACACACACACACACGTGGTCTCACACACACACACACGTGTTCTCACACACACACACCTGTTCACACACACATACAGCTGTTCACACACACCTGATCACACACACACACGTGTTCTCACACACACACGTGTTCTCACACACACGTGTTCTCGCACACACACACACGTGTTCTCACACACACACACGTTTTCTCACACACACACGTGTTCACACACACACCTGTTCACACACACGTGTTCACACACACACAACTGTTCACACACACACACGTGTTCTCACACACACGCGCGTGTTCACACACACACACCTGTTCACACACACACACGTGTTCTCACACAAACACACGTGTTCTCAAACACACATGTTCCCACACACACACGTGTTCTCACACAGACACACACACCTGTTCACGCACACACACCTGTTCACACACACACACACATGTTCACCAACACACATGTGTTCACACACACACACGGGTTCACACACACACACGTGTTCACACAAACACACGGGTTCATACACGCACACACACGTGGTCTCACAGACACACACGTGTTCTCACACACACACACACCTGTTCACACACACACACGTGTTCTCACACGTGTTCTCACACACACACGTGTTCTCCCGCACACGTGTTCTCACACACACACACGTGTTCTCACACACACACACACGTTTTCTCACACACACACACGTGTTCTCACACACACACGTGTTCACACACACACACACACCTGTTCACGCACACACATGTTCACACACACACACCTGTTAACACACACACACACACGTGTTCACACACACACACACATTCACACACACACACGTGTTCACACACACACACACACGTGTTCACACACACACACGTGTTCTCACACACACACGCGTGTTCTCACACACACATGTTCTCACACACACACGTGTTCTCACACACACACACACGTGTTCTCACATACACACATCTGTTCATACACAAACACCTGTTCACACACACACACCTGTTCACACACACACGTGTTCACACACACACACCTGTTCACACACACACATGTTCACACACACACGATCACATACGCACACGTGTTCACACACACACACACACGTTCAAACACACACACACCTGTTCACACACACACCTGTTCACACACACACGTTCACATACACACACTTGTTCTCACACACACACACACGTGTTCTCACACACACACATCTGTTCATACACAAACACCTGTTCACACACACACACCAGTTCACACACACACGTGTTCACACACACACACCTGTTCACAAACACACACCTGTTCACACACACACGTTCACATACACACACGTGTTCACACACACACACACCTGTTCACACACACCCACACACACCTGTTCACACTCACACGTGTTCACACACACACACGTGTTCTCACATACACACACGTGTTCTCACAAACACGTGTTCTCACACACACACGTGTTCTTACACACACACACGTTTTCTCACACACACACGTGTTCTCACACACACACACGTGTTCACATACACACACATGTGTTCACACACAGACACACACACCTGTTCACGCACACACACCTGTTCACACACACACACCTGTTCACACACACACGTGGTCACACACACACGTGTTCACACACACACACTTGTTCACGTACACACACACACACGTGTTCACACACACACCTGTTCACATACAGACACACACACACCTGTTCACACACACACACCTGTTCACACACACACACACGTGTTCTCACACGCACGTGTTCTCACACACGCACGTGTTCTCACACAGACACACACACCTGTTCACGCACACACAACTGTTCACACACACACACATGTTCACCAACACACACGTGTTCACACACACACATGTGTTCACACACACACATGTGTTCACACACACACGTGTTCACACACACACACGTGTTCACACACACCTGTTCACACACACACGTTCACATACACACACGTGTTCACACACACACACACACGTTCACACACACACACGTTCACACACACACCTGTTCACACACACACATACCTGTTCATACACACACGTGTTCACACACACACACCTGTTCACACGCACACACAAGTGTTCACACACACGTGTTCACACACACCTGTTCACACGCACACACATGTTCACACACACACACCTGTTCACACACACACCTGTTCACACACACACACGTGTTCTCACACACACACGCGTGTTCTCACACACACACACACACCTGTTCACACACACACACCTGTTCACACACACACACGTGTTCTCACACACACACGTGTTCACACACACCTGTTCACACACACACGTTCACATACACACACGTGTTCACACACACACACACGTTCACACACACACACGTGTTCACACATACCTGTTCACACACACGTGTTCACACACACACACCTGTTCACACGCACTCACAAGTGTTCACACACACACGTGTTCACACACACCTGTTCACACACACACACACACATGTTCACCAACACACACGTGTTCACACACACACACGTGTTCACACACACACAAACGTGGTCTCACACACACACACACGTGTTCTCACACACACACACCTGTTCACACGTACACACACAGCTGTTCACACACACACCTGTTCACACACACACACGTGTTCTCACACACACGTGTTCTCACACACACGAGTTCTCACACACACACGTGTTCTCACACACACACACACGTTTTCTCACACACACACACATGTTCTCACACACACACACGTGTTCACACACACACACACATGTTCACGCACACACACATGTTCACACACACACCTGTTCACACGCGCACACACGTGTTCACACACACACACGCGTTCACACACACACACGTGTTCACACACACACACGTGTCCACACACACACACGTGTTCTCACACACACACGCGTGTTCTCACACACACATGTTCTCACACACACACGTGTTCTCACACACACACACGTGTTCACACACACACACGTGTTCTCACACACACACACGTTTTCACACACAGACACACACACCTGTTCACGCACACACACCTGTTCACACACACACACATTTTCACCAACACACACGTGTTCACACACACACATGTGTTCACACACACACATGTGTTCACACACACACGTGTTCACACACACACACGTGTTCACACACACACACGAGTTCACACACACCTGTTCACACACACACGTTCACATACACACACGTGTTCACACACACACACGTTCACACACACACACGTTCACACACACACACCTGTTCACACACACACATACCTGTTCACACACACACGTGTTCACACACACACACCTGTTCACACGCACACACAAGTGTTCACACACACACGTGTTCACACACACCTGTTCACACACACACGTGTTCACACACACACACCTGTACACACACACACCTGTTCACACACTCACACGTGTTCTCACACACACACGCGTGTTCTCACACACACACACACCTGTTCACACACACACACCTGTTCACACACACACACACGTGTTCTCACACACACACGTGTTCACAGACACATGTTCTCACACACACACGTGTTCACACACAGACACACACACCTGTTCACGCACAGACACCTGTTCACACACACACATGTTCACCAACACACACGTGTTCACACACACACGTGTTCACACACACACACGTGGTCTCACACACACACACACGTGTTCTCACACACACACCTGTTCACGCACACACACCTGTTCACACACACACACATGTTCACACACACACACGTGTTCACACAAACACCTGTGCACACACACACACGTGTTCACACACACACACTCGTTCACACACACACACGTTCACACACACACACCTGTTCACACACACCCACACACACCTGTTCACACACACACACCTGTTCACACACATACATACCTGTTCACACACACACGTGTTCACACACACACACCTGTTCACACGCACACACAAGTGTTCACACACACACGTGTTCACACACACCTGTTCACACACACACACACGTGTTCACACACACACACCTGTTCACACACACACCTGTTCACACACACACGTGTTCTCAAACACACACACGTGTTCTCACACACACACACCTGTTCACACACACACACCTGTTCACACACACACACGTGTTCTCACACACACACGTGTCCTCACACAGACACACACACCTGTTCACGCACACACACCTGTTCACACACACACACACATGTTCACCAACACACACGTGTTCACACACACACACCTGTTCACACACACACACACACACACGTGTTCACACACACACACACGTGGTCTCACACACACACACACGTGTTCTCACACACACACACCTGTTCACACACACATACAGCTGTTCACACACACCTGATCACACACACACACGTGTTCTCACACACACACGTGTTCTCACACACACGTGTTCTCACACACACACACACGTGTTCTCACACACACACACGTTTTCTCACACACACACGTGTTCACACACACACCTGTTCACACACACGTGTTCACACACACACAACTGTTCACACACACACACGTGTTCTCACACACACGCGCGTGTTCACACACACACACCTGTTCACACACACACACGTGTTCTCACACAAACACACGTGTTCTCAAACACACATGTTCCCACACACACACGTGTTCTCACACAGACACACACACCTGTTCACGCACACACACCTGTTCACTCACACACACACACATGTTCACCAACACACATGTGTTCACACACACACACGGGTTCACACACACACACGTGTTCACACAAACACACGTGTTCATACACGCACACACACGTGGTCTCACAGACACACACGTGTTCTCACACACACACACACCTGTTCACACACACACACGTGTTCTCACACGTGTTCTCACACACACACGTGTTCTCACGCACACGTGTTCTCACACACACACGTGTTCTCACACACACACACACGTTTTCTCACACACACACACGTGTTCTCACACACACACGTGTTCACACACACACACACCTGTTCACGCACACACATGTTCACACACACACACCTGTTAACACACACACACACACATTCACACACACACACGTGTTCACACACACACACACGTGTTCACACACACACACGTGTTCTCACACACACACGCGTGTTCTCACACACACATGTTCTCACACACACACGTGTTCTCACAGACACACACACGTGTTCTCACATACACACATCTGTTCATACACAAACACCTGTTCACACACACACACACCTGTTCACACACACACGTGTTCACACACACACACCTGTTCACACACACACATGTTCACACACACACGATCACATACACACACGTGTTCACACACACACACACGTTCAAACACACACACACCTGTTCACACACACACCTGTTCACACACACACGTTCACATACACACACTTGTTCTCACACACACACACACGTGTTCTCACACACACACATCTGTTCATACACAAACACCTGTTCACACACACACACCAGTTCACACACACACGTGTTCACACACACACACCTGTTCACAAACACACACCTGTTCACACACACACGTTCACATACACACACGTGTTCACACACACACACACCTGTTCACACACACCCACACACACCTGTTCACACTCACACGTGTTCACACACACACACGTGTTCTCACATACACACACGTGTTCTCACAAACACGTGTTCTCACACACACACGTGTTCTTACACACACACACGTTTTCTCACACACACACGTGTTCTCACACACACACACGTGTTCACATACACACACATGTGTTCACACACAGACACACACACCTGTTCACGCACACACACCTGTTCACACACACACACCTGTTCACACACACACGTGTTCACACACACACGTGTTCACACACACACACACACACGTGTTCACACACACACACACGTTCACACACACACACTTGTTCACGTACACACACACACACGTGTTCACACACACACCTGTTCACATACAGACACACACACACCTGTTCACACACACACACCTGTTCACACACACACACACGTGTTCTCACACGCACGTGTTCTCACACACGCACGTGTTCTCACACAGACACACACACCTGTTCACGCACACACAACTGTTCACACACACACACATGTTCACCAACACACACGTGTTCACACACACACATGTGTTCACACACACACATGTGTTCACACACACACGTGTTCACACACACACACGTGTTCACACACACCTGTTCACACACACACGTTCACATACACACACGTGTTCACACACACACACACACGTTCACACACACACACGTTCACACACACACCTGTTCACACACACACATACCTGTTCATACACACACGTGTTCACACACACACACCTGTTCACACGCACACACAAGTGTTCACACACACGTGTTCACACACACCTGTTCACACGCACACACGTGTTCACACACACACACCTGTTCACACACACACCTGTTCACACACACACACGTGTTCTCACACACACACGCGTGTTCTCACACACACACACACACCTGTTCACACACACACACCTGTTCACACACACACACGTGTTCTCACACACACACGTGTTCACACACATGTTCTCACACACACACGTGTTCACACACAGAAACACACACCTGTTCACGCACACACACCTGTTCACACACACACACACATGTTCACCAACACACACGTGTTCACACACACACACGTGTTCACACACACACACGTGGTCTCTCACACACACACACGTGTTCTCACACACGCACACCTGTTCACACACACACACAGCTGTTCACACACACACCTGTTCACACACACACGTGTTCTCACACACACGTGTTCTCACACACACGAGTTCTCACACACACACGTGTTCTCACACACACACACGTTTTCTCACACACACACACATGTTCTCACACACACACACGTGTTCACACACACACACCTGTTCACGCACACACACATGTTCACACACACATCTGTTCACACACACACACACACGTGTTCACACACACACACGCGTTCACACACACACACGTGTTCACACACACACACGTGTCCACACACACACGTGTTCTCACACACACACACACGCGTGTTCTCACACACACATGTACTCACACACACACGTGTTCACACACACACACGTGTTCACACACACACATGTGTTCACACACACACACACGTTCACACACACACACGTTCACACACACACACACGAGTTCACACAAACACACCAGTTCACACACACACGTGTTGACACACACACACACGTGTTCACACACACACACACCTGTTCATGCACACACACATGTTCACACACACACACCTGTTCACACACACACACACGTGTTCACACACACGCGTTCACTCACACACACGTGTTCACACACACACACGTGTTCACACACACACACGTGTTCTCACACACACAGGCGTGTTCTCACACACACATGTTCTCACACACACACGTGTTCTCACACAGACACACACACCTGTTGACGCACAAACACCTGTTCACACAAACAGACACGTGTTCACTAACACACACGTGTTCACACACACACACGTGTTCACACACACACACGTGTTCACTCACACACACACGTTCACACACACACACGTTCACACACACCCACACACACCTGTTCACACACACACACCTGTTCACACACACACACCTGTTCACACACACGTGTTCACACACACACACACCTGTTCACACGCACACACACGTGTTCACACACACACAAGTGTTCACACACACAAACGTGTTCACACACACACCTGTTCACACACACGTGTTCACACACACACCTGTTCAATTACACACCTGTTCACACACACACACGTGTTCTCACACACACGCGCGTGTTCTCACTCACACACACCTGTTCACACACACACACGTGTTTTCACACACACACGTGTTCTCACACACACATGTTCTCACACACACACGTGTTCTCACACAGACACACACACCTGTTTACGCAAACACACCTGTTCACACACACACACACACACATGTTCACCAACACACACGTGTTCACACACACACACGGTTTCACACGCACACACGTGTTCACACACACACGTGTTCACACACGCACACACACGTGGTCTCACACACACACACACCTGTTCACACACACACGTGTTCTCACACGTGTTCTCACACACACACGTGTTCTCACACCCACGTGTTCACACACACACGTGTTCTCACACACACACATGTTTTCTCACACACACACACGTGTTCACACACACACGTGTTCTCACACACACACACGTGTTCACACACACACACCTGTTCACGTACACACACATGTTCACAAAATCACCTGTTCACACACACACACACGTGTTCCCACACACACGCGTTCACACACACACGTGTTCACAGACACACACGTGTTCACACACACACGTGTTCTCACACACGCACGCGTGTTCTCACACACACGTTCTCACACACACACGTGTTCTCACACAGACACACACACCTGTTCACACACACACACCTGTTCACACACACACACACACGTGTTCACCAACACACACGTGTTCACACACGCACACGTGTTCTCACACACACGTGTTCACACACGCACACGTGTTCACACACACACACCTGTTCACATACACACGTTCACATACACACACGTGTTCACACACACACACGTTCACACACACAAGTTCACACCCACACACACCTGTTCACACACACACACACCTGTTCACACACACACACCTGTTCTCACACACACGTGTTCACACACACACACCTGTTCACACGCACACACACGTGTTCACACACACACACGTGTTCTCACACACACACACGTGTTCTCACACACACATGTTCTCACACACACACACGTGTTGTCACACAGACACACACACCTGTTCACGCACACACACCTGTTCACACACACACACATGTTCACCAACACACACGTGTTCACGCACACACACGGGTTCACACACACACACGTGTTCACACACACACGTGTTCACACACGCACACACACGTGGTCTCACACACACACACACGTGTTCTCACACACACATGTTCTCACACACACACACATGTTCACACACAGACACACACAACTGTTCACGCACACACACCTGTTCACACACACACACGTGTTCACACACACACGTGTTCACACACACACACGTTCTCACACACACACACGTTCACACACACACACACATGTTCAAACAAACACACCTGTTCACACACACACACCTGTTCACACACAGACACACACACACGTGTTCACACACACACACGTGTTCACACACAAACACATGTGTTCACACACACACACACGTGGTCTCACACACATACACACGTGTTCTCACACACACATGTGTTCACACACACACATGTGTTCACACACACACTTGTTCACACACACGTGTTCACACACACACACGTGTTCACACACACCTGTTCACACACACACGTTCACATACACACACGTGTTCACACACACACACGTTCACACACACACACGTTCACACACACACACCTGTTCACACACACACATACCTGTTCACACACACACGTGTTCACACACACACACCTGTTCACACGCACACACAAGTGTTCACACACACACGTGTTCACACACACCTGTTCACACACACACATGTTCACACACACACCTGTTCACACACACACCTGTTCACACACACACACGTGTTCTCACACACACACGCGTGTTCTCACACACACACACCTGTTCACACACACACACCTGTTCACACACACACACGTGTTCTCACACACACACGTGTTCACACACACATGTTCTCACACACACACGTGTTCACACACAGACACACACACCTGTTCACGCACACACACCTGTTCACACACACACACACATGTTCACCAACACACACGTGTTCACACACACACACGTGTTCTCACACACACACGTGGTCTCACACACACACACACGTGTTCTCACACACACGCACACCTGTTCACACACACACACAGCTGTTCACACACACACCTGTTCACACACACGTGTTCTCACACACACGAGTTCTCACACACACACGTGTTCTCACACACACACACACGTTTTCTCACACACAAACACATGTTCTCACACACACACACGTGTTCACACACACACACCTGTTCACACACACACACACACGTGTTCACACACACACACGCGTTCACACACACACACGTGTTCACACACACACACGCGTTCACACACACACACGTGTTCACACACACACACACATGTTCACACACACACCTGTTCACACACACACACACGTGTTCACACACACACACGCGTTCACACACACACACGTGTTCACACACACACACGTGTCCACACACACACGTGTTCTCACACACACACACGTGTTCTCACACACACACGCGTGTTCTCACACACACATGTTCTCACACACACACGTGTTCTCTCACACACACACACACGTGTTCACACACACACACACGTGTTCTCACACACACACACGTGTTCACACACAGACTCACACACCTGTTCACGCACACACACCTGTTCACACACACACACACGTGTTCACACACACACGTGTTCACACACACACACGTTCTCACACACACACACACGTTCACACACACACACACGTGTTCAAACAAACACACCTGTTCACACACACACACCTGTTCACACACAAACACATGTGTTCACACACACACGTGTTCACACACACACACGTGTTCACACACACACACGTTTTCTCTCACACACACACGTGTTCTCACACACAGATGTGTTCTCACACACACACACACGAGTTCTCACACACACGTGTTCTCACACACACACGTGTTCTCACACACACACGTTTTCTCACACACACACACGTGTTCACACACACACACACACGTGTTCACATACACACACATGTGTTCACACACAGACACACACACCTGTTCACGCACACACACCTGTTCACACACACTCACCTATTCACACACACACGTGTTCACACACACACACGTGTTCACACACACACACGTGTTCACACACACTCACACGTGTTCACACACACACACACACGTGTTCACACACACACACACGTTCACACACACACACTTGTTCACGTACACACACACGTGTTCACACACACCTGTTCACAATCAGACACACACACACCTGTTAACACACACACACCTGTTCACACACACACACCTGTTCACACACACACACGTGTGTTCTCACACACACACGTGTTCACACACACACACCTGTTCACACACACACACGTTCACATACACACACGTGTTCACACACACACGTTCACACACACACACACGTTCACACACACCCACACACACCTGTTCACACACACACCTGTTCACACACACACACCTGTTCACACACACACGTGTTCACACACACACACACCTGTTCACACGCACACACACGCGTTCACACACACACACGTGCTCACACACACACACACGTGTTCGCACACACACCTGTTCACACACACACACGTGTTCACACAAACACACCTGTTCACACACACACACCTGTTCACACACACACACGCGTGTTCTCACACACACATGTTCTCACACACACACGTGTTCTCACAAAGACACACACACCTATTCACGCACACACACCTGTTCACACACACACACACATGTTCACCAACACACACATGTTCACATACACACACGTGTTCACACACACACGTGTTCAAATACACACACACGTGTTCACACACACACACGTGTTCACACACACACACGTGTTCTCACACACACACGCGTGGTCTCACACACACACACACGTGTTCTCACACACACATGTGTTCACACACACACATGTGTTCACACACACACGTGTTCACACACACACGTGTTCACACACACACACGTGTTCACACACACCTGTTCACACACACACGTTCACATACACACACGTGTTCACACACACACACGTTTTCTCCCACACACACACGTGTTCTCTCACACACACACGTGTTCACATACACACACATGTGTTCACACACAGACACACACACCTGTCCACGCACACACACCTGTTCACACACACACACACCTATTCACACACACACGTGTTCACACACACACACACGTGTTCACACACACACACTTGTTCACACACACACACGTGTTCACACACACACACACACGTTCACACACACACACTTGTTCACGTACACACACACGTGTTCACACACACACCTGTTCACAATCAGACACACACACACCTGTTAACACACACACACCTGTTCACACACACACACCTGTTCACACACACACACGTGTGTTCTCACACACACACGTGTTCACACACACACACCTGTTCACACACACACACGTTCACATACACACACGTGTTCACACACACACGTTCACACACACACACGTTCACACACACCCACACACACCTGTTCACACACACACCTGTTCACACACACACACCTGTTCACACACACACGTGTTCACACACACACACACCTGTTCACACGCACACACACGCGTTCACACACACACACGTGTTCACACACACACAGGTGTTCGCACACACACCTGTTCACACACACACACGTGTTCACACAAACACACCTGTTCACACACACACACCTGTTCACACACACACACGCGTGTTCTCACACACACAAGTTCTCACACACACGTGTTCTCACACAGACACACACACCTGTTCACGCACACACACCTGTTCACACACACACACACATGTTCACCAACACACACATGTTCACACACACACACGTGTTCACACACACACACGTTCACACACACACACGTGTTCACACACACACAACTGTTCACACACACACCTGTTCACACACACACCTGTTCACACACACACATGTTCACACACACACCTGTTCACACACACACGTGTTCACACACACACACACACCTGTTCACACACACTCACACCTGTTCACATACACACACGTGTTCTCACACACAAATGTGTTCACACACACACATGTGTTCACACACACACGTGTTCACACACACACACGTGTTCACACACACACACGTGTTCACACACACCTGTTCACACACACACGTTCACATACACACACGTGTTCACACACACATACGTTCACCAACACACACGTGTTCACACACACACACGGGTTCACACACACACACGTGTTCACACACACACACGTGTTCACACACGCACACACACGTGGTCTCACACACACACACGTGTTCACACACACACACACCTGTTCGCACACACACACACCTGTTCACACACACACACACACCTGTTCACACACACACACGTGTTCTCACACACACACGTGTTCTCACACACACGTGTTCTCGCACACACACACATGTTCTCACACACACACACACGTTTTCTCACACACACACACACGTTTTCTCACACACACACGTGTTCACACACACACACCTGTTCATGCACACACACATGTTCACACACACACACCTGTTCACACACACACGTGTTCACACACACACACACACGTTCACACACACACACACGTGTTCACACACACACGCGCGCGTTCACACACAAACGTGTTCTCACACACACACGCGTGTTCTCACACACACATGTTCTCACACACACACGTATTCTCACACACACACACGTTTTCTGAAACACACACACATGTTCTGACACACACACACACGTGTTCACACACAGACACACACACCTGTTCACGCACACACACCTGTTCACACACACACACACGTGTTCACACACACACATGTGTTCACACACACACACACGTTCACACACACACACACGTTCACACACACACACACGTGTTCACACAAACACACCAGTTCACACACACACCTGTTCACACACACACACACGTTCACACACACACGTGTTGACACACACACACACGTGTTCACACACACACACACACCTGTTCATGCACACACACATGTTTACACACACACACCTGTTCACACACACACACACGTGTTCACAGACACACACGTGTTCACACACACACCTGTTCACGCACACACACCTGTTCACACACACTCACCTATTCACACACACACGTGTTCACACACACACACGTGTTCACACACACACACGTGTTCACACACACTCACACGTGTTCACACACACACACACACGTGTTCACACACACACACACGTTCACACACACACACTTGTTCACGTACACACACACGTGTTCACACACACCTGTTCACAATCAGACACACACACACCTGTTAACACACACACACCTGTTCACACACACACACCTGTTCACACACACACACGTGTGTTCTCACACACACACGTGTTCACACACACACACCTGTTCACACACACACACGTTCACATACACACACGTGTTCACACACACACGTTCACACACACACACACGTTCACACACACCCACACACACCTGTTCACACACACACCTGTTCACACACACACACCTGTTCACACACACACGTGTTCACACACACACACACCTGTTCACACGCACACACACGCGTTCACACACACACACGTGCTCACACACACACACACGTGTTCGCACACACACCTGTTCACACACACACACGTGTTCACACAAACACACCTGTTCACACACACACACCTGTTCACACACACACACGCGTGTTCTCACACACACATGTTCTCACACACACACGTGTTCTCACAAAGACACACACACCTATTCACGCACACACACCTGTTCACACACACACACACATGTTCACCAACACACACATGTTCACATACACACACGTGTTCACACACACACGTGTTCAAATACACACACACGTGTTCACACACACACACGTGTTCACACACACACACGTGTTCTCACACACACACGCGTGGTCTCACACACACACACACGTGTTCTCACACACACATGTGTTCACACACACACATGTGTTCACACACACACGTGTTCACACACACACGTGTTCACACACACACACGTGTTCACACACACCTGTTCACACACACACGTTCACATACACACACGTGTTCACACACACACACGTTTTCTCCCACACACACACGTGTTCTCTCACACACACACGTGTTCACATACACACACATGTGTTCACACACAGACACACACACCTGTCCACGCACACACACCTGTTCACACACACACACACCTATTCACACACACACGTGTTCACACACACACACACGTGTTCACACACACACACTTGTTCACACACACACACGTGTTCACACACACACACACACGTTCACACACACACACTTGTTCACGTACACACACACGTGTTCACACACACACCTGTTCACAATCAGACACACACACACCTGTTAACACACACACACCTGTTCACACACACACACCTGTTCACACACACACACGTGTGTTCTCACACACACACGTGTTCACACACACACACCTGTTCACACACACACACGTTCACATACACACACGTGTTCACACACACACGTTCACACACACACACGTTCACACACACCCACACACACCTGTTCACACACACACCTGTTCACACACACACACCTGTTCACACACACACGTGTTCACACACACACACACCTGTTCACACGCACACACACGCGTTCACACACACACACGTGTTCACACACACACAGGTGTTCGCACACACACCTGTTCACACACACACACGTGTTCACACAAACACACCTGTTCACACACACACACCTGTTCACACACACACACGCGTGTTCTCACACACACAAGTTCTCACACACACGTGTTCTCACACAGACACACACACCTGTTCACGCACACACACCTGTTCACACACACACACACATGTTCACCAACACACACATGTTCACACACACACACGTGTTCACACACACACACGTTCACACACACACACGTGTTCACACACACACAACTGTTCACACACACACCTGTTCACACACACACCTGTTCACACACACACATGTTCACACACACACCTGTTCACACACACACGTGTTCACACACACACACACACCTGTTCACACACACTCACACCTGTTCACATACACACACGTGTTCTCACACACAAATGTGTTCACACACACACATGTGTTCACACACACACGTGTTCACACACACACACGTGTTCACACACACACACGTGTTCACACACACCTGTTCACACACACACGTTCACATACACACACGTGTTCACACACACATACGTTCACCAACACACACGTGTTCACACACACACACGGGTTCACACACACACACGTGTTCACACACACACACGTGTTCACACACGCACACACACGTGGTCTCACACACACACACGTGTTCACACACACACACACCTGTTCGCACACACACACACCTGTTCACACACACACACACACCTGTTCACACACACACACGTGTTCTCACACACACACGTGTTCTCACACACACGTGTTCTCGCACACACACACATGTTCTCACACACACACACACGTTTTCTCACACACACACACACGTTTTCTCACACACACACGTGTTCACACACACACACCTGTTCATGCACACACACATGTTCACACACACACACCTGTTCACACACACACGTGTTCACACACACACACACACGTTCACACACACACACACGTGTTCACACACACACGCGCGCGTTCACACACAAACGTGTTCTCACACACACACGCGTGTTCTCACACACACATGTTCTCACACACACACGTATTCTCACACACACACACGTTTTCTGAAACACACACACATGTTCTGACACACACACACACGTGTTCACACACAGACACACACACCTGTTCACGCACACACACCTGTTCACACACACACACACGTGTTCACACACACACATGTGTTCACACACACACACACGTTCACACACACACACACGTTCACACACACACACACGTGTTCACACAAACACACCAGTTCACACACACACCTGTTCACACACACACACACGTTCACACACACACGTGTTGACACACACACACACGTGTTCACACACACACACACACCTGTTCATGCACACACACATGTTTACACACACACACCTGTTCACACACACACACACGTGTTCACAGACACACACGTGTTCACACACACACGCGCGTTCACACACACACACGTGTTCACACACACACACGTGTTCACACACACACACGTTCACACACACACACTTGTTCACCTACACACACGTTTTCTCACACACACACACGTGTTCTCACACACACACACACGTGTTCACACACAGACACACACACCTGTTCACGCACACACACCTGTTCACACACACACGTGTTCACACACACACACGTGTTCACACACACACACCTGTTCACACACACACCTGTTCACACACAGACAAACACACACCTGTTCACACACACACACATGTTCACACACAGACACCTGTACACACACACACACCTCTTCACACACACACACACACCTGTCCACACACACACCCCTGTCCACACACACACGTGTTCACACACACACGTGTTCACACACACACACCTGTTCACACACACACACACGTGTTCACACACACACACACGGGTTCACACACAGACACACACACACATGTCAACACACACACATACGTGTTCACACACACACACACGGGTTCACACACAGACACACACACCTGTTCTCACACACACACACGTGTTCACACAAACACATCTGTTCACACACAGACCTGTTCACACACAGAAACACACACACGTTCACACACACACACGTGTTCACACACACACACGTGTTCACACACACACGTGTTCACACACACACGTGATCACACACACACACACGTTCACACACACACGTGTTCTCACACACACACGTGTTCTCACACACGTGTTCTCACACACACAAGTGTTCACACACACACACATGTTCACACACACACCTGTTCACACACACGTGTTCACACACACACACACCTGTTCACACACACACCTGTTCACACACACCCACACGTGTTCTCACACACACGCGCGTTTTCTCACACACACACACCTGTTCACACACACACACGTGTTCTCACACACACACGCGTGTTCTCACACACATGTTCTCACACACACACACGTGTTCTCACACAGACACACACACCTGTTCACGCACACACACCTGTTCACACACACACACACATGTTCACCAACACACACGTGTTCACACACACACACGGGTTCACACACACACACGTGTTCATACACACACGTGTTCACACACGCACACACACGTGGTCTCACACACACACACGTGTTCTCACACACACACACCTGTTCACACACACACACACACCTGTTCACACACACACACCTGTTCACACACACACGTGTTCACACACACACACACACACGAGTTCACACACACACACGTGTTCACACACACACGCGCGTTCACACACACACACGTGTTCACACACACACACGTGTTCACACACACACACGTTCACACACACACACTTGTTCACATACACACACACGTTTTCTCACACACACACACGTGTTCTCACACACACACACGTGTTCACACACAGACACACACACCTGTTCACGCACACACACCTTTTCACACACACACACACACACGTGTTCACACACACATGTGTTCTCACACACACACATGTTCAAACACACACACGTTCACACACACACACACGTGTTCACACAAACACACCTGTTGACACACACACCTGTTCACACACAGAAACACACACACGTTCACACACACGTGTTCACACACACACACATGTGTTCAGACACACACGTGTTCACACACACACACGTGTTCACACACACACGTTCACACACACGTGTTCTCACACACACACGTGTTCTCACACACACACACGTGTTCTCACACACATGTGTTCTCACACACACAAGTGTTCTCACACACACACACACGTTTTCTCACACACACACGTGTTCTCACACACACACACACGTGTTCACATACACACACACAGTGTTCACACACAGACACACACACCTGTTCACGCACACACACCTGTTCACACACACACACACCTGTTCACACACACACGTGTTCACACACACACACACGAGTTCACACACATACACGTGTTCACACACACACGCGTTCACACACACACATGTTCACACACACACACGTGTTCACACACACACGTTCACACACACACACTTGTTCACATACACACACACGTGTTCACACACACACCTGTTCACATACAGACACACACACACACCTGTTCAGACACACACACCTGTTCACACACACACACCTGTTCACACACACACACCTGTTCACATACACAGACACCTGTCCACACACACACGTGTCCACACACACGTGTTCACACACACCAGTTCACACACACACACCTGTTCGCACACACACACGTGTTCACACACACACACACACCTGTTCACACACACACGTGTTCACACACACACACACACCAGTTCACACACACACACCTGTTCACACACACATGTATTCACACACACACCTGTTCACACACACACGTTCACATACACACACGTGTTCACACACACACACGTTCACACACACACACCTGTTCACACACACCCACACACACCTGTTCACACACACACGTGTTCACACACACACACCTGTTCACACACACACACCTGTTCACACTCACACACACACACCTGTTCACACACACACACGTGTTCACACACACACACCTGTTCACACACACACACGTGTTCTCACACACACATGCGTGTTCTCACACACACATGTTCTCACACACACACGTGTTCTCACACAGACACACACCGGTTCACGCACACACACCTGTTCACACACACACACATGTTCACCAACACACACGTGTTAACACACACACACGTGTTCACACACACATGTGTTCACTCACACACACACGTGTTCACACACACACACCCTTATTCACTCACACACGTTCACACACACACACGTGTTCACACACACACATCGGTTCACACACACACACCTGTTCACACACACACACATGTTCACACACACACACGTGTTCACACACACACACCTGTTCACACACACTCACACCTGTTCACATACACACACACGTGTTCTCACACACAAACACACGTGTTCTCACACATACACCTGTTCACACACACACACACCTGTTCTCACACACACACACTCGTGTTCTCACACACACACACGTGTTCTCACACACACACGTGTTCTCACACACACGTTTTCACACACACACACACGTGTTTTCATGCACACACACGTGTTCACATACACACACACGTTTTCACACACAGACACACACACCTGTTCACGCAAACGCACCTGTTCACACACACACACACGTTTTCACACACACACACGTGTTCACACACACACACACGTGTTCACACATACACACACGTGTTCACACACACACCTGTTCACACTCACACCTGTTCACACACACACACAAGTGATCACACACTCACCTGTACACTCACACACACACACGTGTTCCCACACACAGACCTGTTCACACACACACGTGTTGTCACACACACACACACGTGTTCACATACACACACACGTTTTCACACACAGACACACACACCTGTTCACGCAAACGCACCTGTTCACACACACACACGTGTTCACACACACACACACACACGTGTTCTCACACACACACATGTGTTCTCACACACACACACGTTTTCTCACACAAACACGTGTTCTCATGCACACACACACGTGTTCACATACACACACACGTTTTCACACACAGACACACACACCTGTTCACGCAAACGCACCTGTTCACACACACACACACGTGTTCACACACACACACGTGTTCACACACACACACACCTGTTCACACACACACACCTGTTCACACACACACCTGTTCACACACACACACAAGTGTTCACACACACACCTGTACACTCACACACACACGTGTTCACACACACAGACCTGTTCACACACACACACACACGTGTTCACACACACACACGTGTTCACACACACACACATTTTCACACACAAACACACACACTTGTTCACACACACACACACACACACGTGTTCACACACACGCACACACACACGTGTTCACACACACACACACGTTGACACACACACAAACGTTCACACACACACACCTGTTCACACACACACACGTGTTCACACACACACACACCTGTTCTCACACACACACACACGTGTTCACACACACACACCTGTTCTCACACACACACACGTGTTCACACACAGACACACACAACTGTTCACGCACACACACCTGTTCACACACACACACACGTGTTCACACACTCACACGTGTTCACACACACACACACGTGTTCACACACAAACACCTGGTCACACACACACCTTTTCGCACACACCTGTTCACACACACACGTGTTCACACACACACGTGTTCACACACACACACGTGTTCACATACACACACACACGTGTTCACACACAGACACACACACCTGTTCACGCACACACACCTGTTCACACACACACACACCTGTTCACACACACACGTGTTCACACACACACACACGAGTTCACACACATACACGTGTTCACACACACACGCGTTCACACACACACATGTTCACACACACACACGTGTTCACACACACACGTTCACACACACACACTTGTTCACATACACACACACGTGTTCACACACACACCTGTTCACATACAGACACACACACACACCTGTTCAGACACACACACCTGTTCACACACACACACCTGTTCACACACACACACCTGTTCACATACACAGACACCTGTCCACACACACACGTGTCCACACACACGTGTTCACACACTCCAGTTCACACACACACACCTGTTCGCACACACACACGTGTTCACACACACACACACACCTGTTCACACACACACGTGTTCACACACACACACACACCAGTTCACACACACACACCTGTTCACACACACATGTATTCACACACACACCTGTTCACACACACACGTTCACATACACACACGTGTTCACACACACACACGTTCACACACACACACCTGTTCACACACACCCACACACACCTGTTCACACACACACGTGTTCACACACACACACCTGTTCACACACACACACCTGTTCACACTCACACACACACACCTGTTCACACACACACACGTGTTCACACACACACACCTGTTCACACACACACACGTGTTCTCACACACACATGCGTGTTCTCACACACACATGTTCTCACACACACACGTGTTCTCACACAGACACACACCGGTTCACGCACACACACCTGTTCACACACACACACATGTTCACCAACACACACGTGTTAACACACACACACGTGTTCACACACACATGTGTTCACTCACACACACACGTGTTCACACACACACACCCTTATTCACTCACACACGTTCACACACACACACGTGTTCACACACACACATCGGTTCACACACACACACCTGTTCACACACACACACATGTTCACACACACACACGTGTTCACACACACACACCTGTTCACACACACTCACACCTGTTCACATACACACACACGTGTTCTCACACACAAACACACGTGTTCTCACACATACACCTGTTCACACACACACACACCTGTTCTCACACACACACACTCGTGTTCTCACACACACACACGTGTTCTCACACACACACGTGTTCTCACACACACGTTTTCACACACACACACACGTGTTTTCATGCACACACACGTGTTCACATACACACACACGTTTTCACACACAGACACACACACCTGTTCACGCAAACGCACCTGTTCACACACACACACACGTTTTCACACACACACACGTGTTCACACACACACACACGTGTTCACACATACACACACGTGTTCACACACACACCTGTTCACACTCACACCTGTTCACACACACACACAAGTGATCACACACTCACCTGTACACTCACACACACACACGTGTTCCCACACACAGACCTGTTCACACACACACGTGTTGTCACACACACACACACGTGTTCACATACACACACACGTTTTCACACACAGACACACACACCTGTTCACGCAAACGCACCTGTTCACACACACACACGTGTTCACACACACACACACACACGTGTTCTCACACACACACATGTGTTCTCACACACACACACGTTTTCTCACACAAACACGTGTTCTCATGCACACACACACGTGTTCACATACACACACACGTTTTCACACACAGACACACACACCTGTTCACGCAAACGCACCTGTTCACACACACACACACGTGTTCACACACACACACGTGTTCACACACACACACACCTGTTCACACACACACACCTGTTCACACACACACCTGTTCACACACACACACAAGTGTTCACACACACACCTGTACACTCACACACACACGTGTTCACACACACAGACCTGTTCACACACACACACACACGTGTTCACACACACACACGTGTTCACACACACACACATTTTCACACACAAACACACACACTTGTTCACACACACACACACACACACGTGTTCACACACACGCACACACACACGTGTTCACACACACACACACGTTGACACACACACAAACGTTCACACACACACACCTGTTCACACACACACACGTGTTCACACACACACACACCTGTTCTCACACACACACACACGTGTTCACACACACACACCTGTTCTCACACACACACACGTGTTCACACACAGACACACACAACTGTTCACGCACACACACCTGTTCACACACACACACACGTGTTCACACACTCACACGTGTTCACACACACACACACGTGTTCACACACAAACACCTGGTCACACACACACCTTTTCGCACACACCTGTTCACACACACACGTGTTCACACACACACGTGTTCACACACACACACGTGTTCACATACACACACACACGTGTTCACACACAGGCACACACACCTGTTCACGCACACACCTGTTCTCACACACACACGTGTTCACACACGCACGTGTTCACACACACACACGTGTTCACACACACACGTGTTCACACACACACCTGTTCACACACACACCTGTTCACACACAGACACCTGTACACACACAAACACACCTCTTCACACATACACACACACCTGTCCACACACACACCCCTGTCCACACACACACGTGTACACACACACACCTGTTCACACACACACGTGTTCACGCACACACACCTGTTCACACACACACACGTGTTCACACACACACAAACACCTGTTCACGCACACGTGTTCACACACACACACCTGTTCACACACAGACACCTGTACACACACACACACCTCTTCACAAATACACACTCCTGTCCACACACACACCCCTGTCCACACACACACGTGTACACACACACACCTGTTCACACACACACACGTGTTCACGCACACACACCTGTTCACACACACACACGTGTTCACACACACACACACCTGTTCACGCACACGTGTTCACTCACACACACACACATTTTCACACACAAACACACACACTTGTTCACACACACACACGTGTTCACACACACGCACACACACACGCGTTCACATACACACATATTCACACACACACACACACACACGTGTTCACACACACACGTTCACACACACACACTTGTTCACACACACACACGTGTTCTCACACACACGTTTTCTCACACACACACACGTGTTTTCATGCACACACACGTGTTCACATACACACACACGTTTTCACACACAGACACACACACCTGTTCACGCAAACGCACCTGTTCACACACACACACGTTTTCACACACACACACGTGTTCACACACACACACACGTGTTCACACATACACACACGTGTTCACACACACACCTGTTCACACTCACACCTGTTCACACACACACACAAGTGATCACACACTCACCTGTACACTCACACACACACACGTGTTCCCACACACAGACCTGTTCACACACACACGTGTTGTCACACACACACACACGTGTTCACATACACACACACGTTTTCACACACAGACACACACACCTGTTCACGCAAACGCACCTGTTCACACACACACACGTGTTCACACACACACACACACGTGTTCTCACACACACACATGTGTTCTCACACACACACACGTTTTCTCACACAAACACGTGTTCTCATGCACACACACACGTGTTCACATACACACACACGTTTTCACACACAGACACACACACCTGTTCACGCAAACGCACCTGTTCACACACACACACACGTGTTCACACACACACACGTGTTCACACACACACACACCTGTTCACACACACACACCTGTTCACACACACACCTGTTCACACACACACACAAGTGTTCACACACACACCTGTACACTCACACACACACGTGTTCACACACACAGACCTGTTCACACACACACACACACGTGTTCACACACACACACGTGTTCACACACACACACATTTTCACACACAAACACACACACTTGTTCACACACACACACACACACACACGTGTTCACACACACGCACACACACACGTGTTCACACACACACACACGTTGACACACACACAAACGTTCACACACACACACCTGTTCACACACACACACGTGTTCACACACACACACACCTGTTCTCACACACACACACACGTGTTCACACACACACACCTGTTCTCACACACACACACGTGTTCACACACAGACACACACAACTGTTCACGCACACACACCTGTTCACACACACACACACGTGTTCACACACACACACGTGTTCACACACACACACACGTGTTCACACACAAACACCTGGTCACACACACACCTTTTCGCACACACCTGTTCACACACACACGTGTTCACACACACACGTGTTCACACACACACACGTGTTCACATACACACACACACACGTGTTCACACACACACACACGTTCACACACACACACTTGTTCACGTACACTCACACACACGTGTTCACACACACACCTGTTCACATACAGACACACACACACCTGTTCACACACACACACCTGTTCACACACACACACACGTGTTCTCACACGCACGTGTTCTCACACACGCACGTGTTCTCACACAGACACACACACCTGTTCACGCACACAAACCTGTTCACACACACACACATGTTCACCAACACACACGTGTTCACACACACACATGTGTTCACACACACACGTGTTCACACACACACGTGTTCACACACACACACGTGTTCACACACATACAGGTGTTCACACACACCTGTTCACACACACACGTTCACACACACACACGTGTTCACACACACCTGTTCACACACACACGTTCACATACACACACGTGTTCACACACACACACACGTTCACACACACACACGTGTTCACACATACCTGTTCACACACACACGTGTTCACACACACACACCTGTTCACACGCACACACAAGTGTTCACACACACACGTGTTCACACACACCTGTTCACACACACACACATGTTCACCAACACACACGTGTTCACACACACACACGTGTTCACACACACACAAACGTGGTCTCACACACACACACGTGTTCTCACACACACACACCTGTTCACACACACACACAGCTGTTCACACACACACCTGTTCACACACACACACGTGTTCTCACACACACGTGTTCTCACACACACGAGTTCTCACACACACACGTGTTCTCACACACACACACGTTTTCTCACACACACACACATGTTCTCACACACACACACGTGTTCACACACACACACACATGTTCACGCACACACACATGTTCACACACACACCTGTTCACACACGCACACACGTGTTCACACACACACACGCGTTCACACACACACACGTGTTCACACACACACACGTGTCCACACACACACGTGTTCTCACACACACACGCGTGTTCTCACACACACATGTTCTCACACACACACGTGTTCTCACACACACACACGTGTTCACACACACACGTGTTCTCACACACACACACGTTTTCACACACAGACACACACACCTGTTCACGCACACACACCTGTTCACACACACACACATTTTCACCAACACACACGTGTTCACACACACACATGTGTTCACACACACATGTGTTCACACACACACGTGTTCACACACACACACGTGTTCACACACACACACGAGTTCACACACACCTGTTCACACACACACGTTCACATACACACACGTGTTCACACACACACACGTTCACACACACACACGTTCACACACACACACCTGTTCACACACACACATACCTGTTCACACACACACGTGTTCACACACACACACCTGTTCACACGCACACACAAGTGTTCACACACACACGTGTTCACACACACCTGTTCACACACACACGTGTTCACACACACACACCTGTACACACACACACCTGTTCACACACACACACGTGTTCTCACACACACACGCGTGTTCTCACACACACACACACCTGTTCACACACACACACCTGTTCACACACACACACACGTGTTCTCACACACACACGTGTTCACAGACACATGTTCTCACACACACACGTGTTCACACACAGACACACACACCGGTTCACGCACAGACACCTGTTCACACACACACATGTTCACCAACACACACGTGTTCACACACACACGTGTTCACACACACACACGTGGTCTCACTCACACACACACAAACACGTGTTCTCACACACACACCTGTTCACGCACACACACCTGTTCACACACACACACATGTTCACACACACACACGTGTTCACACAAACACCTGTGCACACACACACACGTGTTCACACACACACACTCGTTCACACACACACACGTTCACACACACACACCTGTTCACACACACCCACACACACCTGTTCACACACACACACCTGTTCACACACATACATACCTGTTCACACACACACGTGTTCACACACACACACCTGTTCACACGCACACACAAGTGTTCACACACACACGTGTTCACACACACCTGTTCACACACACACACACGTGTTCACACACACACACCTGTTCACACACACACCTGTTCACACACACACGTGTTCTCACACACACACACGTGTTCTCACACACACACACCTGTTCACACACACACACCTGTTCACACACACACACGTGTTCTCACACACACACGTGTCCTCACACAGACACACACACCTGTTAACGCACACACACCTGTTCACACACACACACACATGTTCACCAACACACACGTGTTCACACACACACACCTGTTCACACACACACGTGTTCACACACACACCTGTTCACACACACACCTGTTCACACACACGTGTTCACACACACACAACTGTTCACACACACACACGTGTTCTCACACACACGCGCGTGTTCACACACACACACCTGTTCACACACACACACGTGTTCTCACACAAACACACGTGTTCTCAAACACACATGTTCCCACACACACACGTGTTCTCACACAGACACACACACCTGTTCACGCACACACACCTGTTCACACACACACACACATGTTCACCAACACACATGTGTTCACACACACACACGGGTTCACACACACACACGTGTTCACACAAACACACGGGTTCATACACGCACACACACGTGGTCTCACAGACACACACGTGTTCTCACACACACACACACCTGTTCACACACACACACGTGTTCTCACACGTGTTCTCACACACACACGTGTTCTCCCGCACACGTGTTCTCACACACACACACGTGTTCTCACACACACACACACGTTTTCTCACACACACACACGTGTTCTCACACACACACGTGTTCACACACACACACACCTGTTCACGCACACACATGTTCACACACACACACCTGTTAACACACACACACACACGTGTTCACACACACACACACATTCACACACACACACGTGTTCACACACACACACACACGTGTTCACACACACACACGTGTTCTCACACACACACGCGTGTTCTCACACACACATGTTCTCACACACACACGTGTTCTCACACACACACACACGTGTTCTCACATACACACATCTGTTCATACACAAACACCTGTTCACACACACACACCTGTTCACACACACACACCTGTTCACACACACACCTGTTCACACACACACACAAGTGTTCACACACACACCTGTACACTCACACACACACGTGTTCACACACACAGACCTGTTCACACACACACACACACGTGTTCACACACACACACGTGTTCACACACACACACATTTTCACACACAAACACACACACTTGTTCACACACACACACACACACACGTGTTCACACACACGCACACACACACGTGTTCACACACACACACACGTTGACACACACACAAACGTTCACACACACACACCTGTTCACACACACACACGTGTTCACACACACACACACCTGTTCTCACACACACACACACGTGTTCACACACACACACCTGTTCTCACACACACACACGTGTTCACACACAGACACACACAACTGTTCACGCACACACACCTGTTCACACACACACACACGTGTTCACACACTCACACGTGTTCACACACACACACACGTGTTCACACACAAACACCTGGTCACACACACACCTTTTCGCACACACCTGTTCACACACACACGTGTTCACACACACACGTGTTCACACACACACACGTGTTCACATACACACACACACGTGTTCACACACAGGCACACACACCTGTTCACGCACACACCTGTTCTCACACACACACGTGTTCACACACGCACGTGTTCACACACACACACGTGTTCACACACACACGTGTTCACACACACACCTGTTCACACACACACCTGTTCACACACAGACACCTGTACACACACAAACACACCTCTTCACACATACACACACACCTGTCCACACACACACCCCTGTCCACACACACACGTGTACACACACACACCTGTTCACACACACACGTGTTCACGCACACACACCTGTTCACACACACACACGTGTTCACACACACACAAACACCTGTTCACGCACACGTGTTCACACACACACACCTGTTCACACACAGACACCTGTACACACACACACACCTCTTCACAAATACACACTCCTGTCCACACACACACCCCTGTCCACACACACACGTGTACACACACACACCTGTTCACACACACACACGTGTTCACGCACACACACCTGTTCACACACACACACGTGTTCACACACACACACACCTGTTCACGCACACGTGTTCACTCACACACACACACATTTTCACACACAAACACACACACTTGTTCACACACACACACGTGTTCACACACACGCACACACACACGCGTTCACATACACACATATTCACACACACACACACACACACGTGTTCACACACACACGTTCACACACACACACTTGTTCACACACACACACGTGTTCTCACACACACGTTTTCTCACACACACACACGTGTTTTCATGCACACACACGTGTTCACATACACACACACGTTTTCACACACAGACACACACACCTGTTCACGCAAACGCACCTGTTCACACACACACACGTTTTCACACACACACACGTGTTCACACACACACACACGTGTTCACACATACACACACGTGTTCACACACACACCTGTTCACACTCACACCTGTTCACACACACACACAAGTGATCACACACTCACCTGTACACTCACACACACACACGTGTTCCCACACACAGACCTGTTCACACACACACGTGTTGTCACACACACACACACGTGTTCACATACACACACACGTTTTCACACACAGACACACACACCTGTTCACGCAAACGCACCTGTTCACACACACACACGTGTTCACACACACACACACGTGTTCTCACACACACACATGTGTTCTCACACACACACACGTTTTCTCACACAAACACGTGTTCTCATGCACACACACACGTGTTCACATACACACACACGTTTTCACACACAGACACACACACCTGTTCACGCAAACGCACCTGTTCACACACACACACACGTGTTCACACACACACACGTGTTCACACACACACACACCTGTTCACACACACACACCTGTTCACACACACACCTGTTCACACACACACACAAGTGTTCACACACACACCTGTACACTCACACACACACGTGTTCACACACACAGACCTGTTCACACACACACACACACGTGTTCACACACACACACGTGTTCACACACACACACATTTTCACACACAAACACACACACTTGTTCACACACACACACACACACACGTGTTCACACACACGCACACACACACGTGTTCACACACACACACACGTTGACACACACACAAACGTTCACACACACACACCTGTTCACACACACACACGTGTTCACACACACACACACCTGTTCTCACACACACACACACGTGTTCACACACACACACCTGTTCTCACACACACACACGTGTTCACACACAGACACACACAACTGTTCACGCACACACACCTGTTCACACACACACACACGTGTTCACACACACACACGTGTTCACACACACACACACGTGTTCACACACAAACACCTGGTCACACACACACCTTTTCGCACACACCTGTTCACACACACACGTGTTCACACACACACGTGTTCACACACACACACGTGTTCACATACACACACACACACGTGTTCACACACACACACACGTTCACACACACACACTTGTTCACGTACACTCACACACACGTGTTCACACACACACCTGTTCACATACAGACACACACACACCTGTTCACACACACACACCTGTTCACACACACACACACGTGTTCTCACACGCACGTGTTCTCACACACGCACGTGTTCTCACACAGACACACACACCTGTTCACGCACACAAACCTGTTCACACACACACACATGTTCACCAACACACACGTGTTCACACACACACATGTGTTCACACACACACGTGTTCACACACACACGTGTTCACACACACACACGTGTTCACACACATACAGGTGTTCACACACACCTGTTCACACACACACGTTCACACACACACACGTGTTCACACACACCTGTTCACACACACACGTTCACATACACACACGTGTTCACACACACACACACGTTCACACACACACACGTGTTCACACATACCTGTTCACACACACACGTGTTCACACACACACACCTGTTCACACGCACACACAAGTGTTCACACACACACGTGTTCACACACACCTGTTCACACACACACACACATGTTCACCAACACACACGTGTTCACACACACACACGTGTTCACACACACACAAACGTGGTCTCACACACACACACGTGTTCTCACACACACACACCTGTTCACACACACACACAGCTGTTCACACACACACCTGTTCACACACACACACGTGTTCTCACACACACGTGTTCTCACACACACGAGTTCTCACACACACACGTGTTCTCACACACACACACGTTTTCTCACACACACACACATGTTCTCACACACACACACGTGTTCACACACACACACACATGTTCACGCACACACACATGTTCACACACACACCTGTTCACACACGCACACACGTGTTCACACACACACACGCGTTCACACACACACACGTGTTCACACACACACACGTGTCCACACACACACGTGTTCTCACACACACACGCGTGTTCTCACACACACATGTTCTCACACACACACGTGTTCTCACACACACACACGTGTTCACACACACACACACGTTTTCACACACAGACACACACACCTGTTCACGCACACACACCTGTTCACACACACACACATTTTCACCAACACACACGTGTTCACACACACACATGTGTTCACACACACATGTGTTCACACACACACGTGTTCACACACACACACGTGTTCACACACACACACGAGTTCACACACACCTGTTCACACACACACGTTCACATACACACACGTGTTCACACACACACACGTTCACACACACACACGTTCACACACACACACCTGTTCACACACACACATGCCTGTTCACACACACACGTGTTCACACACACACACCTGTTCACACGCACACACAAGTGTTCACACACACACGTGTTCACACACACCTGTTCACACACACACACCTGTACACACACACACCTGTTCACACACACACACGTGTTCTCACACACACACGCGTGTTCTCACACACACACACACCTGTTCACACACACACACCTGTTCACACACACACACCTGTTCACACACACACACACGTGTTCTCACACACACACGTGTTCACAGACACATGTTCTCACACACACACGTGTTCACACACAGACACACACACCGGTTCACGCACAGACACCTGTTCACACACACACATGTTCACCAACACACACGTGTTCACACACACACGTGTTCACACACACACACGTGGTCTCACTCACACACACACAAACACGTGTTCTCACACACACACCTGTTCACGCACACACACCTGTTCACACACACACACATGTTCACACACACACACGTGTTCACACAAACACCTGTGCACACACACACACGTGTTCACACACACACACTCGTTCACACACACACACGTTCACACACACACACCTGTTCACACACACCCACACACACCTGTTCACACACACACACCTGTTCACACACATACATACCTGTTCACACACACGTGTTCACACACACACACCTGTTCACACGCACACACAAGTGTTCACACACACACGTGTTCACACACACCTGTTCACACACACACACACGTGTTCACACACACACACCTGTTCACACACACACCTGTTCACACACACACGTGTTCTCACACACACACACGTGTTCTCACACACACACACCTGTTCACACACACACACCTGTTCACACACACACACGTGTTCTCACACACACACGTGTCCTCACACAGACACACACACCTGTTAACGCACACACACCTGTTCACACACACACACACATGTTCACCAACACACACGTGTTCACACACACACACCTGTTCACACACACACACACACACACGTGTTCACACACACACACACGTGGTCTCACACACACACGTGTTGTCACACACACACACCTGTTCACACACACATACAGCTGTTCACACACACCTGATCACACACACACACGTGTTCTCACACACACACGTGTTCTCACACACACGTGTTCTCACACACACACACACGTGTTCTCACACACACACACGTTTTCTCACACACACACGTGTTCACACACACACCTGTTCACACACACGTGTTCACACACACACAACTGTTCACACACACACACGTGTTCTCACACACACGCGCGTGTTCACACACACACACCTGTTCACACACACACACGTGTTCTCACACAAACACACGTGTTCTCAAACACACATGTTCCCACACACACACGTGTTCTCACACAGACACACACACCTGTTCACGCACACACACCTGTTCACACACACACACACATGTTCACCAACACACATGTGTTCACACACACACACGGGTTCACACACACACACGTGTTCACACAAACACACGGGTTCATACACGCACACACACGTGGTCTCACAGACACACACGTGTTCTCACACACACACACACCTGTTCACACACACACACGTGTTCTCACACGTGTTCTCACACACACACGTGTTCTCCCGCACACGTGTTCTCACACACACACGTGTTCTCACACACACACACACGTTTTCTCACACACACACACGTGTTCTCACACACACACGTGTTCACACACACACACACCTGTTCACGCACACACATGTTCACACACACACACCTGTTAACACACACACACACACGTGTTCACACACACACACACATTCACACACACACACGTGTTCACACACACACACACACGTGTTCACACACACACACGTGTTCTCACACACACACGCGTGTTCTCACACACACATGTTCTCACACACACACGTGTTCTCACACACACACACACGTGTTCTCACATACACACATCTGTTCATACACAAACACCTGTTCACACACACACACCTGTTCACACACACACGTGTTCACACACACACACCTGTTCACACACACACATGTTCACACACACACGATCACATACACACACGTGTTCACACACACACACACACGTTCAAACACACACACACCTGTTCACACACACACCTGTTCACACACACACGTTCACATACACACACTTGTTCTCACACACACACACACGTGTTCTCACACACACACATCTGTTCATACACAAACACCTGTTCACACACACACACCAGTTCACACACACACGTGTTCACACACACACACCTGTTCACAAACACACACCTGTTCACACACACACGTTCACATACACACACGTGTTCACACACACACACACCTGTTCACACACACCCACACACACCTGTTCACACTCACACGTGTTCACACACACACACGTGTTCTCACATACACACACGTGTTCTCACAAACACGTGTTCTCACACACACACGTGTTCTTACACACACACACGTTTTCTCACACACACACGTGTTCTCACACACACACACGTGTTCACATACACACACATGTGTTCACACACAGACACACACACCTGTTCACGCACACACACCTGTTCACACACACACACCTGTTCACACACACACGTGTTCACACACACACGTGTTCACACACACACACACACACGTGTTCACACACACACACACGTTCACACACACACACTTGTTCACGTACACACACACACACGTGTTCACACACACACCTGTTCACATACAGACACACACACACCTGTTCACACACACACACCTGTTCACACACACACACACGTGTTCTCACACGCACGTGTTCTCACACACGCACGTGTTCTCACACAGACACACACACCTGTTCACGCACACAAACCTGTTCACACACACACACATGTTCACCAACACACACGTGTTCACACACACACATGTGTTCACACACACACATGTGTTCACACACACACGTGTTCACACACACACACGTGTTCACACACACCTGTTCACACACACACGTTCACATACACACACGTGTTCACACACACACACACACGTTCACACACACACACGTTCACACACACACCTGTTCACACACACACATACCTGTTCATACACACACGTGTTCACACACACACACCTGTTCACACGCACACACAAGTGTTCACACACACGTGTTCACACACACCTGTTCACACGCACACACATGTTCACACACACACACCTGTTCACACACACACCTGTTCACACACACACACGTGTTCTCACACACACACGCGTGTTCTCACACACACACACACACCTGTTCACACACACACACCTGTTCACACACACACACGTGTTCTCACACACACACGTGTTCACACACACCTGTTCACACACACACGTTCACATACACACACGTGTTCACACACACACACACGTTCACACACACACACGTGTTCACACATACCTGTTCACACACACACGTGTTCACACACACACACCTGTTCACACGCACTCACAAGTGTTCACACACACACGTGTTCACACACACCTGTTCACACACACACACACATGTTCACCAACACACACGTGTTCACACACACACACGAGTTCTCACACACACACGTGTTCTCACACACACACACGTTTTCTCACACACACACACATGTTCTCACACACACACACGTGTTCACACACACACACACATGTTCACGCACACACACATGTTCACACACACACCTGTTCACACACGCACACACGTGTTCACACACACACACGCGTTCACACACACACACGTGTTCACACACACACACGTGTCCACACACACACGTGTTCTCACACACACACGCGTGTTCTCACACACACATGTTCTCACACACACACGTGTTCTCACACACACACACGTGTTCACACACACACACACGTTTTCACACACAGACACACACACCTGTTCACGCACACACACCTGTTCACACACACACACATTTTCACCAACACACACGTGTTCACACACACACATGTGTTCACACACACATGTGTTCACACACACACGTGTTCACACACACACACGTGTTCACACACACACACGAGTTCACACACACCTGTTCACACACACACGTTCACATACACACACGTGTTCACACACACACACGTTCACACACACACACGTTCACACACACACACCTGTTCACACACACACATGCCTGTTCACACACACACGTGTTCACACACACACACCTGTTCACACGCACACACAAGTGTTCACACACACACGTGTTCACACACACCTGTTCACACACACACACCTGTACACACACACACCTGTTCACACACACACACGTGTTCTCACACACACACGCGTGTTCTCACACACACACACACCTGTTCACACACACACACCTGTTCACACACACACACCTGTTCACACACACACACACGTGTTCTCACACACACACGTGTTCACAGACACATGTTCTCACACACACACGTGTTCACACACAGACACACACACCGGTTCACGCACAGACACCTGTTCACACACACACATGTTCACCAACACACACGTGTTCACACACACACGTGTTCACACACACACACGTGGTCTCACTCACACACACACAAACACGTGTTCTCACACACACACCTGTTCACGCACACACACCTGTTCACACACACACACATGTTCACACACACACACGTGTTCACACAAACACCTGTGCACACACACACACGTGTTCACACACACACACTCGTTCACACACACACACGTTCACACACACACACCTGTTCACACACACCCACACACACCTGTTCACACACACACACCTGTTCACACACATACATACCTGTTCACACACACGTGTTCACACACACACACCTGTTCACACGCACACACAAGTGTTCACACACACACGTGTTCACACACACCTGTTCACACACACACACACGTGTTCACACACACACACCTGTTCACACACACACCTGTTCACACACACACGTGTTCTCACACACACACACGTGTTCTCACACACACACACCTGTTCACACACACACACCTGTTCACACACACACACGTGTTCTCACACACACACGTGTCCTCACACAGACACACACACCTGTTAACGCACACACACCTGTTCACACACACACACACATGTTCACCAACACACACGTGTTCACACACACACACCTGTTCACACACACACACACACACACGTGTTCACACACACACACACGTGGTCTCACACACACACGTGTTGTCACACACACACACCTGTTCACACACACATACAGCTGTTCACACACACCTGATCACACACACACACGTGTTCTCACACACACACGTGTTCTCACACACACGTGTTCTCACACACACACACACGTGTTCTCACACACACACACGTTTTCTCACACACACACGTGTTCACACACACACCTGTTCACACACACGTGTTCACACACACACAACTGTTCACACACACACACGTGTTCTCACACACACGCGCGTGTTCACACACACACACCTGTTCACACACACACACGTGTTCTCACACAAACACACGTGTTCTCAAACACACATGTTCCCACACACACACGTGTTCTCACACAGACACACACACCTGTTCACGCACACACACCTGTTCACACACACACACACATGTTCACCAACACACATGTGTTCACACACACACACGGGTTCACACACACACACGTGTTCACACAAACACACGGGTTCATACACGCACACACACGTGGTCTCACAGACACACACGTGTTCTCACACACACACACACCTGTTCACACACACACACGTGTTCTCACACGTGTTCTCACACACACACGTGTTCTCCCGCACACGTGTTCTCACACACACACGTGTTCTCACACACACACACACGTTTTCTCACACACACACACGTGTTCTCACACACACACGTGTTCACACACACACACACCTGTTCACGCACACACATGTTCACACACACACACCTGTTAACACACACACACACACGTGTTCACACACACACACACATTCACACACACACACGTGTTCACACACACACACACACGTGTTCACACACACACACGTGTTCTCACACACACACGCGTGTTCTCACACACACATGTTCTCACACACACACGTGTTCTCACACACACACACACGTGTTCTCACATACACACATCTGTTCATACACAAACACCTGTTCACACACACACACCTGTTCACACACACACGTGTTCACACACACACACCTGTTCACACACACACATGTTCACACACACACGATCACATACACACACGTGTTCACACACACACACACACGTTCAAACACACACACACCTGTTCACACACACACCTGTTCACACACACACGTTCACATACACACACTTGTTCTCACACACACACACACGTGTTCTCACACACACACATCTGTTCATACACAAACACCTGTTCACACACACACACCAGTTCACACACACACGTGTTCACACACACACACCTGTTCACAAACACACACCTGTTCACACACACACGTTCACATACACACACGTGTTCACACACACACACACCTGTTCACACACACCCACACACACCTGTTCACACTCACACGTGTTCACACACACACACGTGTTCTCACATACACACACGTGTTCTCACAAACACGTGTTCTCACACACACACGTGTTCTTACACACACACACGTTTTCTCACACACACACGTGTTCTCACACACACACACGTGTTCACATACACACACATGTGTTCACACACAGACACACACACCTGTTCACGCACACACACCTGTTCACACACACACACCTGTTCACACACACACGTGTTCACACACACACGTGTTCACACACACACACACACACGTGTTCACACACACACACACGTTCACACACACACACTTGTTCACGTACACACACACACACGTGTTCACACACACACCTGTTCACATACAGACACACACACACCTGTTCACACACACACACCTGTTCACACACACACACACGTGTTCTCACACGCACGTGTTCTCACACACGCACGTGTTCTCACACAGACACACACACCTGTTCACGCACACAAACCTGTTCACACACACACACATGTTCACCAACACACACGTGTTCACACACACACATGTGTTCACACACACACATGTGTTCACACACACACGTGTTCACACACACACACGTGTTCACACACACCTGTTCACACACACACGTTCACATACACACACGTGTTCACACACACACACACACGTTCACACACACACACGTTCACACACACACCTGTTCACACACACACATACCTGTTCATACACACACGTGTTCACACACACACACCTGTTCACACGCACACACAAGTGTTCACACACACGTGTTCACACACACCTGTTCACACGCACACACATGTTCACACACACACACCTGTTCACACACACACCTGTTCACACACACACACGTGTTCTCACACACACACGCGTGTTCTCACACACACACACACACCTGTTCACACACACACACCTGTTCACACACACACACGTGTTCTCACACACACACGTGTTCACACACACCTGTTCACACACACACGTTCACATACACACACGTGTTCACACACACACACACGTTCACACACACACACGTGTTCACACATACCTGTTCACACACACACGTGTTCACACACACACACCTGTTCACACGCACTCACAAGTGTTCACACACACACGTGTTCACACACACCTGTTCACACACACACACACATGTTCACCAACACACACGTGTTCACACACACACACGTGTTCACACACACACAAACGTGGTCTCACACACACACACACGTGTTCTCACACACACACACCTGTTCACACACACACACAGCTGTTCACACACACACCTGTTCACACACACACACGTGTTCTCACACACACGTGTTCTCACACACACGAGTTCTCACACACACACGTGTTCTCACACACACACACACGTTTTCTCACACACACACACATGTTCTCACACACACACACGTGTTCACACACACACACACATGTTCACGCACACACACATGTTCACACACACAACTGTTCACACACGCACACACGTGTTCACACACACACACGCGTTCACACACACACACGTGTTCACACACACACACGTGTCCACACACACACGTGTTCTCACACACACACGCGTGTTCTCACAAACACATGTTCTCACACACACACGTGTTCTCACACACACACACGTGTTCACACACACACACCTGTTCACACACACACACCTGTTCACACACACACACGTGTTCTCACACACACACGTGTTCACACACACCTGTTCACACACACACGTTCACATACACACACGTGTTCACACACACACACACGTTCACACACACACACGTGTTCACACATACCTGTTCACACACACACGTGTTCACACACACACACCTGTTCACACGCACTCACAAGTGTTCACACACACACGTGTTCACACACACCTGTTCACACACACACACACATGTTCACCAACACACACGTGTTCACACACACACACGTGTTCACACACACACAAACGTGGTCTCACACACACACACACGTGTTCTCACACACACACACCTGTTCACACACACACACAGCTGTTCACACACACACCTGTTCACACACACACACGTGTTCTCACACACACGTGTTCTCACACACACGAGTTCTCACACACACACGTGTTCTCACACACACACACACGTTTTCTCACACACACACACATGTTCTCACACACACACACGTGTTCACACACACACACACATGTTCACGCACACACACATGTTCACACACACAACTGTTCACACACGCACACACGTGTTCACACACACACACGCGTTCACACACACACACGTGTTCACACACACACACGTGTCCACACACACACGTGTTCTCACACACACACGCGTGTTCTCACAAACACATGTTCTCACACACACACGTGTTCTCACACACACACACGTGTTCACACACACACACGTGTTCTCACACACACACACGTTTTCACACACAGACACACACACCTGTTCACGCACACACACCTGTTCACACACACACACATTTTCACCAACACACACGTGTTCACACACACACATGTGTTCACACACACACATGTGTTCACACACACACGTGTTCACACACACACACGTGTTCACACACACACACGAGTTCACACACACCTGTTCACACACACACGTTCACATACACACACGTGTTCACACACACACACGTTCACACACACACACGTTCACACACACACACCTGTTCACACACACACATACCTGTTCACACACACACGTGTTCACACACACACACCTGTTCACACGCACACACAAGTGTTCACACACACACGTGTTCACACACACCTGTTCACACACACACGTGTTCACACACACACACCTGTACACACACACACCTGTTCACACACTCACACGTGTTCTCACACACACACGCGTGTTCTCACACACACACACACCTGTTCACACACACACACCTGTTCACACACACACACACGTGTTCTCACACACACACGTGTTCACAGACACATGTTCTCACACACACACGTGTTCACACACAGACACACACACCTGTTCACGCACAGACACCTGTTCACACACACACATGTTCACCAACACACACGTGTTCACACACACACGTGTTCACACACACACACGTGGTCTCACACACACACACACACGTGTTCTCACACACACACCTGTTCACGCACACACACCTGTTCACACACACACACATGTTCACACACACACACGTGTTCACACAAACACCTGTGCACACACACACACGTGTTCACACACACACACTCGTTCACACACACACACGTTCACACACACACACCTGTTCACACACACCCACACACACCTGTTCACACACACACACCTGTTCACACACATACATACCTGTTCACACACACACGTGTTCACACACACACACCTGTTCACACGCACACACAAGTGTTCACACACACACGTGTTCACACACACCTGTTCACACACACACACACGTGTTCACACACACACACCTGTTCACACACACACCTGTTCACACACACACGTGTTCTCACACACACACACGTGTTCTCACACACACACACCTGTTCACACACACACACCTGTTCACACACACACACGTGTTCTCACACACACACGTGTCCTCACACAGACACACACACCTGTTCACGCACACACACCTGTTCACACACACACACACATGTTCACCAACACACACGTGTTCACACACACACACCTGTTCACACACACACACACACACGTGTTCACACACACACACACGTGGTCTCACACACACACACACGTGTTCTCACACACACACACCTGTTCACACACACATACAGCTGTTCACACACACCTGATCACACACACACACGTGTTCTCACACACACACGTGTTCTCACACACACGTGTTCTCACACACACACACACGTGTTCTCACACACACACACGTTTTCTCACACACACACGTGTTCACACACACACCTGTTCACACACACGTGTTCACACACACACAACTGTTCACACACACACACGTGTTCTCACACACACGCGCGTGTTCACACACACACACCTGTTCACACACACACACGTGTTCTCACACAAACACACGTGTTCTCAAACACACATGTTCCCACACACACACGTGTTCTCACACAGACACACACACCTGTTCACGCACACACACCTGTTCACTCACACACACACACATGTTCACCAACACACATGTGTTCACACACACACACGGGTTCACACACACACACGTGTTCACACAAACACACGTGTTCATACACGCACACACACGTGGTCTCACAGACACACACGTGTTCTCACACACACACACACCTGTTCACACACACACACGTGTTCTCACACGTGTTCTCACACACACACGTGTTCTCACGCACACGTGTTCTCACACACACACGTGTTCTCACACACACACACACGTTTTCTCACACACACACACGTGTTCTCACACACACGTGTTCACACACACACACACCTGTTCACGCACACACATGTTCACACACACACACCTGTTAACACACACACACACACATTCACACACACACACGTGTTCACACACACACACACGTGTTCACACACACACACGTGTTCTCACACACACACGCGTGTTCTCACACACACATGTTCTCACACACACACGTGTTCTCACAGACACACACACGTGTTCTCACATACACACATCTGTTCATACACAAACACCTGTTCACACACACACACACCTGTTCACACACACACGTGTTCACACACACACACCTGTTCACACACACACATGTTCACACACACACGATCACATACACACACGTGTTCACACACACACACACGTTCAAACACACTCACACCTGTTCACACACACACCTGTTCACACACACACGTTCACATACACACACTTGTTCTCACACACACACACACGTGTTCTCACACACACACATCTGTTCATACACAAACACCTGTTCACACACACACACCAGTTCACACACACACGTGTTCACACACACACACCTGTTCACAAACACACACCTGTTCACACACACACGTTCACATACACACACGTGTTCACACACACACACACCTGTTCACACACACCCACACACACCTGTTCACACTCACACGTGTTCACACACACACACGTGTTCTCACATACACACACGTGTTCTCACAAACACGTGTTCTCACACACACACGTGTTCTTACACACACACACGTTTTCTCACACACACACGTGTTCTCACACACACACACGTGTTCACATACACACACATGTGTTCACACACAGACACACACACCTGTTCACGCACACACACCTGTTCACACACACACACCTGTTCACACACACACGTGTTCACACACACACGTGTTCACACACACACACACACACGTGTTCACACACACACACACGTTCACACACACACACTTGTTCACGTACACACACACACACGTGTTCACACACACACCTGTTCACATACAGACACACACACACCTGTTCACACACACACACCTGTTCACACACACACACACGTGTTCTCACACGCACGTGTTCTCACACACGCACGTGTTCTCACACAGACACACACACCTGTTCACGCACACACAACTGTTCACACACACACACATGTTCACCAACACACACGTGTTCACACACACACATGTGTTCACACACACACATGTGTTCACACACACACGTGTTCACACACACACACGTGTTCACACACACCTGTTCACACACACACGTTCACATACACACACGTGTTCACACACACACACACACGTTCACACACACACACGTTCACACACACACCTGTTCACACACACACATACCTGTTCATACACACACGTGTTGACACACACACACCTGTTCACACGCACACACAAGTGTTCACACACACGTGTTCACACACACCTGTTCACACGCACACACGTGTTCACACACACACACCTGTTCACACACACACCTGTTCACACACACACACGTGTTCTCACACACACACGCGTGTTCTCACACACACACACACACCTGTTCACATACACACACCTGTTCACACACACACACGTGTTCTCACACACACACGTGTTCACACACATGTTCTCACACACACACGTGTTCACACACAGAAACACACACCTGTTCACGCACACACACCTGTTCACACACACACACACATGTTCACCAACACACACGTGTTCACACACACACACGTGTTCACACACACACACGTGGTCTCTCACACACACACACGTGTTCTCACACACGCACACCTGTTCACACACACACACAGCTGTTCACACACACACCTGTTCACACACACACGTGTTCTCACACACACGTGTTCTCACACACACGAGTTCTCACACACACACGTGTTCTCACACACACACACGTTTTCTCACACACACACACATGTTCTCACACACACACACGTGTTCACACACACACACCTGTTCACGCACACACACATGTTCACACACACATCTGTTCACACACACACACACGTGTTCACACACACACACGCGTTCACACACACACACGTGTTCACACACACACGTGTCCACACACACACGTGTTCTCACACACACACGTGTTCTCACACGTGTTCTCACACACACACGTGTTCTCCCGCACACGTGTTCTCACACACACACACGTGTTCTCACACACACACACACGTTTTCTCACACACACACACGTGTTCTCACACACACACGTGTTCACACACACACACACCTGTTCACGCACACACATGTTCACACACACACACCTGTTAACACACACACACACACGTGTTCACACACACACACACATTCACACACACACACGTGTTCACACACACACACACACGTGTTCACACACACACACGTGTTCTCACACACACACGCGTGTTCTCACACACACATGTTCTCACACACACACGTGTTCTCACACACACACACACGTGTTCTCACATACACACATCTGTTCATACACAAACACCTGTTCACACACACACACCTGTTCACACACACACGTGTTCACACACACACACCTGTTCACACACACACATGTTCACACACACACGATCACATACACACACGTGTTCACACACACACACACACGTTCAAACACACACACACCTGTTCACACACACACCTGTTCACACACACACGTTCACATACACACACTTGTTCTCACACACACACACACGTGTTCTCACACACACACATCTGTTCATACACAAACACCTGTTCACACACACACACCAGTTCACACACACACGTGTTCACACACACACACCTGTTCACAAACACACACCTGTTCACACACACACGTTCACATACACACACGTGTTCACACACACACACACCTGTTCACACACACCCACACACACCTGTTCACACTCACACGTGTTCACACACACACACGTGTTCTCACATACACACACGTGTTCACACACACACACACACGTTCACACACACACACGTTCACACACACACCTGTTCACACACACACATACCTGTTCATACACACACGTGTTCACACACACACACCTGTTCACACGCACACACAAGTGTTCACACACACGTGTTCACACACACCTGTTCACACGCACACACATGTTCACACACACACACCTGTTCACACACACACCTGTTCACACACACACACGTGTTCTCACACACACACGCGTGTTCTCACACACACACACACACCTGTTCACACACACACACCTGTTCACACACACACACGTGTTCTCACACACACACGTGTTCACACACACCTGTTCACACACACACGTTCACATACACACACGTGTTCACACACACACACACGTTCACACACACACACGTGTTCACACATACCTGTTCACACACACACGTGTTCACACACACACACCTGTTCACACGCACTCACAAGTGTTCACACACACACGTGTTCACACACACCTGTTCACACACACACACACATGTTCACCAACACACACGTGTTCACACACACACACGTGTTCACACACACACAAACGTGGTCTCACACACACACACACGTGTTCTCACACACACACACCTGTTCACACACACACACAGCTGTTCACACACACACCTGTTCACACACACACACGTGTTCTCACACACACGTGTTCTCACACACACGAGTTCTCACACACACACGTGTTCTCACACACACACACACGTTTTCTCACACACACACACATGTTCTCACACACACACACGTGTTCACACACACACACACATGTTCACGCACACACACATGTTCACACACACAACTGTTCACACACGCACACATGTTCAAACAAACACACCTGTTCACACACACACACCTGTTCACACACAGACACACACACACGTGTTCACACACACACACGTGTTCACACACAAACACATGTGTTCACACACACACACACGTGGTCTCACACACGTACACACGTGTTCTCACACACACATGTGTTCACACACACACATGTGTTCACACACACACGTGTTCACACACACGTGTTCACACACACACACGTGTTCACACACACCTGTTCACACACACACGTTCACATACACACACGTGTTCACACACACACACGTTCACACACACACACGTTCACACACACACACCTGTTCACACACACACATACCTGTTCACACACACACGTGTTCACACACACACACCTGTTCACACGCACACACAAGTGTTCACACACACACGTGTTCACACACACCTGTTCACACACACACATGTTCACACACACACCTGTTCACACACACACCTGTTCACACACACACACGTGTTCTCACACACACACGCGTGTTCTCACACACACACACCTGTTCACACACACACACCTGTTCACACACACACACGTGTTCTCACACACACACGTGTTCACACACACATGTTCTCACACACACACGTGTTCACACACAGACACACACACCTGTTCACGCACACACACCTGTTCACACACACACACACATGTTCACCAACACACACGTGTTCACACACACACACGTGTTCTCACACACACACGTGGTCTCACACACACACACACGTGTTCTCACACACACGCACACCTGTTCACACACACACACAGCTGTTCACACACACACCTGTTCACACACACGTGTTCTCACACACACGAGTTCTCACACACACACGTGTTCTCACACACACACACACGTTTTCTCACACACACACACATGTTCTCACACACACACACGTGTTCACACACACACACCTGTTCACACACACACACGTGTTCACACACACACACGCGTTCACACACACACACGTGTTCACACACACACACGCGTTCACACACACACACGTGTTCACACACACACACACATGTTCACACACACACCTGTTCACACACACACACACGTGTTCACACACACACACGCGTTCACACACACACACGTGTTCACACACACACACGTGTCCACACACACACGTGTTCTCACACACACACGTGTTCTCACACACACACGCGTGTTCTCACACACACATGTTCTCACACACACACGTGTTCTCTCACACACACACACACGTGTTCACACACACACACACGTGTTCTCACACACACACACGTGTTCACACACAGACTCACACACCTGTTCACGCACACACACCTGTTCACACACACACACACGTGTTCACACACACATGTGTTCACACACACACACGTTCTCACACACACACACACGTTCACACACACACACACGTGTTCAAACAAACACACCTGTTCACACACACACACCTGTTCACACACAAACACATGTGTTCACACACACACGTGTTCACACACACACACGTGTTCACACACACACACGTTTTCTCTCACACACACACGTGTTCTCACACACAGATGTGTTCTCACACACACACACGAGTTCTCACACACACGTGTTCTCACACACACACGTGTTCTCACACACACACGTTTTCTCACACACACACACGTGTTCACACACACACACACACGTGTTCACATACACACACATGTGTTCACACACAGACACACACACCTGTTCACGCACACACACCTGTTCACACACACTCACCTATTCACACACACACGTGTTCACACACACACACGTGTTCACACACACACACGTGTTCACACACACTCACACGTGTTCACACACACACACACACGTGTTCACACACACACACACGTTCACACACACACACTTGTTCACGTACACACACACGTGTTCACACACACCTGTTCACAATCAGACACACACACACCTGTTAACACACACACACCTGTTCACACACACACACCTGTTCACACACACACACGTGTGTTCTCACACACACACGTGTTCACACACACACACCTGTTCACACACACACACGTTCACATACACACACGTGTTCACACACACACGTTCACACACACACACACGTTCACACACACCCACACACACCTGTTCACACACACACCTGTTCACACACACACACCTGTTCACACACACACGTGTTCACACACACACACACCTGTTCACACGCACACACACGCGTTCACACACACACACGTGCTCACACACACACACGTGTTCGCACACACACCTGTTCACACACACACACGTGTTCACACAAACACACCTGTTCACACACACACACACCTGTTCACACACACACACGCGTGTTCTCACACACACATGTTCTCACACACACACGTGTTCTCACAAAGACACACACACCTATTCACGCACACACACCTGTTCACACACACACACACATGTTCACCAACACACACATGTTCACACACACACACGTGTTCACACACACACGTGTTCAAATACACACACACGTGTTCACACACACACACGTGTTCACACACACACACGTGTTCTCACACACACACGCGTGGTCTCACACACACACACACGTGTTCTCACACACACATGTGTTCACACACACACACGTGTTCACACACACACGTGTTCACACACACACACGTGTTCACACACACCTGTTCACACACACACGTTCACATACACACACGTGTTCACACACACACACGTTTTCTCCCACACACACACGTGTTCTCTCACACACACACGTGTTCACATACACACACATGTGTTCACACACAGACACACACACCTGTCCACGCACACACACCTGTTCACACACACACACACCTATTCACACACACACGTGTTCACACACACACACACGTGTTCACACACACACACTTGTTCACACACACACACACGTGTTCACACACACACACACACGTTCACACACACACACTTGTTCACGTACACACACACGTGTTCACACACACACCTGTTCACAATCAGACACACACACACCTGTTAACACACACACACCTGTTCCCACACACACACCTGTTCACACACACACACGTGTGTTCTCACACACACACGTGTTCACACACACACACCTGTTCACACACACACACGTTCACATACACACACGTGTTCACACACACACGTTCACACACACACACGTTCACACACACCCACACACACCTGTTCACACACACACCTGTTCACACACACACACCTGTTCACACACACACGTGTTCACACACACACACACCTGTTCACACGCACACACACGCGTTCACACACACACACGTGTTCACACACACACAGGTGTTCGCACACACACCTGTTCACACACACACACGTGTTCACACAAACACACCTGTTCACACACACACACCTGTTCACACACACACACGCGTGTTCTCACACACACAAGTTCTCACACACACACGTGTTCTCACACAGACACACACACCTGTTCACGCACACACACCTGTTCACACACACACACACATGTTCACCAACACACACATGTTCACACACACACACGTGTTAACACACACACACGTTCACACACACACACGTGTTCACACACACACAACTGTTCACACACACACCTGTTCACACACACACCTGTTCACACACACACATGTTCACACACACACCTGTTCACACACACACGTGTTCACACACACACACACACCTGTTCACACACACTCACACCTGTTCACATACACACACGTGTTCTCACACACAAATGTGTTCACACACACACATGTGTTCACACACACACGTGTTCACACACACACACGTGTTCACACACACACACGTGTTCATACACACCTGTTCACACACACACGTTCACATACACACACGTGTTCACACACACATACGTTCACCAACACACACGTGTTCACACACACACACGGGTTCACACACACACACGTGTTCACACACACACACGTGTTCACACACGCACACACACGTGGTCTCACACACACACACGTGTTCACACACACACACACCTGTTCGCACACACACACACCTGTTCACACACACACACACACCTGTTCACACACACACACGTGTTCTCACACACACACGTGTTCTCACACACACGTGTTCTCGCACACACACACATGTTCTCACACACACACACACGTTTTCTCACACACACACACACGTTTTCTCACACACACACGTGTTCACACACACACACCTGTTCATGCACACACACATGTTCACACACACACACCTGTTCACACACACACGTGTTCACACACACACACACACGTTCACACACACGCACACGTGTTCACACACACACGCGCGCGTTCACACACACACGTGTTCTCACACACACACGCGTGTTCTCACACACACATGTTCTCACACACACACGTAATCTCACACACACACACGTTTTCTGAAACACACACACATGTTCTGACACACACACACACGTGTTCACACACAGACACACACACCTGTTCACGCACACACACCTGTTCACACACACACACACGTGTTCACACACACACATGTGTTCACACACACACACGTTCACACACACACACACGTTCACACACACACACACGTGTTCACACAAACACACCAGTTCACACACACACCTGTTCACACACACACACACGTTCACACACACACGTGTTGACACACACACACACGTGTTCACACACACACACACACCTGTTCATGCACACACACATGTTTACACACACACACCTGTTCACACACACACACACGTGTTCACAGACACACACGTGTTCACACACACACGTGTTCTCACACACGCACGCGTGTTCTCACACACACGTTCTCACACACACACGTGTTCTCACACAGACACACACACCTGTTCACGCACACACACCTGTTCACACACACACACACGTGTTCTCACACACGTGTTCACACACACACGTGTTCACACACACACACCTGTTCACATACACACGTTCACATACACACACGTGTTCACACACACACGTTCACACACACACACCTGTTCACACACACCCACACACAGCTGTTCACACACACACACACACCTGTTCACACACACACACACCGGTTCACACACACACACACACCGGTTCACACACACACACCGATTCACACACACACACCTGTTCACACACACACACCTGTTCACACACACACACACACGTGTTCACACACACGTGTTCACACACACACGTGTTCACACACACACATGTTCACACACACACATGTGTTCACACACACGTGTTCACACACACACATGTTAACACACACCCGTTCACATACACACATGTGTTCACATACACACGTTCACACACACACATTCACACACACACACGTGTTCACACACACACACACGTGTGCACACACAAACACACACACACGTTCACACACACACGTGTTCATACAAATTCACGTGTTCACACACACACGTGTTCACACACACACCTGTTCACACACACACACCCCTGTTCACACACACACACTTGTCCACACATGCACACACACACGTGTTCTCACACACACACACGTGTCCACACGCACACACACGTGTTCACACACACACGTGTTCACACACACACACCTGTTTGCACACACATACACGTGTTCACACACACACACACACAAGCGTTCACACACACACACGCGTTCACACACACACACCTGTTTACACACACACACCTGTTCACACACACACACATTTGTTCACACACACACACGTGTTCACACACACACCTGTTCACACACACACACGTGTTCTCACACACACACGTGTTCACACACACACACCTGTTCACACACACACGTGTTCACACACACACACGTGTTCACACACAAACACACACGTTCACACTCACACACACATGTTCACACACACACGCACACACACACATGTTCACACACACGCACACACGTGTTCACACACGCACGCACACACGTGTTCTCACACACACACACGTGTCCACACACGTGTTCACACACACACGTTGTCACACACACACACACGTTCACACACACACACACACACACGTGTTCACACACACACACACACACGTGTTCACACACACACACACCTGTTCACACACACACACGTGTTCACAAACACACACCTGTTCACACACACACAAGTGTTCACTCACACACACACGTGTTCACACACACACACACACAGACACACACGTATTCACACACACACACACACCGGTTCACACACACACACACACACACACACACACCGGTTCACACACACACACACTGATTCACACACACACACCTGTTCACACACACACACCTGTTCACACACACACACACACGTGTTCACACACACACACATGTTCACACACACACGTGTTCACACACACACACGTGTTCTCACACAGACACACACACCTGTTGACGCACAAACACCTGTTCACACACACACACACGTGTTCACTAACACACACGTGTTCACACACACACGTGTTCACACACACACACGTGTTCACTCACACACACACGTTCACACACACACACGTTCACACACACCCACACACACCTGTTCACACACACACACCTGTTCACACACACACACCTGTTCACACACACGTGTTCACACACACACACCTGTTCACACGCACACACACGTGTTCACACACACACAAGTGTTCACACACACAAACGTGTTCACACACACACCTGTTCACACACACGTGTTCACACACACACCTGTTCAATTACACACCTGTTCACACACACACACGTGTTCTCACACACACGCGCGTGTTCTCACACACACACACCTGTTCACACACACACACGTGTTTTCACACACACACGTGTTCTCACACACACATGTTCTCACACACACACGTGTTCTCACACAGACACACACACCTGTTTACGCAAACACACCTGTTCACACACACACACACACACACACATGTTCACCAACACACACGTGTTCACACACACACACGGTTTCACACGCACACACGTGTTCACACACACACGTGTTCACACACGCACACACACGTGGTCTCACACACACACACACCTGTTCACACACACACGTGTTCTCACACACACACCTGTTCACACGCACACACAAGTGTTCACACACACACGTGTTCACACACACCTGTTCACACACACACATGTTCACACACACACCTGTTCACACACACACCTGTTCACACACACACACGTGTTCTCACACACACACGCGTGTTCTCACACACACACACCTGTTCACACACACACACCTGTTCACACACACACACGTGTTCTCACACACACACGTGTTCACACACACATGTTCTCACACACACACGTGTTCACACACAGACACACACACCTGTTCACGCACACACACCTGTTCACACACACACACATGTTCACCAACACACACGTGTTCACACACACACACACGTGTTCACACACACACACACGTGGTCTCACACACACACACACGTGTTCTCACACACACGCACACCTGTTCACACACACACACAGCTGTTCACACACACACCTGTTCACACACACACGTGTTCTCACACACACGTGTTCTCACACACACGAGTTCTCACACACACACGTGTTCTCACACACACACACACGTTTTCTCACAGACACACACGTGTTCTCACACACACGAGTTCTCACACACACACGTGTTCTCACACACACACACACGTTTTCTCACACACACACACATGTTCTCACACACACACACGTGTTCACACACACCTGTTCACACACACACACGTGTTCTCACACACACACGTGTTCACACACACATGTTCTCACACACACACGTGTTCACACACAGACACACACACCTGTTCACGCACACACACCTGTTCACACACACACACACACGTTCACCAACACACACGTGTTCACACACACACACGTGTTCACACACACACACACGTGGTCTCACACACACACACACGTTTTCTCACAAACACATGTGTTCACACACACACATGTGTTCACACACACACGTGTTCACACACACACACGTGTTCACACACACACACGTGTTCACACACACCTGTTCACACACACACGTTCACATACACACACGTGTTCACACACACACACACGTTCACACACACACACGTTCACACACACACACCTGTTCACACACACACATACCTGTTCACACACACACGTGTTCACACACACACACCTGTTCACACGCACACACAAGTGTTCACACACACACGTGTTCACACACACCTGTTCACACACACACATGTTCACACACACACCTGTTCACACACACACCTGTTCACACACACACACGTGTTCTCACACACACACGCGTGTTCTCACACACACACACACCTGTTCACACACACACACCTGTTCACACACACACACGTGTTCTCACACACACACGTGTTCACACACACATGTTCTCACACACACACGTGTTCACACACAGACACACACACCTGTTCACGCACACACACCTGTTCACACACACACACACATGTTCACCAACACACACGTGTTCACACACACACACGTGTTCACACACACACACGTGGTGTCACACACACACACACGTGTTCTCACACACACGCACACCTGTTCACACACACACAGCTGTTCACACACTCACCTGTTCACACACACACGTGTTCTCACACACACGTGTTCTCACACACACGAGTTCTCACACACACACGTGTTCTCACACACACACACACGTTTTCTCACACACACACACATGTTCTCACACACACACACGTGTTCACACACACACCTGTTCACACACACACACACGTGTTCACACACACACACGCGTTCACACACACACACGTGTTCACACACACACACGCGTTCACACACACACGTGTTCACACACACACACATGTTCACACACACACCTGTTCACACACACACACACGTGTTCACACACACACACACGCGTTCACACACACACACGTGTTCACACACACACGTGTCCACACACACACGTGTTCTCACACACACACGTGTTCTCACACACACACGCGTGTTCTCACACACACATGTTCTCACACACACACGTGTTCTCACACACACACACACGTGTTCACACACACACACGTGTTCTCACACACACACACGTGTTCACACACAGACACACACCTGTTCACGCACACACACCTGTTCACACACACACACGTGTTCACACACACACGTGTTCACACACACACACGTTCTCACACACACACACGTTCACACACACACACACATGTTCAAACAAACACACCTGTTCACACACACACACCTGTTCACACACAGACACACACACACGTGTTCACACACACACACACACGTGTTCACACACAGACACACACACCTGTTCACGCACACACACCTGTTCACACACACACACACGTGTTCACACACACACATGTGTTCACACACACACACACGTTCACACACACACACACGTTCACACACACACACGTGTTCACACAAACACACCAGTTCACACACACACCTGTTCACACACACACACACGTTCACACACACACGTGTTGACACACACACACACGTGTTCACACACACACACACCTGTTCATGCACACACACATGTTCACACACACACACCTGTTCACACACACACACACGTGTTCACACACACGCGTTCACTCACACACACGTGTTCACACACACACACGTGTTCACACACACACACGTGTTCTCACACACACAGGCGTGTTCTCACACACACATGTTCTCACACACACACGTGTTCTCACACAGACACACACACCTGTTGACGCACAAACACCTGTTCACACACACACACACGTGTTCACTAACACACACGTGTTCACACACACACACGTGTTCACACACACACACGTGTTCACTCACACACACACGTTCACACACACACACGTTCACACACACCCACACACACCTGTTCACGCACACACACCTGTTCACACACACACACCTGTTCACACACACGTGTTCACACACACACACACCTGTTCACACGCACACACACGTGTTCACACACACACAAGTGTTCACACACACAAACGTGTTCACACACACCTGTTCACACACACGTGTTCACACACACACCTGTTCAATTACACACCTGTTCACACACACACACGTGTTCTCACACACACGCGCGTGTTCTCACACACACACACCTGTTCACACACACACACGTGTTTTCACACACACACGTGTTCTCACACACACATGTTCTCACACACACACGTGTTCTCACACAGACACACACACCTGTTTACGCAAACACACCTGTTCACACACACACACACACACACACATGTTCACCAACACACACGTGTTCACACACACACACGGTTTCACACGCACACACGTGTTCACACACACACGTGTTCACACACGCACACACACGTGGTCTCACACACACACACACCTGTTCACACACACACGTGTTCTCACACGTGTTCTCACACACACACGTGTTCTCACACCCACGTGTTCACACACACACGTGTTCTCACACACACACATGTTTTCTCACACACACACACGTGTTCACACACACACGTGTTCTCACACACACTCACGTGTTCACACACACACACCTGTTCACGTACACACACATGTTCACAAAATCACCTGTTCACACACACATACACGTGTTCCCACACACACGCGTTCACACACACACGTGTTCACAGACACACACGTGTTCACACACACACGTGTTCTCACACACGCACGCGTGTTCTCACACACACGTTCTCACACACACACGTGTTCTCACACAGACACACACACCTGTTCACGCACACACACCTGTTCACACACACACACACACGTGTTCACCAACACACACGTGTTCACACACGCACACGTGTTCTCACACACACGTGTTCACTCACGCACACGTGTTCACACACACACACCTGTTCACATACACACGTTCACATACACACACGTGTTCACACACACACACGTTCACACACACAAGTTCACACACACACACCTGTTCACACACACCCACACACACCTGTTCACACACACACACACCTGTTCACACACACACACCTGTTCTCACACACACGTGTTCACACACACACACCTGTTCACACGCACACACACGTGTTCACACACACACACGTGTTCTCACACACACACACGTGTTCTCACACACACATGTTCTCACACACACACACGTGTTGTCACACAGACACACACACCTGTTCACGCACACACACCTGTTCACACACACACACATGTTCACCAACACACACGTGTTCACGCACACACACGGGTTCACACACACACACGTGTTCACACACACACGTGTTCACACACGCACACACACGTGGTCTCACACACACACACACGTGTTCTCACACACACATGTTCTCACACACACACACGTGTTCACACACAGACACACACAACTGTTCACGCACACACACCTGTTCACACACACACACGTGTTCACACACACACGTGTTCACACACACACACGTTCTCACACACACACACGTTCACACACACACACACATGTTCAAACAAACACACCTGTTCACACACACACACCTGTTCACACACAGACACACACACACGTGTTCACACACACACACGTGTTCACACACAAACACATGTGTTCACACACACACACACGTGGTCTCACACACACACACACGTGTTCTCACACACACATGTGTTCACACACACACATGTGTTCACACACACACGTGTTCACACACACGTGTTCACACACACACACGTGTTCACACACACCTGTTCACACACACACGTTCACATACACACACGTGTTCACACACACACACGTTCACACACACACACGTTCACACACACACACCTGTTCACACACACACATACCTGTTCACACACACACGTGTTCACACACACACACCTGTTCACACGCACACACAAGTGTTCACACACACACGTGTTCACACACACCTGTTCACACACACACATGTTCACACACACACCTGTTCACACACACACCTGTTCACACACACACACGTGTTCTCTCACACACACGCGTGTTCTCACACACACACACCTGTTCACACACACACACCTGTTCACACACACACACCTGTTCACACACACACACGTGTTCTCACACACACACGTGTTCACACACACATGTTCTCACACACACACGTGTTCACACACAGACACACACACCTGTTCACGCACACACACCTGTTCACACACACACACACATGTTCACCAACACACACGTGTTCACACACACACACGTGTTCTCACACACACACGTGGTCTCACACACACACACACGTGTTCTCACACACACGCACACCTGTTCACACACACACACAGCTGTTCACACACACACCTGTTCACACACACACGTGTTCTCACACACACGTGTTCTCACACACACGAGTTCTCACACACACACGTGTTCTCACACACACACACACGTTTTCTCACACACACACACATGTTCTCACACACACACACGTGTTCACACACACACCTGTTCACACACACACACACACGTGTTCACACACACACACGCGTTCACACACACACACGTGTTCACACACACACACGCGTTCACACACACACACGTGTTCACACACACACACATGTTCACACACACACCTGTTCACACACACACACGTGTTCACACACACACACGCGTTCACACACACACACGTGTTCACACACACACACACGTGTCCACACACACACGTGTTCTCACACACACACGTGTTCTCACACACACACGCGTGTTCTCACACACACATGTTCTCACACACACACGTGTTCTCTCTCACACACACACACGTGTTCACACACACACACACGTGTTCTCACACACACACACGTGTTCACACACAGACTCACACACCTGTTCACGCACACACACCTGTTCACACACACACACACGTGTTCACACACACACGTGTTCACACACACACACGTTCTCACACACACACACACGTTCACACACACACACACGTGTTCAAACAAACACACCTGTTCACACACACACACCTGTTCACACACAAACACATGTGTTCACACACACACGTGTTCACACACACACACGTGTTCACACACACACACGTTTTCTCTCACACACACACGTGTTCTCACACACAGATGTGTTCTCACACACACACACGAGTTCTCACACACACGTGTTCTCACACACACACGTGTTCTCACACACACACGTTTTCTCACACACACACACGTGTTCACACACACACACACACGTGTTCACATACACACACATGTGTTCACACACAGACACACACACCTGTTCACGCACACACACCTGTTCACACACACTCACCTATTCACACACACACGTGTTCACACACACACACGTGTTCACACACACACACGTGTTCACACACACACACACGTGTTCACACACACACACACACGTGTTCACACACACACACACGTTCCCACACACACACTTGTTCACGTACACACACACGTGTTCACACACACCTGTTCACAATCAGACACACACACACCTGTTAACACACACACACGTGTGTTCTCACACACACACGTGTTCACACACACACACCTGTTCACACACACACACGTTCACATACACACACGTGTTCACACACACACGTTCACACACACACACACGTTCACACACACCCACACACACCTGTTCACACACACACCTGTTCACACACACACACCTGTTCACACACACACGTGTTCACACACACACACACCTGTTCACACGCACACACACGCGTTCACACACACACACGTGTTCACACACACACACGTGTTCGCACACACACCTGTTCACACACACACACGTGTTCACACAAACACACCTGTTCACACACACACACCTGTTCACACACACACACACGTGTTCTCACACACACATGTTCTCACACACACACGTGTTCTCACAAAGTCACACACACCTGTTCACGCACACACACCTGTTCACACACACAGACACATGTTCACCAACACACACATGTTCACACACACACACGTGTTCACACACACACGTGTTCAAATACACACACACGTGTTCACACACACACACGTGTTCACACACACACACGTGTTCTCACACACACACGCGTGGTCTCACACACACACACACGTGTTCTCACACACACATGTGTTCACACACACACATGTGTTCACACACACACGTGCTCTCACACACACACGTGTTCACACACACCTGTTCACACACACACGTTCACATACACACACGTGTTCACACACACACACGTTCACACACACACACGTTCACACACACACACCTGTTCACACACACACATACCTGTTCACACACACACGTGTTCACACACACACACCTGTTCACACGCACACACAAGTGTTCACACACACACGTGTTCACACACACCTGTTCACACACACACATGTTCACACACACACCTGTTCACACACACACCTGTTCACACACACACACGTGTTCTCACACACACACGCGTGTTCTCACACACACACACCTGTTCACACACACACACCTGTTCACACACACACACGTGTTCTCACACACACACGTGTTCACACACACATGTTCTCACACACACACGTGTTCACACACAGACACACACACCTGTTCACGCACACACACCTGTTCACACACACACACACATGTTCACCAACACACACGTGTTCACACACACACACGTGTTCTCACACACACACGTGGTCTCACACACACACACACGTGTTCTCACACACACGCACACCTGTTCACACACACACACAGCTGTTCACACACACACCTGTTCACACACACACGTGTTCTCACACACACGTGTTCTCACACACACGAGTTCTCACACACACACGTGTTCTCACACACACACACACGTTTTCTCACACACACACATGTTCTCACACACACACACGTGTTCACACACACACACCTGTTCACACACACACACGTGTTCACACACACACACGCGTTCACACACACACACGTGTTCACACACACACACGCGTTCACACACACACACGTGTTCACACACACACACGTTTACACACACACCTGTTCACACACACACACACGTGTTCACACACACACACGCGTTCACACACACACACGTGTTCACACACACACACGTGTCCACACATACACGTGTTCTCACACACACACGTGTTCTCACATACACACGCGTGTTCTCACACACACACACGTGTTCACACACAGACTCACACACCTGTTCACGCACACACACCTGTTCACACACACACACGTGTTCACACACACACGTGTTCACACACACACACGTTCTCACACACACACACACGTTCACACACACACACACGTGTTCAAACAAACACACCTGTTCACACACACACACCTGTTCACACACAAACACATGTGTTCACACACACACGTGTTCACACACACACACGTGTTCACACGCACACACGTTTTCTCTCACACACACACGTGTTCTCACACACAGATGTGTTCTCACACACACACACGAGTTCTCACACACACGTGTTCTCACACACACACGTGTTCTCACACACACACGTTTTCTCACACACACACACGTGTTCACACACACACACACGTGTTCACATACACACACATGTGTTCACACACAGACACACACACCTGTTCACGCACACACACCTGTTCACACACACTCACCTATTCACACACACACGTGTTCACACACACACACGTGTTCACACACACACACGTGTTCACACACACTCACACGTGTTCACACACACACACACACGTGTTCACACACACACACACGTTCACACACACACACTTGTTCACGTACACACACACGTGTTCACACACACCTGTTCACAATCAGACACACACACACCTGTTAACACACACACACCTGTTCACACACACACACACCTGTTCACACACACACACGTGTGTTCTCACACACACACGTGTTCACACACACACACCTGTTCACACACACACACGTTCACATACACACACGTGTTCACACACACACGTTCACACACACACACACGTTCACACACACCCACACACACCTGTTCACACACACACCTGTTCACACATACACACCTGTTCACACACACACGTGTTCACACACACACACACCTGTTCACACGCACACACACGCGTTCACACACACACACGTGTTCACACACACACACGTGTTCGCACACACACCTGTTCACACACACACACGTGTTCACACAAACACACCTGTTCACACACACACACCTGTTCACACACACACACGCGTGTTCTCACACACACATGTTCTCACACACACATGTGTTCTCACAAAGACACACACACCTGTTCACGCACACACACCTGTTCACACACACACACACGTTCACCAACACACACATGTTCACACACACACACGTGTTCACACACACGTGTTCAAATACACACACACGTGTTCACACACACACACGTGTTCACACACACACACGTGTTCTCACACACACACGCGTGGTCTCACACACACACACGTGTTCTCACACACACATGTGTTCACACACACACATGTGTTCACACACACACGTGTTCACACACACACGTGTTCACACACACACACGTGTTCACACACACCTGTTCACACACACACGTTCACATACACACACGTGTTCACACACACACACGTTCACACACACACACGTTCACACACACACACCTGTTCACACACACACATACCTGTTCACACACACACGTGTTCACACACACACACACCTGTTCACACGCACACACAAGTGTTCACACACACACGTGTTCACACACACCTGTTCACACACACACATGTTCACACACACACCTGTTCACACACACACCTGTTCACACACACACACGTGTTCTCACACACACACGCGTGTTCTCACACACACACACACCTGTTCACACACACACACCTGTTCACACACACACACGTGTTCTCACACACACACGTGTTCACACACACATGTTCTCACACACACACGTGTTCACACACAGACACACACACCTGTTCACGCACACACACCTGTTCACACACACACACACATGTTCACCAACACACACGTGTTCACACACACACACGTGTTCTCACACACACACGTGGTCTCACACACACACACACGTGTTCTCACACACACGCACACCTGTTCACACACACACACAGCTGTTCACACACACACCTGTTCACACACACACGTGTTCTCACACACACGTGTTCTCACACACACGAGTTCTCACACACACACGTGTTCTCACACACACACACACGTTTTCTCACACACACACACATGTTCTCACACACACACACGTGTTCACACACACACACCTGTTCACACACACACACACGTGTTCACACACACACGCGTTCACACACACACACGTGTTCACACACACACACGCGTTCACACACACACACGTGTTCACACACACACACATGTTCACACACACACCTGTTCACACACACACACGTGTTCACACACACACACGCGTTCACACACACACACGTGTTCACACACACACACGTGTCCACACACACACGTGTTCTCACACACACACGTGTTCTCACACACACACGCGTGTTCTTACACACACATGTTCTCACACACACACGTGTTCTCTCACACACACACACACGTGTTCACACACACACACACGTGTTCTCACACACACACACGTGTTCACACACAGACTCACACACCTGTTCACGCACACACACCTGTTCACACACACACACACCTGTTCACACAAACACACCTGTTCACACACGTACATACCTGTTCACACACACACGTGTTCACACACACACACCTGTTCACACGCACACACAAGTGTTCACACACACACGTGTTCACACACGCCTGTTCACACACACACACGTGTTCACAGACACACCTGTTCACACACACACCTGTTCACACACACACGTGTTCTCACACACACACACGTGTTCTCACACACACACACACCTGTCCACACACACACACCTGTTCACACACACACACGTGTTCTCACACACACACGTGTTCTCACACAGACACACACACCTGTTCACGCACACACACCTGTTCACACACACATGTTCACCAACACACACGTGTTCACACACACACGTGTTCACACACACACACGTGTTCACACACACACACACACGTGTTCACACACACACACACACACGTGTTCTCACACACACACGTGTTCTCACACAGACACACACACCTGTTCACGCACACACATCCGGTTCACACACACACACACATGTTCACCAACACACACGTGTTCACACACACACGTGTTCACACACACACACGTGTTCACACACACACACACACGTGTTCACACACACACACACGTGTTCACACACACACACGTTCACACACACACTTGTTCACGTACACACACACGTGTCCACACACACACCTGTTCACAATCAGACACACACACACCTGTTAACACACACACACCTGTTCACACACACACACCTGTTCACACACACACACGTGTGTTCTCACACACACACGTGTTCACACACACACACACGTTCACACACACACACGTTCACACACACCCACACACACCTGTTCACACACACACCTGTTCACACACACACCTGTTCACACACACACGTGTTCACACACACACACCTGTTCACACGCACACACACGTGTTCACACACACACAAGTGTTCACACACACAAACGTGTTCACACACACACCTGTTCACACACACGTGTTCACACACACACCTGTTCAATTACACACCTGTTCACACACACACACACCTGTTCACACACACACACACGTGTTCACACACACACACGTTCACACACACACTTGTTCACGTACACACACACGTGTCCACACACACACCTGTTCACAATCAGACACACACACACCTGTTAACACACACACACCTGTTCACACACACACACCTGTTCACACACACACACGTGTGTTCTCACACACACACGTGTTCACACACACACACACGTTCACACACACACACGTTCACACACACCCACACACACCTGTTCACACACACACCTGTTCACACACACACCTGTTCACACACACACGTTCATACACACACACACCTGTTCACACACACCCACACACACCTGTTCACAGACACACGTGTTCACACACACACACGTGTTCACACACACACACACGTGTTCACACACACACACCTGTTCACACACACACACGTGTTCTCACACACACACACGTGTTCACACACACATGTTCACACACACACACGTGTTCACACACACACGTGTTCACACACACATGTGTTCACACACACACGTGTTCACACACACACACCTGTTCACACACACACCTGTTCTCACACACACACGTGTTCTCTCACACACACACACACACCTGTTCACACACACACACCTGTTCACGCACACGTGTTCTCACACACACGTGTTCTCACACACACACACCTGTTCACGCACACACACCTGTTCACACACACACACACATGTTCACACACACACACGTGTTCACACAAACACCTGTTCACACACACACACGTGTTCACACACACACACACGTTCAAACACACACACACGTTCACACACACACACCTGTTCACACACACCCACACACACCTGTTCACACAAACACACCTGTTCACACACGTACATACCTGTTCACACACACACGTGTTCACACACACACACCTGTTCACACGCACACACAAGTGTTCACACACACACGTGTTCACACACGCCTGTTCACACACACACACGTGTTCACAGACACACCTGTTCACACACACACCTGTTCACACACACACGTGTTCTCACACACACACACGTGTTCTCACACACACACACACCTGTCCACACACACACACCTGTTCACGCACACACACCTGTTCACACACACATGTTCACCAACACACACGTGTTCACACACACACGTGTTCACACACACACACGTGTTCACACACACACACACACGTGTTCACACACACACACACACACGTGTTCTCACACACACACGTGTTCTCACACAGACACACACACCTGTTCACGCACACACATCCGGTTCACACACACACACACATGTTCACCAACACACACGTGTTCACACACACACGTGTTCACACACACACACGTGTTCACACACACACACACACGTGTTCACACACACACACACGTGTTCACACACACACACGTTCACACACACACTTGTTCACGTACACACACACGTGTCCACACACACACCTGTTCACAATCAGACACACACACACCTGTTAACACACACACACCTGTTCACACACACACACCTGTTCACACACACACACGTGTGTTCTCACACACACACGTGTTCACACACACACACACGTTCACACACACACACGTTCACACACACCCACACACACCTGTTCACACACACACCTGTTCACACACACACCTGTTCACACACACACGTGTTCACACACACACACCTGTTCACACGCACACACACGTGTTCACACACACACAAGTGTTCACACACACAAACGTGTTCACACACACACCTGTTCACACACACGTGTTCACACACACACCTGTTCAATTACACACCTGTTCACACACACACACACCTGTTCACACACACACGCGCGTGTTCTCACACACACACCTGTTCACACACACACACGTGTTTTCACACACACACGTGTTCTCACACACACATGTTCTCACACACACACGTGTTCTCACACAGACACACACACCTGTTTACGCACACACACCTGTTCACACACACACACACACACACATGTTCACCAACACACACGTGTTCACACACACACACGGGTTCACACGCACACACGTGTTCACACACACACGTGTTCACACACGCACACACACGTGGTCTCACACACACACACACCTGTTCACACACACACGTGTTCTCACACGTGTTCTCACACACACACGTGTTCTCACACCCACGTGTTCTCACACACACACACGTGTTCTCACACACACACATGTTTTCTCACACACACACACGTGTTCACACACACACACGTGTTCTCACACACACACACGTGTTCACACACACACACCTGTTCACGTACACACACATGTTCACAAACACACCTGTTCACACACACACACGTGTTCCCACACACACGCGTTCACACACACACACACGTGTTCACACACACACACGTGTTCACACACACACGTGTTCTCACACACGCACGCGTGTTCTCACACTCACGTTCTCACACACACACGTGTTCTCACACAGACACACACACCTGTTCACGCACACACACCTGTTCACACACACACACACGTGTTCACCAACACACACGTGTTCACACACGCACACGTGTTCTCACACACACGTGTTCACACACACACACATGTTCACACACACACACCTGTTCACACACACACTTTCACATACACACACGTGTTCACACACACACACGTTCACACACACACGTTCACACACACACACCTGTTCACACACACCCACACACACCTGTTCACACACACACACCTGTTCACACACACACACCTGTTCTCACACACACGCGTTCACACACACACACCTGTTCACACGCACACACACGTGTTCACACACACACACGTGTTCTCACACACACACACGTGTTCTCACACACACATGTTCTCACACACACACACGTGTTGTCACACAGACACACACACCTGTTCACGCACACACACCTGTTCACACACACACACATGTTCACCAACACAAACGTGTTCACACACACACACGTGTTCACACACACACGTGTTCACACACACACACGTGTTCACACACACACACACACGTTCACACACACACACTTGTTCACGTACACACACACACGTGTTCACACATACACCTGTTCACATACAGACACACACACACCTGTTCACACACACACACCTGTTCACACACACACACACGTGTTCTCACACGCACGTGTTCTCACACACGCACGTGTTCTCACACAGACACACACACCTGTTCACGCACACACACCTGTTCACACACACACATGTGTTCACACACACACATTTGTTCACACACACACGTGTTCACACACACACACGTGCTCACACACACACGTGTGTTCACACACACCTGTTCACACACAAACACGTTCACATACACACACGTGTTCTCACACAAACACGTGTTCACACACACATGTTCTCACACACACACGTGTTCACACACAGACACACACACCTGTTCACGCACACACACCTATTCACACACACACACACATGTTCACCAACACACACGTGTTCACACACACACACACGTGTTCACACACACACAAACGTGGTCTCACACACACACACGTGTTCTCACACACTCACACCTGTTCACATACACACACGTGTTCTCACACATAAATGTGTTCACACACACACATGTGTTCACACACACACGTGTTCACACACACACACGTGTTCACACACACACACGTGTTCACACACACCTGTTCACACACACAAGTTCACATACACACACGTGTTCACACACACACATATGTTCACCAACACACACGTGTTCACACACACACACGGATTCACACACACACACGTGTTCACACACACACACACGTGTTCACACACGCACACACACGTGGTCTCACTCACACACACACGTGTTCACACACACACACACCTGTTCACACACACACACACCTGTTCACACACACACACGTGTTCTCACACGTGTTCTCACACACACACGTGTTCTCACACACACGTGTTCTCGCACAGACACACATGTTCTCACACACACACACACGTTTTCTCACACACACACACGTGTTCTCACACACACACACGTGTTCACAAACACACACCTGTTCACGCACACACACATGTTCACACACACACACCTGTTCACACACACACGTGTTCACACACACACACACGTTCACACACACACACACACGTGTTCACACACAGACACACACACCTGTTCACGCACACACACCTGTTCACACACACACGTGTTCACACACACACACGTTCACATACACACACACGTGTTCACACACACACAACTGTTCACACACACACCTGTTCACACACACACCTGTTCACACACACACACATGTTCACACACACACCTGTTCACACACACACGTGTTCACACACACACACCTGTTCACACACACTCACACCTGTTCACATACACACACGTGTTCTCACACACACATGTGTTCACACACACACATGTGTTCACACACACACGTGTTCACACACACACACGTGTTCACACACACCTGTTCACACACACACGTTCACATACACACACGTGTTCACACACACACATACGTTCACCAACACACACGTGTTCACACACACACACGGGTTCACACACACACACGTGTTCACACACACACACACACGTGTTCACACACGCACACACACGTGGTCTCTCACACACACACACGTGTTCACACACACACACACACACCTGTTCACACACACACACACCTGTTCACACACACACACCTGTTCACACACACACACGTGTTCTCACACGTGTTCTCACACACACACGTGTTCTCACACACACGTGTTCTCGCACACACACACATGTTCTCACACACACACTTTTTCTCACACACACACGTGTTCTCACACACACACACGTGTTCACACACACAACACCTGTTCACGCACACACACATGTTCACACACACACACCTGTTCACACACACACGTGTTCACACACACACACACACGTTCACACACACACACACACGTGTTCACACACAGACACACACACCTGTTCACGCACACACACCTGTTCACACACACACGTGTTCACACACACACGTGTTCACACACACACACGTTCTCACACACACACATTCACACACACACGTGTTCAAACAAACACACCTGTTCACACACACACCTGTTCACACACAGACACACACACGTGTTCACACACACACGTGTTCACACACAAACACATGTGTTCACACACATACGTGTTCACACACACACGTGTTCACACACACACACGTTTTCTCACACACACACACGTGTTCTCACACACAGATGTGTTCTCACACACACACACGAGTTCTCACACACACGTGTTCTCACACACACACGTGTTCTCACACACACACACATTTTCTCACACACACACACGTGTTCTCACACACACACACACACGTGTTCACATACACACACATGTGTTCACACACAGACACACACACCTGTCCACGCACACACACCTGTTCACACACACACACACACCTATTCACACACACACGTGTTCGCACACACACACGTGTTCACACACACACGTGTTCACACACACACACGTGTTCACACACACACACACACGTGTTCACACACACACACACGTTCACACACACACACTTGTTCACGTACACACACACGTGTTCACACACACACCTGTTCACAATCAGACACACACACACCTGTTAACGCACACACACCTGTTCACACACACACACCTGTTCACACACACACGTGTGTTCTCACACACACACACGTGTTCACACACACACACCTGTTCACACACACACACGTTCACATACACACACGTGTTCACACACACACGTTCACACACACACACACGTTCACACACAACCACACACACCTGTTCACACACACACACCAGTTCACACACACACGTGTTCACACACACACACCTGTTCACACGCACACACACGCGTTCACACACACACACGTGTTCACACACACACACGTGTTCGCACACACACCTGTTCACCAACACACACATGTTCACACACACACACGTGTTCACATACACACACACGTGTTCACACACACACACGTGTTCTCACACACACACACGTGTTCTCACACACACACATCTGTTCATACACAAACACCTGTTCACACACACACACCTGTTCACACATACACGTGTTCACACACACACACCTGTTCACACATACACCTGTTCACTCACACACGTTCACATACACACACGTGTTCACACACACACACACGTTCACACACACATACACGTTCAAACACTCACACACCTGTTCACACACACCCACACACACCTGTTCACACTCACACGTGTTCACACACACACGTGTTCTCACACACACACACGTGTTCTCACACACACGTGTTCTCACACACACACGTGTTCTTACACACACACGTTTTCTCACACACACACACGTGTTCTCACACACACACACGTGTTCACATACACACACATGTGTTCACACACAGACACACACACCTGTTCACGCACACACACCTGTTCACACACACACACACTCGTGTTCACACACACACACACGTGTTCACACACACACACACGTTCACACACACACACTTGTTCACGTACACTCACACACACGTGTTCACACACACACCTGTTCACATACAATCACACACACACCTGTTCACACACACACACCTGTTCACACACACACACACGTGTTCTCACACGCACGTGTTCTCACACACGCACGTGTTCTCACACAGACACACACACCTGTTCACGCACACAAACCTGTTCACACACACACACATGTTCACCAACACACACGTGTTCACACACACACATGTGTTCACACACACACGTGTTCACACACACACGTGTTCACACACACACACATGTTCACACACATACAGGTGTTCACACACACCTGTTCACACACACACGTTCACACACACACACGTGTTCACACACACCTGTTCACACACACACGTTCACATACACACACGTGTTCACACACACACACACGTTCACACACACACACGTTCACACACACACACCTGTTCACACACACACATACCTGTTCACACATACACACGTGTTCACACACACACACCTGTTCACACGCACACACAAGTGTTCACACACACACGTGTTCACACACACCTGTTCACACACACACACGTGTTCACACACACACACCTGTTCACACACACACCTGTTCACACACACACACGCGTGTTCTCACACACACACACACCTGTTCACACACACACACGTGTTCTCACACACACACGTGTTCACACACACATGTTCTCACACACACACGTGTTCACACACAGACACACACACCTGTTCACGCACACACACCTGTTCACACACACACACATGTTCACCAACACACACGTGTTCACACACACACACGTGTTCACACACACACACACACGTGGTCTCACACAGACACACACGTGTTCTCACACACACACACACCTGTTCACACACACACACAGATGTTCACACACACACCTGTTCACACACACACGTGTTCTCACACACACATGTTCTCACACACACGAGTTCTCACACACACATGTGTACTCACACACACACACGATTTCTCACACACACACACATGTTCTCACACACACACACGTGTTCACACACACACACACACCTGTTCACGCACACACACATGTTCACACACACACCTGTTCACACACACACACGTGTTCACACACACACGCGCATTCACACACACACACGTGTTCACACACACACACGTGTCCACACACACACGTGTTCTCACACACACACGCGTGTTCTCACACACACATGTTCTCACACACACACGTGTTCTCACACACACACACACACGTGTTCACACACACACACACGTGTTCTCACACACACACGTGTTCACACACAGACACACACACCTGTTCACGCACACACACCTGTTCACACACACACACACACGTGTTCACACACACACGTGTTCACACACACACACGTTCTCACACACACACGTTCACACACACACACGTGTTCAAACAAACACACCTGTTCACACACACACACCTGTTCACACACAGACACACACACACGTGTTCACACACACACACGTGTTCACACACAAACACATGTGTTGACACACACGCGTGTTCACACACACACACGTGTTCACACACACACACGTTTTCTCACACACACACGTGTTCTCACACACAGATGTGTTCTCACACACACACACCAGTTCTCACACACACGTGTTCTCACACACACACGTGTTCTCACACACACACGTTTTCTCACACACACACACGTGTTCTCACACACACACACGTGTTCACATACACACACATGTGTTCACACACAGACACACACACCTGTCCACGCACACACACCTGTTCACACACACACACACCTATTCACACACACACGTGTTCACACACACACACGTGTTCACACACACACACGTGTTCACACACACACACGTGTTCACACACACATACGTTCACACACACACACCTGTTCACGTACACACACACGTGTTCACACACACACCTGTTCACAATCAGACACACACACCTGTTAACACACACAAAACTTTTTCTACACACACACACCTGTTCACACACACACACGTGTGTTCTCACACACACACACACGTGTTCACACACACACACCTGTTCACACACACACACGTTCACATACACACACGTGTTCACACACACACGTTTACACACACACACGTTCACACACACCCACACACACCTGTTCACACACACACCTGTTCACACACACACACCTGTTCACACACACACGTGTTCACACACACACACACCTGTTCACACGCACACACACGCGTTCACACACACACGTGTTCACACACACACGTGTTCGCACACACACCTGTTCACACACACACACGTGTTCACACACACACACCTGTTCACACACACACACCTGTTCACACACACACACGCGTATTCTCACACACACATGTTCTCACACACACACATGTTCTCACACACACACGTGTTCTCACACAGACACACACACCTGTTCACGCACACACACCTGTTCACACACACACACACATGTTCACCAACACACACATGTTCACACACACACACGTGTTCACATACACACACACGTGTTCACACACACACACGTGTTCACACACACACACGTTCACACACACACACGTGTTCACACACACACAACTGTTCACACACACACCTGTTCACACACACACCTGTTCACACACACACACATGTTCACACACACACCTGTTCACACACACACGTGTTCACACACACTCACACCTGTTCACATACACACACGTGTTCTCACACACAAATGTGTTCACACACACACGTGTTCACACACACACGTGTTCACACACACACATGTGTTCACACACACACATGAGTTCACACACACACGTGTTCACACACACACACGTGTTCACACACACACACGTGTTCACACACACCTGTTCACACACACACGTTCACATACACACACGTGTTCACATACACACATACGTTCACCAACACACACGTGTTCACACACACACACGGGTTCACACACACACACGTGTTCACACACACACACACGTGTTCACACACGCACACACACGTGGTCACACACACACACACACGTGTTCACACACACACACACACCTGTTCACACACACACACACACCTGTTCACACACACACACACCTGTTCACACACACACGTGTTCTCACACGTGTTCTCTCACACACACGTGTTCTCACACACACGTGTTCTCGCACACACACACATGTTCTCACACACACACACACGTTTTCTCACACACACACACGTTTTCTCACACACACACACGTGTTCACACACACACACCTGTTCACGCACACACACATGTTCACACACACACACCTGTTCACACACACACGTGTTCACACACACACACACGTTCACACACACACACACGTGTTCACACACAGACACACACACCTGTTCACGCACACACACCTGTTCACACACACACACGTGTTCACAGACACACGTGTTCACACACACACACGTTCTCACACACACACGTTCACACACACACACGTGTTCAAACAAACACACCTGTTCACACACACACACCTGTTCACACACAGACACACACACACGTGTTCACACACACACACACACACGAGTTCACACACAAACACATGTGTTCACACACACACGTGTTCACACACACACACGTGTTCACACACACACACGTTTTCTCACACACACCACGTGTTCTCACACACAGATGTGTTCTCACACACACACACGAGTTCTCACACACACGTGTTCTCACACACACACGTGTTCTCACACACACACACGTTTTCTCACACACGCACACGTGTTCTCACACACACACACGTGTTCACATACACACACATGTGTTCACACACAGACACACACACCTGTCCACGCACACACACCTGTTCACACACACACACACACCTATTCACACACACACGTGTTCACACACACACACGTGTTCACACACACACACGTGTTCACACACACACACACACACGTGTTCACACACACACACGTTCACACACACACACTTGTTCACGTACACACACACGTGTTAACACACACACCTGTTCACACACACACACCTGTTCACACACACACGTGTTTACACACACACACCTGTTCACACACACACACGTTCACATACACACACGTGTTCACACACACATGTTCACACACACACACACGTTCACACACACCCACACACACCTGTTCACACACACACCTGTTCACACACACACACCTGTTCACACACACACGTGTTCACACACACACACCTGTTCACACGCACACACACGCGTTCACACACACACGCGTTCACACACACACACGTGTTCGCACACACACCTGTTCACACACACACACGTGTTCACACACACACCTGTTCACACACACACAACTGTTCACACACACACACTTGTTCTCACACGTGTTCTCACACACACACGTGTTCTCACACACACGTGTTCTCGCACACACACACATGTTCTCACACACACACACGTTTTGTCACACACACACGTGTTCTCACGCACACACGTGTTCACACACACACACCTGTTTACGCACACACACATGTTCACACACACACACCTGTTCACACACACACACGTGTTCACACACACACACACATTCACACACACACACACACGTGTTCACACACACGCGCGCGTTCACACACACACGTGTTCTCACACACACACGCGTGTTCTCACACACACATGTTCTCACACACACACGTATTCTCACACACACACACGTTTTCTGAAACACACACACATGTTCTCACACACACACACACGTGTTCACACACAGACACACACACCTGTTCACGCACACACTCCTGTTCACACACACACACACATGTTCACACACACACATGTGTTCACACACACACACACGTTCACACACACACACACGTTCACACACACACACACGTGTTCACACAAACACACCAGTTCACACACACACCTGTTCACACACACACACACGTTCACACACACACGTGTTGACACACACACACACGTGTTCACACACACACACACGTTCACACACATACACACGTTCACACACACCCACACATACCTGTTCACACACACACACCTGTTCACACACACACACCTGTTCACACACACACGTGTTCACACACACACACCTGTTCACACGCACACACACGTGTTCACACACACACAAGTGTTCACACACACAAATGTGTTCACACACACACCTGTTCACACACATGTGTTCACACACAAACTGTTCACACACACACCTGTTCACACACACACACGTGTTCTCACACACACGCGCGTGTTCACACACACACACACCTGTTCACACACACACACGTGTTTTCACACACACACGTGTTCTCACACACACGTGTTCTCACACTCACATACACACCTGTTCACGCACACACACCTTCTCACACACACACACACATGTTCACCAACACACACGTGTTCACACACACATGTGTTCACACACACACATGTGTTTACACACACACGTGTTCACACACACACACGTGTTCACACACACACCTATTCACACACACACGTTCACATACACACACGTGTTCACACACACACACACGTTCACACACACACACCTGTTCACACACACCCACACACAGCTGTTCACACATACACACACGTGTTCACACACACACACGTTCATACACACACACACCTGTTCACACACACCCACACACACCTGTTCACAGACACACGTGTTCACACACACACGTGTTCACACACACACACCTGTTCACACACACACACGTGTTCTCACACACACACGTGTTCACACACACACATGTTCACACACACACACGTGTTCACACACAGACACGTGTTTACACACACATGTGTTCACACACACACACCTGTTCACACACACACACCTGTTCTCACACACACACGTGTTCTCACACACACACACACACCTGTTCACACACACACACCTGTTCACACACACGTGTTCTCACACACACGTGTTCTCACACACACACACCTGTTCACGCACACACACCTGTTCACACACACACACACACCTGTTCACACACACACACGTGTTCACATAAACACCTGTTCACACACACACACCTGTTCACACACACACACGTGTTCTCACACACACACACACGTGTTCACACACACACATGTTGACACCCACACACGTGTTCACACACACACGTGTTCACACACACACCTGTTCACAGACAAACGTGTTCACACACACACACCTGTTCACACACACACACCTGTTCTCACACACACACGTGTTCTCACACACACACCTGTTCACACACACACACCTGTTCACACACACGTGTTCTCACACACACGTGTTCTCACACACACACACACACACCTGTTCACGCACACACACCTGTTCACACACACACACATGTTCACCAACACACACGTGTTCACACACACATGTGTTCACACACACACACATATGTTTACACACACACGTGTTCACGCACACACACGTGTTCACACACACACCTATTCACACACACACGTTCACATACACACACGTGTTCACACACACACACACGTTCACACACACACACCTGTTCACACACACCCACACACACCTGTTCACACATACACACACGTGTTCACACACACACACGTTCATACACACACACACCTGTTCACACACACCCACACACACCTGTTCACAGACACACGTGTTCTCACACACACACGTGTTCACACACACACACGTGTTCACACACACACACACCTGTTCACACACACACACGTGTTCTCACACACACACACGTGTTCACACACACACATGTTCACACACACACGTGTTCACACAAACACGTGTTCACACACACATGTGTTCACACACACACGTGTTCACACACACACACCTGTTCACACACACACACACCTGTTCTCACACACACACGTGTTCTCACACACACACACACACACCTGTTCACACACACACACCTGTTCACACACACGTGTTCTCACACACACGTGTTCTCACACACACACCTGTTCACGCACACACACCTGTTCACACACACACACACATGTTCACACACACACACGTGTTCACACAAACACCTGTTCACACACACACACGTGTTCACACACACACACACGTTCACACACACACACGTTCACACACACACACCAGTTCACACACACCCACACACACCTGTTGACACACACACACCTGTTCACACACATACATACCTGTTCACACACACACGTGTTCACACACACACCTGTTCACACGCACACACAAGTGTTCACACACACACGTGTTCACACACACCTGTTCACACACACACACGTGTTCACACACACACACCTGTTCACACACACACCTGTTCACACACACACGTGTTCTCACACACACACGTGTTCACACACACACACGTGTTCACACACACACACCTGTTCACACACACACACACCTGTTCTCACACACACACGTGTTCTCACACACACACACACCTGTTCACACACACACACCTGTTCACACACACGTGTTCTCACACACACGTGTTCTCACACACACACACCTGTTCACGCACACATACCTGTTCACACACACACACACACATGTTCACACACACACACGTGTTCACACAAACACCTGTTCACACACACACGTGTTCTCACACACACACACGTGTTCTCACACACACACAACTGTTCACACACACACACCTGTTCACACACACACACGTGTTCTCACACACACACGTGTCCTCACACAGACACACACACCTGTTCACGCACACACACCTGTTCACACACACACACACATGTTCACCAACACACACGTGTTCACACACACACACGTGTTCACACACACACACACACACGTGTTCACACACACACACACGTGGTCTCACACACACACACACGTGTTCTCACACACACACACCTGTTCACACACACATACAGCTGTTCACACACACCTGATCACACACACACACGTGTTCTCACACACACACGTGTTCTCACACACACGTGTTCTCACACACACACACACGTGTTCTCACACACACACACGTTTTCTCACACACACACGTGTTCACACACACACCTGTTCACACACACGTGTTCACACACACACAACTGTTCACACACACACACGTGTTCTCACACACACGCGCGTGTTCACACACACACACCTGTTCACACACACACACGTGTTCTCACACGTGTTCTCACACACACACGTGTTCTCACGCACACGTATTCTCAAACACACACGTGTTCTCAAACACACACACGTTTTCTCACACACACACACGTGTTCTCACACACACACGTGTTCACACACACACACCTGTTCACGCACACACACATGTTCACTCACACACACCTGTTCACAAACACACACGTGTTCACACACACACGTGTTCACACACAAACACATGTGTTCACACACACACGTGTTCCCACACACACGTTTTCTCACACACACACACGTGTTCTCACACACAGATGTGTTCTCACACACACACGAGTTCTCACACACACGTGTTCTCACACACACACGTGGTCTCACACACACACACGTGTTCTCCCTCACACACACACACCTGTTCACACACACACACGTGTTCACACACACACACGTGTTCTCACACGTGTTCTCACACACACACGTGTTCTCACGCACACGTGTTCTCAAACACACACACGTTTTCTCACACACACACACGTGTTCTCACATACACACGTGTTCACTCACACACACACACCTGTTCACCACACACACATGTTCACTCACACACACCTGTTCACACACACACACACGTGTTCACACACACACACACGTTCACACACACACACGTGTTCACACACACACACGTGTTCTCACACACACACGTGTGTTCTCACACACACATGTTCTCACACACGTGTTCTCACACACACACACGTGTTCTCACACACACACACCTGTTCACACACACACACACACACCTGTTCACACACACACACGTGTTCTCACACGTGTTCTCACACACACACGTGTTCTCACACACAGGTGTTCTCACACACACACACGTGTTCACACACACACACACACACCTGTTCACGGACACACACATGTTCACACACACACACCTGTTCACACACACACACGTGTTCACACACACACACACGTTCACACACACACGTGTTCACACACACACTTGTTCTCACACACACACGCGTGTTCTCACACACACATGTTCTCACACACGTGTTCTCACACACACACACGTGTTCTCACACACACACACCTGTTCACACACACACACACCTGATCACACACACACACCTGTTCACACACACACGTGTTCTCACACGTGTTCTCACACACACACGTGTTCTCACACACAGGTGTTCTCACACACACACACGTGTTCTCACACACACACACACGCTTTCTCACACACACACACACGTGTTCTCACACACACACGTGTTCACACACACACACACACACCTGTTCACGCACACACACATTTTAACACACACACCTGTTCACACACACACACGTGTTCACACACACATGCGTTCACACACACACGTGTTCACACACACACGTGTTCACACACACACACGTGTTCTCACACACACGCGTGTTCTCACACACCCATGTTCTCACACACACACGTGTTCTCACACAGACACACCGACCTGTTCACGCACACACACGTGTTCATACACACACACACGTTCACACACACACACGTTCACACACACACACCTGTTCACACACACCCACACACACCTGTTCACACACACACACCTGTTCACACACATACATACCTGTTCACACACACACGTGTTCACACACACACACCTGTTCACACGCACACACAAGTGTTCACACACACACGTGTTCACACACACCTGTTCACACACACACACGTGTTCACACACACACCTGTTCACACACACACCTGTTCACACACACACGTGTTCTCACACACACACACGTGTTCTCACACACACACACCTGTTCACACACACACACACCTGTTCACACACACGTGTTCTCACACACACACACACCTGTTCACGCACACACACCTGTTCACACACACACACATGTTCACCAACACACACGTGTTCACACACACATGTGTTCACACACACACATGTGTTTACACACACACGTGTTCACACACACACACGTGTTCACACACACACCTATTCACACACACACGTTCACATACACACACGTGTTCACACACACACACGTTCACACACACATACCTGTTCACACACACCCACACACACCTGTTCACACATACACACACGTGTTCACACACACACACGTTCATACACACACACACCTGTTCACACACACCCACACACACCTGTTCACAGACACACGTGTTCACACACACACACGTGTTCACACACACAGGTGTTCACACACACACACCTGTTCACACACACACACGTGTTCTCACACACACACGTGTTCACACACACACATGTTCACACACACACATGTTCACACACACACACCTGTTCACACACACACACCTGTTCTCACACACACACGTGTTCTCACACACACACACACCTGTTCACACACACACACCTGTTCACACACACGTGTTCTCACACACACGTGTTCTCACACACACACACCTGTTCACGCACACACACCTGTTCACACACACACACACACATGTTCACACACACACACGTGTTCACACAAACACCTGTTCACACACACACACGTGTTCATACACACACACACGTTCACACACACAAACGTTCACACACACACACCTGTTCACACACACCTACACACACCTGTTCACACACACACACCTGTTCACACACATACATACCTGTTCACACACACACGTGTTCACACACACACACCTGTTCACACGCACACACAAGTGTTCACACACACACGTGTTCACACACACCTGTTCACACACACACACGTGTTCACACACACACCTGTTCACACACACACCTGTTCACACACACACGTGTTCACACACACACCTATTCACACACACACGTTCACATACACACACGTGTTCACACACACACACACGTTCACACACACATACCTGTTCACACACACCCACACACACCTGTTCACACATACACACACGTGTTCACACACACACACGTTCATACACACACACACCTGTTCACACACACCCACACACACCTGTTCACAGACACACGTGTTCACACATCCACACGTGTTCACACACACACACGTGTTCACACACACACACCTGTTCACACACACACACGTGTTCTCACACACACACACGTGTTCACACACACACATGTTCACACACACACGTGTTCACACACACACGTGTTCACACACACACACCTGTTCACACACACACACCTGTTCTCACACACACACGTGTTCTCACACACACACACACCTGTTCACACACACACACACCTGTTCACACACACGTGTTCTCACACACACATGTTCTCACACACACACACACCTGTTCACGCACACACACCTGTTCACACACACACACACACACGTGTTCACACAAACACCTGTTCACACACACACACGTTCATACACACACACACCTGTTCACACACACCCACACACACCTGTTCACAGACACACGTGTTCACACACACACACGTGTTCACACACACACACGTGTTCACACACACACACCTGTTCACACACACACACGTGTTCTCACACACACACACGTGTTCACACACACACATGTTCACACACACACGTGTTCACACACACACACGTGTTCACACACACACACCTGTTCACACACACACACACCTGTTCTCACAAACACACGTGTTCTCACACACACACACCTGTTCACACACACACACACCTGTTCACACACACACACATGTTCACCAACACACACGTGTTCACACACACACGTGTTCACACACACACGTGTTCACACACACACACACGTGTTCACACACACACACACGTGTTCACACACACACACACGTTCACACACACACGTGTTCACACACACACTTGTTCTCACACACACACGCGTGTTCTCACACACACATGTTCTCACACACGTGTTCTCACACACACACACGTGTTCTCACACACACACACCTGTTCAGACACACACACACCTGTTCACACACACCCACACACACCTGTTCACACACACACACCTGTTCACACACATACATACCTGTTCACACACACACGTGTTCACACACACACGTGTTCACACACACACGTGTTCACACACACACACACACGTGTTCACACACACACACACGTGTTCACACACACACACACGTTCACACACACACGTGTTCACACACACACTTGTTCTCACATACACACGCGTGTTCTCACACACACATGTTCTCACACACGTGTTCTCACACACACACGTGTTCTCACACACACACACCTGTTCACACACACACACACCTGATCACACACACACACCTGTTCACACACACACGTGTTCTCACACGTGTTCTCACACACACACACGTGTTCTCACACACAGGTGTTATCACACACACACACGTGTTCTCACACACACACACACGCTTTCTCACACACACACACACGTGTTTTCACACACACACGTGTTCACACACACACACACACACACACACCTGTTCACGCACACACACATTTTAACACACACACCTGTTCACACACACACACGTGTTCACACACACACGCGTTCACACACACACGTGTTCACACACACACGTGTTCACACACACACACGTGTTCTCACACACACGCGTGTTCTCACACACCCATGTTCTCACACACACATGTGTTCTCACACAGACACACCGACCTGTTCACGCACACACACCTGTTCTCACACACACACACGTGTTCACACACACACACATGTTTTCACACACACACGTGTTCACACACACACGTGTTCACACACACACCTGTTCACACACAAACGTGTTCACACACACACCTGTTCACACACACACACACCTGTTCTCACACACACACGTGTTCTCACACACACACACCTGTTCACACACACACACACCTGTTCACACACACGTGTTCTCACACACACACACACCTGTTCACGCACACACACCTGTTCACACACACACACGTGTTCTCACACACACACACCTGTTCACACACACACACACCTGTTCACACACACGTGTTCTCACACACACACACACCTGTTCACGCACACACACCTGTTCACACACACACACGTGTTCACACACACACACGTGTTCACACACACACCTATTCACACACACACACGTTCACATACACACACGTGTTCACACACACACACACACGTTCACACACACATACCTGTTCACACACACCCACACACACCTGTTCACACATACACACACGTGTTCACACACACACACGTTCATACACACACACACCTGTTCACACACACCCACACACACCTGTTCACAGACACACGTGTTCACACACACACGTGTTCACACACACACACGTGTTCACACACACACACCTGTTCACACACACACACGTGTTCTCACACACACACGTGTTCACACACACACATGTTCACACACACACGTGTTCTCACACACACACATACCTGTTCACACACACACACACCTGTTCACACACACGTGTTCTCACACACACGTGTTCTCACACACACACACCTGTTCACGCACACACACCTGTTCACACACACACACACATGTTCACACACACACACGTGTTCACACAAACACCTGTTCACACACACACACGTGTTCATACACACACACACGTTCACACACACACACGTTCACACACACACACCTGTTCACACACACCCACACACACCTGTTCACACACACACACCTGTTCACACACATACATACCTGTTCACACACACACGTGTTCACACACACACACACCTGTTCACACGCACACACAAGTGTTCACACACACACGTGTTCACACACACCTGTTCACACACACACACGTGTTCACACACACACCTGTTCACACACACACCTGTTCACACACACACGTGTTCTCACACACACACGTGTTCTCACACACACACACACACCTGTTCACACACACACACCTGTTCACACACACACACACATGTTCTCACACACACACGTGTTCTCACACAGACACACACACCTGTTCACGCACACACACCTGTTCACACACACACACACACATGTTCACCAACACACACGTGTTCACACACACACGTGTTCACACACACACGTGTTCACACACACACACACGTGTTCACACACACACACACGTGGTCTCACACACACACACACACGTGTTCTCACACACACACACACACCTGTTCATTCACACATACAGCTGTTCACACACACCTGTTCACACACACACACGTGTTCTCACACACACACGTGTTCTCACACACACGTGTTCTCACACACACACACGTGTTCTCACACACACACACGTTTTCTCACACACGCACGTGTTCACACACACACCTGTTCACACACACGTGTTCACACACACACAACTGTTCACACACACACACACGTGTTCACACACACACACACCTGTTCACACACACACACCTGTCCACACACACACACGTGTTCTCACACAAACACACGTGTTCTCAAACACACATGTTCTCACACACACACGTGTTCTCACACAGACACACACACCTGTTCACGCACACACACCTGTTCACACACACACACATATGTTCACCAACACACATGTGTTCACACACACACACGGGTTCACACACACACACGTGTTCACACAAACACAAGTGTTCATACACGCACACACACGTGGTCTCACACACACACACGTGTTCTCACACACACACACACACACACACCTGTTCACACACACACACGTGTTCTCACACGTGTTCTCACACACACACGTGTTCTCACGCACACGTGTTCTCACACACACACACGTGTTCTCTCACACACACACACACGTTTTCTCACACACACACACGTGTTCTCACACACACACGTGTTCACACACACACACACCTGTTCACGCACACACACATGTTCACACACACACACCTGTTAACACACACACACACGTGTTCACACACACACACACGTTCACACACACACACGTGTTCACACACACACACGTGTTCACAAACACACACGTGTTCTCACACACACACGCGTGTTCTCACACACACATGTTCTCACACACACACGTGTTCTCACACACACACACGTGTTCTCACACACACACATCTGTTCTTACACAAACACCTGTTCACACACACATACCTGTTCACACATACACGTGTTCACACACACACACCTGTTCACACACACACCTGTTCACTCACACACGTTCACATACACACACGTGTTCACACACACACACACACGTTCACACACACATACACGTTCACACACTCACACACCTGTTCACACACACCCACACACACCTGTTCACACTCACACGTGTTCACACACACACACACGTGTTCTCACACACACACACGTGTTCTCACACACACGTGTTCTCACACACACACGTGTTCTTACACACACACACGTTTTCTCACACACACACACACGTGTTCTCACACACACACACGTGTTCAAATAAACACACATGTGTTCACACACAGACACACACACCTGTTCACACACACACACACCTGTTCACACACACACACACCTGTTCACACACACACGTGTTCACACACACACGTGTTCACACACACACGTGTTCACACACACACTCGTGTTCACACACACACACGTGTTCACACACACACACGTTCACACACACACACTTGTTCACGTACACTCACACACACGTGTTCACACACACACCTGTTCACATACAGACACACACACACCTGTTCACACACACACACCTGTTCACACACACACACACGTGTTCTCACACGCACGTGTTCTCACACACGCACGTGTTCTCACACAGACATACACACCTGTTCACGCACACAAACCTGTTCACACACACACACATGTTCACCAACACACACGTGTTCACACACATACAGGTGTTCACACACACCTGTTCACACACACACGTTCACACACACACACGTGTTCACACACACCTGTTCACACACACACGTTCACATACACACTCGTGTTCACACACACACACACGTTCACACACACACACGTTCACACACACACACCTGTTCACACAAACACATACCTGTTCACACACACACGTATTCACACACACACACACCTGTTCACACGCACACACAAGTGTTCACACACACACGTGTTCACACACACCTGTTCACACACACACACGTGTTCACACACACACACCTGTTCACACACACACCTGTTCACACACACACACGTGTTCTCACACACACACGCGTGTTCTCACACACACACATACCTGTTCACACACACACACGTGTTCTCACACACACACGTGTTCACATTCACATGTTCTCACACACACACGTGTTCACACACAGACACACACACCTGTTCACGCACACACACCTGTTCACACACACACACATGTTCACCAACACACACGTGTTCACACACACACACGTGTTCACACACACACAAACGTGGTCTCACACACACACACACGTGTTCTCACACACACACACCTGTTCACACACACACACAGCTGTTCACACACACACCTGTTCACACACACACACGTGTTCTCACACACACGTGTTCTCACACACACGAGTTCTCACACACACACGTGTTCTCACACACACACACACGTTTTCTCACACACACACATGTTCTCACACACACACACGTGTTCACACACACACACACATGTTCACGCACACACACATGTTCACACACACACCTGTTCACACACACACACACGCGTTCACACACACACACGTGTTCACACACACACACACACGTGTCCACACACACACACGTGTTCTCACACACACACGCGTGTTCTCACACACACATGTTCTCACACACACGTGTTCTCACACACACACGTGTTCACACACACACACGTGTTCTCACACACACACACGTTTTCACACACAGACACACACACCTGTTCACGCACACACACCTGTTCACACACACACATTTTCACCAACACACACGTGTTCACACACACACATGTGTTCACACACACACATGTGTTCACACACACACGTATTCACACACACACACGTGTTCACACACACACACGAGTTCACACACACCTGTTCACACACACACGTTCACATACACACACGTGTTCACACACACACACACGTTCACACACACACACGTTCACACACACACACCTGTTCACACACACACATACCTGTTCACACACACACGTGTTCACACACACACACCTGTTCACACGCACACACAAGTGTTCACACACACACGTGTTCACACACACCTGTTCACACACACACGTGTTCACACACACACACCTGTACACACACACACCTGTTCACACACACACACGTGTTCTCACACACACACGCGTGTTCTCACACACACACACACCTGTTCACACACACACACCTGTTCACACACACACACACGTGTTCTCACACACACACGTGTTCACAGACACATGTTCTCACACACACACGTGTTCACACACAGACACACACACCTGTTCACGCACAGACACCTGTTCACACACACACACACATGTTCACCAACACACACGTGTTCACACACACACACGTGGTCTCACACACACACACACGTGTTCTCACACACACACCTGTTCACGCACACACACCTGTTCACACACACACACATGTTCACACACACACACGTGTTCACACAAACACCTGTGCACACACACACACGTGTTCACACACACACACACGTTCACACACACACACACGTTCACACACACACACCTGTTCACACACACCCACACACACCTGTTCACACACACACACCTGTTCACACACATACATACCAGTTCACACACACACGTGTTCACACACACACCTGTTCACACGCACACACAAGTGTTCACACACACACGTGTTCACACACACCTGTTCACACACACACACACGTGTTCACACACACACACCTGTTCACACACACACCTGTTCACACACACACGTGTTCTCACACACACACACGTGTTCTCACACACACACACCTGTTCACACACACACACCTGTTCACACACACACACGTGTTCTCACACACACACGTGTCCTCACACAGACACACACACCTGTTCACGCACACACACCTGTTCACACACACACACACATGTTCACCAACACACACGTGTTCACACACACACACGTGTTCACACACACACACACACGTGTTCACACACACACACACGTGGTCTCACACACACACACACGTGTTCTCACACACACACACCTGTTCACACACACATACAGCTGTTCACACACACCTGATCACACACACACACGTGTTCTCACACACACACGTGTTCTCACACACACGTGTTCTCACACACACACACGTGTTCTCACACACACACACGTTTTCTCACACACACACGTGTTCACACACACACCTGTTCACACACACACGTGTTCACACACACACAACTGTTCACACACACACACACGTGTTCTCACACACACGCGAGTGTTCACACACACACACCTGTTCACACACACACACGTGTTCTCACACAAACACACGTGTTCTCAAACACACATGTTCCCACACACACACGTGTTCTCACACAGCCACACACACCTGTTCACGCACACACACCTGTTCACACACACACACATGTTCACCAACACACATGTGTTCACACACACACACGGGTTCACACACACACACACGTGTTCACACAAACACACGTGTTCATACACGCACACACACGTGGTCTCACAGACACACACGTGTTCTCACACACACACACCTGTTCACACACACACACGTGTTCTCACACGTGTTCTCACACACACACGTGTTCTCACACACACCTGTTCACACACACACACGTGTTCTCACACGTGTTCTCACACACACACGTGTTCTCACGCACACGTGTTCTCACACACACACACGTGTTCTCACACACACACACACGTTTTCTCACACACACACACGTGTTCTCACACACACACGTGTTCACACACACACACACCTGTTCACGCACACACATGTTCACACACACACACCTGTTAACACACACACACACACGTGTTCACACACACACACATTCACACACACACGTGTTCACACACACACACACACACCTGTTCACGCACACACAACTGTTCACACACACACATGTTCACCAACACACACGCGTTCACACACACACATGTGTTCACACACACACATGTGTTCACACACACACGTGTTCACACACACACACGTGTTCACACACACCTGTTCACACACACACGTTCACATACACACACGTGTTCACACACACACACACGTTCACACACACACACGTTCACACACACACCTGTTCACACACACATACCTGTTCACACACACACGTGTTCACACACACACACCTGTTCACACGCACACACAAGTGTTCACACACACGTGTTCACACACACCTGTTCACACACACACTTTTGTTCACACACACACACCTGTTCACACACACACGTGTTCTCACACACACACACGTGTTCTCACACACACACACCTGTTCACACACACACACCTGTTCACACACACACACGTGTTCTCACACACACACGTGTCCTCACACAGACACACACACCTGTTCACGCACACACACCTGTTCACACACACACACACATGTTCACCAACACACACGTGTTCACACACACACACGTGTTCACACACACACACACACGTGTTCACACACACACACACGTGGTCTCACACACACACACACGTGTTCTCACACACACACACCTGTTCACACACACATACAGCTGTTCACACACACCTGATCACACACACACACGTGTTCTCACACACACACGTGTTCTCACACACACGTGTTCTCACACACACACACGTGTTCTCACACACACACACGTTTTCTCACACACACACGTGTTCACACACACACCTGTTCACACACACACGTGTTCACACACACACAACTGTTCACACACACACACACGTGTTCTCACACACACGCGAGTGTTCACACACACACACCTGTTCACACACACACACGTGTTCTCACACAAACACACGTGTTCTCAAACACACATGTTCCCACACACACACGTGTTCTCACACAGCCACACACACCTGTTCACGCACACACACCTGTTCACACACACACACATGTTCACCAACACACATGTGTTCACACACACACACGGGTTCACACACACACACGTGTTCACACAAACACACGTGTTCATACACGCACACACACGTGGTCTCACAGACACACACGTGTTCTCACACACACACACCTGTTCACACACACACACGTGTTCTCACACGTGTTCTCACACACACACGTGTTCTCACACACACCTGTTCACACACACACACGTGTTCTCACACGTGTTCTCACACACACACGTGTTCTCACGCACACGTGTTCTCACACACACACACGTGTTCTCACACACACACACACGTTTTCTCACACACACACACGTGTTCTCACACACACACGTGTTCACACACACACACACCTGTTCACGCACACACATGTTCACACACACACACCTGTTAACACACACACACACACGTGTTCACACACACACACATTCACACACACACACGTGTTCACACACACACACACACACCTGTTCACGCACACACAACTGTTCACACACACACATGTTCACCAACACACACGCGTTCACACACACACATGTGTTCACACACACACATGTGTTCACACACACACGTGTTCACACACACACACGTGTTCACACACACCTGTTCACACACACACGTTCACATACACACACGTGTTCACACACACACACACGTTCACACACACACACGTTCACACACACACCTGTTCACACACACATACCTGTTCACACACACACGTGTTCACACACACACACCTGTTCACACGCACACACAAGTGTTCACACACACGTGTTCACACACACCTGTTCACACACACACTTTTGTTCACACACACACACCTGTTCACACACACACCTGTTCACACACACACACGTGTTCTCACACACACACGCGTGTTCTCACACACACACACACACCTGTTCACACACACACACCTGTTCACACACACACACGTGTTCTCACACACACACGTGTTCACACACACATGTTCTCACACACACACGTGTTCACACACAGACACACACACCTGTTCACGCACACACACCTGTTCACACACACACACATGTTCACCAACACACACGTGTTCACACACACACACGTGTTCACACACACACACACGTGGTCTCTCACACACACACACGTGTTCTCACACACGCACACCTGTTCACACACACACACAGCTGTTCACACACACACCTGTTCACACACACACGTGTTCTCACACACACGTGTTCTCACACACACGAGTTCTCACACACACACGTGTTCTCACACACACACACGTTTTCTCACACACACACACATGTTCTCACACACACACACGTGTTCACACACACACACCTGTTCACGCACACACACATGTTCACACACACATCTGTTCACACACACACACACACACACGTGTTCACACACACACACGCGTTCACACACACACACGTGTTCACACACACACACGTGTCCACACACACACACGTGTTCTCACACACACACGCGTGTTCTCACACACACATGTTCTCACACACACACGTGTTCTCACACACACACACACACACGTGTTCACACACACACACACGTGTTCTCACACACACACACTTGTTCACACACAGACACACACACCTGTTCACGCACACACACCTGTTCACACACACACACGTGTTCACACACATACGTGTTCACACACACACACGTTCTCACACACACACGTTCACACACACACACGTGTTCAAACAAACACACCTGTTCACACACACACACACCTGTTCACACACAGACACACACACACGTGTTCACACACACACGTGTTCACACACAAACACATGTGTTCACACACACGTGTTCACACACACACACGTGTTCACACACACACGTTTTCTCACACACACACGTGTTCTCACACACAGATGTGTTCTCACACACACACGAGTTCTCACACACACGTGTTCTCACACACACATGTGGTCTCACACACACACACGTGTTCTCTCTCACACACACACACCTGTTCACACACACACACCTGTTCACACACACACACGTGTTCTCACACGTGTTCTCACACACACACGTGTTCTCACGCACACGTGTTCTCAAACACACACGTGTTCTCAAACACACACACGTTTTCTCACACACACACACGTGTTCTCACACACACACGTGTTCACACACACACACACCTGTTCACGCACACACACATGTTCACTCACACACACCTGTTCACACACACACACACGTGTTCACACACACACCTGTTCACACACAAACACATGTGTTCACACACACACGTGTTCACACACACACGTTTTCTCACACACACACACGTGTTCTCACACATAGATGTGTTCTCACACACACACGAGTTCTCACACACACGTGTTCTCACACACACACGTGGTCTCACACACACACACGTGTTCTCTCACACACACACACCTGTTCACACACACACACCTGTTCACACACACACACGTGTTCTCACACGTGTTCTCACACACACACGTGTTCTCACGCACACGTGTTCTCAAACACACACACGTTTTCTCACACACACACACGTGTTCTCACACACACACGTGTTCACACACACACACACACACACCTGTTCACGCACACACACATGTTCACTCACACACACCTGTTCACACACACACACACGTGTTCACACACACACACACACGTTCACACACACACACGTGTTCACACACACACACACGTGTTCTCACACACACGTATGTTCTCACACACACATGTTCTCACACACGTGTTCTCACACACACACAGGTGTTCTCACACACACACACGTTTTCTCACACACACACACGTGTTCTCACACACACACGTGTTCACACACACACACACCTGTTCACGCACACACATGTTCACACACACACACCTGTTAACACACACACACACACGTGTTCACACACACACACACATTCACACACACACACGTGTTCACACACACACACGTGTTCACACACACACGTGTTCTCACACACACGAGTTCTCACACACACACGTGTTCTCACACACACACGTTTTCTCACACACACACACATGTTCTCACACACACACACGTGTTCACACACACACACCTGTTCACGCACACACACATGTTCACACACACATCTGTTCACACACACACACACACACACGTGTTCACACACACACACGCGTTCACACACACACACGTGTTCACACACACACACGTGTCCACACACACACACGTGTTCTCACACACACACGCGTGTTCTCACACACACATGTTCTCACACACACACGTGTTCTCACACACACACACACACACGTGTTCACACACACACACACGTGTTCTCACACACACACACTTGTTCACACACAGACACACACACCTGTTCACGCACACACACCTGTTCACACACACACACGTGTTCACACACATACGTGTTCACACACACACACGTTCTCACACACACACGTTCACACACACACACGTGTTCAAACAAACACACCTGTTCACACACACACACACCTGTTCACACACAGACACACACACACGTGTTCACACACACACGTGTTCACACACAAACACATGTGTTCACACACACGTGTTCACACACACACACGTGTTCACACACACACGTTTTCTCACACACACACGTGTTCTCACACACAGATGTGTTCTCACACACACACGAGTTCTCACACACACGTGTTCTCACACACACATGTGGTCTCACACACACACACGTGTTCTCTCTCACACACACACACCTGTTCACACACACACACCTGTTCACACACACACACGTGTTCTCACACGTGTTCTCACACACACACGTGTTCTCACGCACACGTGTTCTCAAACACACACGTGTTCTCAAACACACACACGTTTTCTCACACACACACGTGTTCTCACACACACACGTGTTCACACACACACACACCTGTTCACGCACACACACATGTTCACTCACACACACCTGTTCACACACACACACACGTGTTCACACACACACCTGTTCACACACAAACACATGTGTTCACACACACACGTGTTCACACACACACGTTTTCTCACACACACACACGTGTTCTCACACATAGATGTGTTCTCACACACACACGAGTTCTCACACACACGTGTTCTCACACACACACGTGGTCTCACACACACACACGTGTTCTCTCACACACACACACCTGTTCACACACACACACCTGTTCACACACACACACGTGTTCTCACACGTGTTCTCACACACACACGTGTTCTCACGCACACGTGTTCTCAAACACACACACGTTTTCTCACACACACACACGTGTTCTCACACACACACGTGTTCACACACACACACACACACACCTGTTCACGCACACACACATGTTCACTCACACACACCTGTTCACACACACACACACGTGTTCACACACACACACACGTTCACACACACACACGTGTTCACACACACACACACGTGTTCTCACACACACGTATGTTCTCACACACACATGTTCTCACACACGTGTTCTCACACACACACAGGTGTTCTCACACACACACACGTTTTCTCACACACACACACGTGTTCTCACACACACACGTGTTCACACACACACACACCTGTTCACGCACACACATGTTCACACACACACACCTGTTAACACACACACACACACGTGTTCACACACACACACACATTCACACACACACACGTGTTCACACACACACACGTGTTCACACACACACACGTGTTCTCACACACACATGTTCTCACACACACACGTGTTCTCACACACACACACACGTGTTCTCACATACACACATCTGTTCATACACAAACACCTGTTCACACACACACACCTGTTCACACACACACGTGTTCACACACACACACCTGTTCACACACACACATGTTCACACACACACGATCACATACACACACGTGTTCACACACACACACACGTTCAAACACACACACACCTGTTCACACACACACCTGTTCACACACACACGTTCACATACACACACTTGTTCTCACACACACACACACGTGTTCTCACACACACACATCTGTTCATACACAAACACCTGTTCACACACACACACACCAGTTCACACACACACGTGTTCACACACACACACCTGTTCACACACACACACCTGTTCACACACACACGTTCACATACACACACGTGTTCACACACACACACACCTGTTCACACACACCCACACACACCTGTTCACACTCACACGTGTTCACACACACACACGTGTTCTCACATACACACACGTGTTCTCACAAACACGTGTTCTCACACACACACGTGTTCTTACACACACACACGTTTTCTCACACACACACGTGTTCTCACACACACACACGTGTTCACATACACACACGTGTTCACACACAGACACACACACCTGTTCACGCACACACACCTGTTCACACACACACACCTGTTCACACACACACGTGTTCACACACACACGTGTTCACACACACACACACACACACACGTGTTCACACACACACACACGTTCACACACACACACTTGTTCACGTACACACACACACACGTGTTCACACACACACCTGTTCACATACAGACACACACACACCTGTTCACACACACACACCTGTTCACACACACACACACGTGTTCTCACGCGCACGTGTTCTCACACACGCACGTGTTCTCACACAGACACACACACCTGTTCACGCACACACAACTGTTCACACACACACACATGTTCACCAACACACACGTGTTCACACACACACATGTGTTCACACACACACATGTGTTCACACACACACGTGTTCACACACACACACGTGTTCACACACACCTGTTCACACACACACGTTCACATACACACACGTGTTCACACACACACACACGTTCACACACACACACGTTCACACACACACCTGTTCACACACATACATACCAGTTCACACACACACGTGTTCACACACACACCTGTTCACACGCACACACAAGTGTTCACACACACACGTGTTCACACACACCTGTTCACACACACACACACGTGTTCACACACACACACCTGTTCACACACACACCTGTTCACACACACACGTGTTCTCACACACACACACGTGTTCTCACACACACACACCTGTTCACACACACACACCTGTTCACACACACACACGTGTTCTCACACACACACGTGTCCTCACACAGACACACACACCTGTTCACGCACACACACCTGTTCACACACACACACACATGTTCACCAACACACACGTGTTCACACACACACACGTGTTCACACACACACACACACGTGTTCACACACACACACACGTGGTCTCACACACACACACACGTGTTCTCACACACACACACCTGTTCACACACACATACAGCTGTTCACACACATATGATCACACACACACACGTGTTCTCACACACACACGTGTTCTCACACACACGTGTTCTCACACACACACACGTGTTCTCACACACACACACGTTTTCTCACACACACACGTGTTCACACACACACCTGTTCACACACACACGTGTTCACACACACACAACTGTTCACACACACACACACGTGTTCTCACACACACGCGAGTGTTCACACACACACACCTGTTCACACACACACACGTGTTCTCACACAAACACACGTGTTCTCAAACACACATGTTCCCACACACACACGTGTTCTCACACAGCCACACACACCTGTTCACGCACACACACCTGTTCACACACACACACATGTTCACCAACACACATGTGTTCACACACACACACGGGTTCACACACACACACGTGTTCACACAAACACACGTGTTCATACACGCACACACACGTGGTCTCACAGACACACACGTGTTCTCACACACACACACCTGTTCACACACACACACGTGTTCTCACACGTGTTCTCACACACACACGTGTTCTCACACACACCTGTTCACACACACACACGTGTTCTCACACGTGTTCTCACACACACACGTGTTCTCACGCACACGTGTTCTCACACACACACACGTGTTCTCACACACACACACACGTTTTCTCACACACACACACGTGTTCTCACACACACACGTGTTCACACACACACACACCTGTTCACGCACACACATGTTCACACACACACACCTGTTAACACACACACACACACGTGTTCACACACACACACATTCACACACACACACGTGTTCACACACACACACACACACCTGTTCACGCACACACAACTGTTCACACACACACACATGTTCACCAACACACACGCGTTCACACACACACATGTGTTCACACACACACATGTGTTCACACACACACGTGTTCACACACACACACGTGTTCACACACACCTGTTCACACACACACGTTCACATACACACACGTGTTCACACACACACACACGTTCACACACACACACGTGTTCACACACACCTGTTCACACACACACTTTTGTTCACACACACACACCTGTTCACACACACACCTGTTCACACACACACACGTGTTCTCACACACACACGCGTGTTCTCACACACACACACACACCTGTTCACACACACACACCTGTTCACACACACACACGTGTTCTCACACACACACGTGTTCACACACACATGTTCTCACACACACACGTGTTCACACACAGACACACACACCTGTTCACGCACACACACCTGTTCACACACACACACATGTTCACCAACACACACGTGTTCACACACACACACGTGTTCACACACACACACACGTGGTCTCTCACACACACACACGTGTTCTCACACACGCACACCTGTTCACACACACACACACAGCTGTTCACACACACACCTGTTCACACACACACGTGTTCTCACACACACGTGTTCTCACACACACGAGTTCTCACACACACACGTGTTCTCACACACACACACGTTTTCTCACACACACACACATGTTCTCACACACACACACGTGTTCACACACACACACCTGTTCACGCACACACACATGTTCACACACACATCTGTTCACACACACACACACACACACGTGTTCACACACACACACGCGTTCACACACACACACGTGTTCACACACACACACGTGTCCACACACACACACGTGTTCTCACACACACACGCGTGTTCTCACACACACATGTTCTCACACACACACGTGTTCTCACACACACACACACACACGTGTTCACACACACACACACGTGTTCTCACACACACACACTTGTTCACACACACACACACGTGTTCTCACACACACACACTTGTTCACACACAGACACACACACCTGTTCACGCACACACACCTGTTCACACACACACACGTGTTCACACACATACGTGTTCACACACACACACGTTCTCACACACACACGTTCACACACAAACACGTGTTCAAACAAACACACCTGTTCACACACACACACACCTGTTCACACACAGACACACACACACGTGTTCACACACACACGTGTTCACACACAAACACATGTGTTCACACACACGTGTTCACACACACACACGTGTTCACACACACACGTTTTCTCACACACACACGTGTTCTCACACACAGATGTGTTCTCACACACACACGAGTTCTCACACACACGTGTTCTCACACACACATGTGGTCTCACACACACACACGTGTTCTCTCTCACACACACACACCTGTTCACACACACACACACCTGTTCACACACACACACGTGTTCTCACACGTGTTCTCACACACACACGTGTTCTCACGCACACGTGTTCTCAAACACACACGTGTTCTCAAACACACACACGTTTTCTCACACACACACACGTGTTCTCACACACACACGTGTTCACACACACACACCTGTTCACGCACACACACATGTTCACTCACACACACCTGTTCACACACACACACACGTGTTCACACACACACCTGTTCACACACAAACACATGTGTTCACACACACACGTGTTCACACACACACGTTTTCTCACACACACACACGTGTTCTCACACATAGATGTGTTCTCACACACACACGAGTTCTCACACACACGTGTTCTCACACACACACGTGGTCTCACACACACACACGTGTTCTCTCACACACACACACCTGTTCACACACACACACCTGTTCACACACACACACGTGTTCTCACACGTGTTCTCACACACACGTGTTCTCACGCACACGTGTTCTCAAACACACACACGTTTTCTCACACACACACACGTGTTCTCACACACACACGTGTTCACACACACACACACACACCTGTTCACGCACACACACATGTTCACTCACACACACCTGTTCACACACACACACACGTGTTCACACACACACACACACGTTCACACACACACACGTGTTCACACACACACACACGTGTTCTCACACACACGTATGTTCTCACACACACATGTTCTCACACACGTGTTCTCACACACACACAGGTGTTCTCACACACACACACGTTTTCTCACACACACACACGTGTTCTCACACACACACGTGTTCACACACACACACACCTGTTCACGCACACACATGTTCACACACACACACCTGTTAACACACACACACACACGTGTTCACACACACACACACATTCACACACACACACGTGTTCACACACACACACACGTGTTCACACACACACACGTGTTCTCACACACACATGTTCTCACACACACACGTGTTCTCACACACACACACACGTGTTCTCACATACACACATCTGTTCATACACAAACACCTGTTCACACACACACACCTGTTCACACACACACGTGTTCACACACACACACCTGTTCACACACACACATGTTCACACACACACGATCACATACACACACGTGTTCACACACACACACACGTTCAAACACACACACACCTGTTCACACACACACCTGTTCACACACACACGTTCACATACACACACTTGTTCTCACACACACACACACGTGTTCTCACACACACACATCTGTTCATACACAAACACCTGTTCACACACACACACCAGTTCACACACACACGTGTTCACACACACACACCTGTTCACACACACACACCTGTTCACACACACACGTTCACATACACACACGTGTTCACACACACACACACCTGTTCACACACACCCACACACACCTGTTCACACTCACACGTGTTCACACACACACACGTGTTCTCACATACACACACGTGTTCTCACAAACACGTGTTCTCACACACACACGTGTTCTTACACACACACACGTTTTCTCACACACACACGTGTTCTCACACACACACACGTGTTCACATACACACACGTGTTCACACACAGACACACACACCTGTTCACGCACACACACCTGTTCACACACACACACCTGTTCACACACACACGTGTTCACACACACACGCGTTCACACACACACACACACACACACGTGTTCACACACACACACACGTTCACACACACACACTTGTTCACGTACACACACACACACGTGTTCACACACACACCTGTTCACATACAGACACACACACACCTGTTCACACACACACACCTGTTCACACACACACACACGTGTTCTCACGCGCACGTGTTCTCACACACGCACGTGTTCTCACACAGACACACACACCTGTTCACGCACACACAACTGTTCACACACACACACATGTTCACCAACACACACGTGTTCACACACACACATGTGTTCACACACACACATGTGTTCACACACACACGTGTTCACACACACACACGTGTTCACACACACCTGTTCACACACACACGTTCACATACACACACGTGTTCACACACACACACACGTTCACACACACACACGTTCACACACACACCTGTTCACACACACACATACCTGTTCACACACACACGTGTTCACACACACACACCTGTTCACACGCACACACAAGTGTTCACACACACGTGTTCACACACACCTGTTCACACACACACACGTGTTCACACACACACCTGTTCACACACACACCTGTTCACACACACACACGTGTTCTCACACACACACGCGTGTTCTCACACACACACACACACACCTGTTCACACACACACACCTGTTCACACACACACACGTGTTCTCACACACACACGTGTTCACACACACATGTTCTCACACACACACGTGTTCACACACAGACACACACACCTGTTCACGCACACACACCTGTTCACACACACACACACATGTTCACCAACACACACGTGTTCACACACACACACGTGTTCACACACACACACACGTGGTCTCTCTCACACACACACGTGTTCTCACACACGCACACCTGTTCACACACACACACAGCTGTTCACACACACACCTGTTCACACACACACGTGTTCTCACACACACGTGTTCTCACACACACGAGTTCTCACACACACACGTGTTCTCACACACACACACGTTTTCTCACACACACACATGTTCTCACACACACACACACGTGTTCACACACACACACCTGTTCACGCACACACACATGTTCACACACACATCTGTTCACACACACACACACGTGTTCACACACACACACGCGTTCACACACACACACGTGTTCACACACACACACGTGTCCACACACACACACGTGTTCTCACACACACACGCGTGTTCTCACACACACATGTTCTCACACACACACGTGTTCTCACACACACACACACACGTGTTCACACACACACACACGTGTTCTCACACACACACACGTGTTCACACACAGACACACACACCTGTTCACGCACACACACCTGTTCACACACACACACGTGTTCACACACATACGTGTTCACACACACACATGTTCTCACACACACACGTTCACACACACACACACGTGTTCAAACAAACACACCTGTTCACACACACACACCTGTTCACACACAGACACACACACACGTGTTCACACACACACGTGTTCACACACAAACACATGTGTTCACACACACACGTGTTCACACACACACACGTGTTCACACACACACGTTTTCTCTCACACACACACGTGTTCTCACACACAGATGTGTTCTCACACACACACGAGTTCTCACACACACGTGTTCTCACACACACACGTGGTCTCACACACACACACGTGTTCTCTCACACACACACACCTGTTCACACACACACACCTGTTCACACACACACACGTGTTCTCACACGTGTTCTCACACACACACGTGTTCTCACGCACACGTGTTCTCAAACACACACGTGTTCTCAAACACACACATGTTTTCTCACACACACACACGTGTTCTCACACACACACGTGTTCACACACACACACACCTGTTCACGCACACACACATGTTCACTCACACACACCTGTTCACACACACACACACGTGTTCACACACACACGTGTTCACACACAAACACATGTGTTCACACACACACGTGTTCACACACACACGTTTTCTCACACACACACACGTGTTCTCACACACAGATGTGTTCTCACACACACACGAGTTCTCACACACACGTGTTCTCACACACACACGTGGTCTCACACACACACACGTGTTCTCTCTCACACACACACACCTGTTCACACACACACACCTGTTCACACACACACACGTGTTCTCACACGTGTTCTCACACACACACGTGTTCTCACGCACACGTGTTCTCAAACACACACACGTTTTCTCACACACACACACGTGTTCTCACACACACACGTGTTCACACACACACACACCTGTTCACGCACACACACATGTTCACTCACACACACCTGTTCACACACACACACACGTGTTCACACACACACACACACGTTCACACACACACACGTGTTCACACACACACACACGTGTTCTCACACACACACGTGTGTTCTCACACACACATGTTCTCACACACGTGTTCTCACACACACACACGTGTTCTCACACACACACACCTGTTCACACACACACACACACACCTGATCACACACACACACCTGTTCACACACACACACGTGTTCTCACACGTGTTCTCACACACTCACGTGTTCTCACACACAGGTGTTCTCACACACACACACGTGTTCACACACACACACACACACCTGTTCACGGACACACACATGTTCACACACACACACCTGTTCACACACACACACGTGTTCACACACACACACACGTTTTCACACACAGACACACACACCTGTTCACGCACACACACCTGTTCACACACACACACACATTTTCACCAACACACACGTGTTCACACACACACATGTGTTCACACACACACATGTGTTCACACACACACGTGTTCACACACACACACGTGTTCACACACACACACGAGTTCACACACACCTGTTCACACACACACGTTCACATACACACACGTGTTCACACACACACACACGTTCACACACACACACGTTCACACACACACACCTGTTCACACACACACATACCTGTTCACACACACACGTGTTCACACACACACACCTGTTCACACGCACACACAAGTGTTCACACACACACGTGTTCACACACACCTGTTCACACGCACACGTGTTCACACACACACCTGTTCACACACACACGTGTTCACACACACACACGTGTTCACACACACACGTTTTCTCACACACACACGTGTTCTCACACACAGATGTGTTCTCACACACACACGAGTTCTCACACACACGTGTTCTCACACACACATGTGGTCTCACACACACACACGTGTTCTCTCACACACACACACACCTGTTCACACACACACACCTGTTCACACACACACACGTGTTCTCACACGTGTTCTCACACACACACGTGTTCTCACGCACACGTGTTCTCAAACACACACGTGTTCTCAAACACACACACGTTTTCTCACACACACACACGTGTTCTCACACACACACGTGTTCACACACACACACACCTGTTCACGCACACACACATGTTCACTCACACACACCTGTTCACACACACACACGTGTTCACACACACACCTGTTCACACACAAACACATGTGTTCACACACACACGTGTTCACACACACACGTTTTCTCACACACACACACGTGTTCTCACACATAGATGTGTTCTCACACACACACGAGTTCTCACACACACGTGTTCTCACACACACACGTTGTCTCACACACACACACGTGTTCTCTCACACACACACACCTGTTCACACACACACACCTGTTCACACACACACACGTGTTCTCACACGTGTTCTCACACACACACGTGTTCTCACGCACACGTGTTCTCAAACACACACACGTTTTCTAATACACACACACGTGTTCTCACACACACACGTGTTCACACACACACACACACACCTGTTCACGCACACACACATGTTCACTCACACACACCTGTTCACACACACACACACGTGTTCACACACACACACACACGTTCACACACACACACGTGTTCACACACACACACACGTGTTCTCACACACACGTATGTTCTCACACACACATGTTCTCACACACGTGTTCTCACACACACACAGGTGTTCTCACACACACACACGTTTTCTCACACACACACACGTGTTCTCACACACACACGTGTTCACACACACACACACCTGTTCACGCACACACATGTTCACACACACACACCTGTTAACACACACACACACACGTGTTCACACACACACACATTCACACACACACACGTGTTCACACACACACACACGTGTTCACACACACACACGTGTTCTCACACACACATGTTCTCACACACACACGTGTTCTCACACACACACACACGTGTTCTCACATACACACATCTGTTCATACACAAACACCTGTTCACACACACACACCTGTTCACACACACACGTGTTCACACACACACACCTGTTCACAAACACACATGTTCACACACACACGATCACATACACACACGTGTTCACACACACACACACGTTCAAACACACACACACCTGTTCACACACACACCTGTTCACACACACACGTTCACATACACACACTTGTTCTCACACACACACACACGTGTTCTCACACACACACATGTGTTCATACACAAACACCTGTTCACACACACACACCAGTTCACACACACACGTGTTCACACACACACACCTGTTCACACACACACACCTGTTCACACACACACGTTCACATACACACACGTGTTCACACACACACACACCTGTTCACACACACCCACACACACCTGTTCACACTCACACGTGTTCACACACACACACGTGTTCTCACATACACACACGTGTTCTCACAAACACGTGTTCTCACACACACACGTGTTCTTACACACACACACGTTTTCTCACACACACACGTGTTCTCACACACACACACGTGTTCACATACACACACGTGTTCACACACAGACACACACACCTGTTCACGCACACACACCTGTTCACACACACACACCTGTTCACACACACACGTGTTCACACACACACGTGTTCACACACACACACACACACACACGTGTTCTCACACACACACGTGTTCACACACACACACACCTGTTCACGCACACACATGTTCACACACACACACCTGTTAACACACACACACACACGTGTTCACACACACACACATTCACACACACACACGTGTTCACACACACACACACACACCTGTTCACGCACACACAACTGTTCACACACACACACATGTTCACCAACACACACGCGTTCACACACACACATGTGTTCACACACACACATGTGTTCACACACACACGTGTTCACACACACACACGTGTTCACACACACCTGTTCACACACACACGTTCACATACACACACGTGTTCACACACACACACACGTTCACACACACACACGTGTTCACACACACCTGTTCACACACACACTTTTGTTCACACACACACACCTGTTCACACACACACCTGTTCACACACACACACGTGTTCTCACACACACACGCGTGTTCTCACACACACACACACACCTGTTCACACACACACACCTGTTCACACACACACACGTGTTCTCACACACACACGTGTTCACACACACATGTTCTCACACACACACGTGTTCACACACAGACACACACACCTGTTCACGCACACACACCTGTTCACACACACACACATGTTCACCAACACACACGTGTTCACACACACACACGTGTTCACACACACACACACGTGGTCTCTCACACACACACACGTGTTCTCACACACGCACACCTGTTCACACACACACACACAGCTGTTCACACACACACCTGTTCACACACACACGTGTTCTCACACACACGTGTTCTCACACACACGAGTTCTCACACACACACGTGTTCTCACACACACACACGTTTTCTCACACACACACACATGTTCTCACACACACACACGTGTTCACACACACACACCTGTTCACGCACACACACATGTTCACACACACATCTGTTCACACACACACACACACACACGTGTTCACACACACACACGCGTTCACACACACACACGTGTTCACACACACACACGTGTCCACACACACACACGTGTTCTCACACACACACGCGTGTTCTCACACACACATGTTCTCACACACACACGTGTTCTCACACACACACACACACACGTGTTCACACACACACACACGTGTTCTCACACACACACACTTGTTCACACACAGACACACACACCTGTTCACGCACACACACCTGTTCACACACACACACGTGTTCACACACATACGTGTTCACACACACACACGTTCTCACACACACACGTTCACACACAAACACGTGTTCAAACAAACACACCTGTTCACACACACACACACCTGTTCACACACAGACACACACACACGTGTTCACACACACACGTGTTCACACACAAACACATGTGTTCACACACACGTGTTCACACACACACACGTGTTCACACACACACGTTTTCTCACACACACACGTGTTCTCACACACAGATGTGTTCTCACACACACACGAGTTCTCACACACACGTGTTCTCACACACACATGTGGTCTCACACACACACACGTGTTCTCTCTCACACACACACACCTGTTCACACACACACACCTGTTCACACACACACACGTGTTCTCACACGTGTTCTCACACACACACGTGTTCTCACGCACACGTGTTCTCAAACACACACGTGTTCTCAAACACACACACGTTTTCTCACACACACACACGTGTTCTCACACACACACGTGTTCACACACACACACCTGTTCACGCACACACACATGTTCACTCACACACACCTGTTCACACACACACACACGTGTTCACACACACACCTGTTCACACACAAACACATGTGTTCACACACACACGTGTTCACACACACACGTTTTCTCACACACACACACGTGTTCTCACACATAGATGTGTTCTCACACACACACGAGTTCTCACACACACGTGTTCTCACACACACACGTGGTCTCACACACACACACGTGTTCTCTCACACACACACACCTGTTCACACACACACACCTGTTCACACACACACACGTGTTCTCACACGTGTTCTCACACACACACGTGTTCTCACGCACACGTGTTCTCAAACACACACACGTTTTCTCACACACACACACGTGTTCTCACACACACACGTGTTCACACACACACACACACACACCTGTTCACGCACACACACATGTTCACTCACACACACCTGTTCACACACACACACACGTGTTCACACACACACACACACGTTCACACACACACACGTGTTCACACACACACACACGTGTTCTCACACACACGTATGTTCTCACACACACATGTTCTCACACACGTGTTCTCACACACACACAGGTGTTCTCACACACACACACGTTTTCTCACACACACACACGTGTTCTCACACACACACGTGTTCACACACACACACACCTGTTCACGCACACACATGTTCACACACACACACCTGTTAACACACACACACACACGTGTTCACACACACACACACATTCACACACACACACGTGTTCACACACACACACACGTGTTCACACACACACACGTGTTCTCACACACACATGTTCTCACACACACACGTGTTCTCACACACACACACACGTGTTCTCACATACACACATCTGTTCATACACAAACACCTGTTCACACACACACACCTGTTCACACACACACGTGTTCACACACACACACCTGTTCACACACACACATGTTCACACACACACGATCACATACACACACGTGTTCACACACACACACACGTTCAAACACACACACACCTGTTCACACACACACCTGTTCACACACACACGTTCACATACACACACTTGTTCTCACACACACACACACGTGTTCTCACACACACACATCTGTTCATACACAAACACCTGTTCACACACACACACCAGTTCACACACACACGTGTTCACACACACACACCTGTTCACACACACACACCTGTTCACACACACACGTTCACATACACACACGTGTTCACACACACACACACCTGTTCACACACACCCACACACACCTGTTCACACTCACACGTGTTCACACACACACACGTGTTCTCACATACACACACGTGTTCTCACAAACACGTGTTCTCACACACACACGTGTTCTTACACACACACACGTTTTCTCACACACACACGTGTTCTCACACACACACACGTGTTCACATACACACACGTGTTCACACACAGACACACACACCTGTTCACGCACACACACCTGTTCACACACACACACCTGTTCACACACACACGTGTTCACACACACACGCGTTCACACACACACACACACACACACGTGTTCACACACACACACACGTTCACACACACACACTTGTTCACGTACACACACACACACGTGTTCACACACACACCTGTTCACATACAGACACACACACACCTGTTCACACACACACACCTGTTCACACACACACACACGTGTTCTCACGCGCACGTGTTCTCACACACGCACGTGTTCTCACACAGACACACACACCTGTTCACGCACACACAACTGTTCACACACACACACATGTTCACCAACACACACGTGTTCACACACACACATGTGTTCACACACACACATGTGTTCACACACACACGTGTTCACACACACACACGTGTTCACACACACCTGTTCACACACACACGTTCACATACACACACGTGTTCACACACACACACACGTTCACACACACACACGTTCACACACACACCTGTTCACACACACACATACCTGTTCACACACACACGTGTTCACACACACACACCTGTTCACACGCACACACAAGTGTTCACACACACGTGTTCACACACACCTGTTCACACACACACACGTGTTCACACACACACCTGTTCACACACACACCTGTTCACACACACACACGTGTTCTCACACACACACGCGTGTTCTCACACACACACACACACACCTGTTCACACACACACACCTGTTCACACACACACACGTGTTCTCACACACACACGTGTTCACACACACATGTTCTCACACACACACGTGTTCACACACAGACACACACACCTGTTCACGCACACACACCTGTTCACACACACACACACATGTTCACCAACACACACGTGTTCACACACACACACGTGTTCACACACACACACACGTGGTCTCTCTCACACACACACGTGTTCTCACACACGCACACCTGTTCACACACACACACAGCTGTTCACACACACACCTGTTCACACACACACGTGTTCTCACACACACGTGTTCTCACACACACGAGTTCTCACACACACACGTGTTCTCACACACACACACGTTTTCTCACACACACACATGTTCTCACACACACACACACGTGTTCACACACACACACCTGTTCACGCACACACACATGTTCACACACACATCTGTTCACACACACACACACGTGTTCACACACACACACGCGTTCACACACACACACGTGTTCACACACACACACGTGTCCACACACACACACGTGTTCTCACACACACACGCGTGTTCTCACACACACATGTTCTCACACACACACGTGTTCTCACACACACACACACACGTGTTCACACACACACACACGTGTTCTCACACACACACACGTGTTCACACACAGACACACACACCTGTTCACGCACACACACCTGTTCACACACACACACGTGTTCACACACATACGTGTTCACACACACACACGTTCTCACACACACACGTTCACACACACACACACGTGTTCAAACAAACACACCTGTTCACACACACACACCTGTTCACACACAGACACACACACACGTGTTCACACACACACGTGTTCACACACAAACACATGTGTTCACACACACACGTGTTCACACACACACACGTGTTCACACACACACGTTTTCTCTCACACACACACGTGTTCTCACACACAGATGTGTTCTCACACACACACGAGTTCTCACACACACGTGTTCTCACACACACACGTGGTCTCACACACACACACGTGTTCTCTCACACACACACACCTGTTCACACACACACACCTGTTCACACACACACACGTGTTCTCACACGTGTTCTCACACACACACGTGTTCTCACGCACACGTGTTCTCAAACACACACGTGTTCTCAAACACACACATGTTTTCTCACACACACACACGTGTTCTCACACACACACGTGTTCACACACACACACACCTGTTCACGCACACACACATGTTCACTCACACACACCTGTTCACACACACACACACGTGTTCACACACACACGTGTTCACACACAAACACGTGTTCACACACACACGTGTTCACACACACACGTTTTCTCACACACACACACGTGTTCTCACACACAGATGTGTTCTCACACACACACGAGTTCTCACACACACGTGTTCTCACACACACACGTGGTCTCACACACACACACGTGTTCTCTCTCACACACACACACCTGTTCACACACACACACCTGTTCACACACACACACGTGTTCTCACACGTGTTCTCACACACACACGTGTTCTCACGCACACGTGTTCTCAAACACACACACGTTTTCTCACACACACACACGTGTTCTCACACACACACGTGTTCACACACACACACACCTGTTCACGCACACACACATGTTCACTCACACACACCTGTTCACACACACACACACGTGTTCACACACACACACACACGTTCACACACACACACGTGTTCACACACACACACACGTGTTCTCACACACACACGTGTGTTCTCACACACACATGTTCTCACACACGTGTTCTCACACACACACACGTGTTCTCACACACACACACCTGTTCACACACACACACACACACCTGATCACACACACACACCTGTTCACACACACACACGTGTTCTCACACGTGTTCTCACACACTCACGTGTTCTCACACACAGGTGTTCTCACACACACACACGTGTTCACACACACACACACACACCTGTTCACGGACACACACATGTTCACACACACACACCTGTTCACACACACACACGTGTTCACACACACACACACGTTTTCACACACAGACACACACACCTGTTCACGCACACACACCTGTTCACACACACACACACATTTTCACCAACACACACGTGTTCACACACACACATGTGTTCACACACACACATGTGTTCACACACACACGTGTTCACACACACACACGTGTTCACACACACACACGAGTTCACACACACCTGTTCACACACACACGTTCACATACACACACGTGTTCACACACACACACACGTTCACACACACACACGTTCACACACACACACCTGTTCACACACACACATACCTGTTCACACACACACGTGTTCACACACACACACCTGTTCACACGCACACACAAGTGTTCACACACACACGTGTTCACACACACCTGTTCACACGCACACGTGTTCACACACACACCTGTTCACACACACACGTGTTCACACACACACACGTGTTCACACACACACGTTTTCTCACACACACACGTGTTCTCACACACAGATGTGTTCTCACACACACACGAGTTCTCACACACACGTGTTCTCACACACACATGTGGTCTCACACACACACACGTGTTCTCTCACACACACACACACCTGTTCACACACACACACCTGTTCACACACACACACGTGTTCTCACACGTGTTCTCACACACACACGTGTTCTCACGCACACGTGTTCTCAAACACACACGTGTTCTCAAACACACACACGTTTTCTCACACACACACACGTGTTCTCACACACACACGTGTTCACACACACACACACCTGTTCACGCACACACACATGTTCACTCACACACACCTGTTCACACACACACACGTGTTCACACACACACCTGTTCACACACAAACACATGTGTTCACACACACACGTGTTCACACACACACGTTTTCTCACACACACACACGTGTTCTCACACATAGATGTGTTCTCACACACACACGAGTTCTCACACACACGTGTTCTCACACACACACGTTGTCTCACACACACACACGTGTTCTCTCACACACACACACCTGTTCACACACACACACCTGTTCACACACACACACGTGTTCTCACACGTGTTCTCACACACACACGTGTTCTCACGCACACGTGTTCTCAAACACACACACGTTTTCTAATACACACACACGTGTTCTCACACACACACGTGTTCACACACACACACACACACCTGTTCACGCACACACACATGTTCACTCACACACACCTGTTCACACACACACACACGTGTTCACACACACACACACACGTTCACACACACACACGTGTTCACACACACACACACGTGTTCTCACACACACGTATGTTCTCACACACACATGTTCTCACACACGTGTTCTCACACACACACAGGTGTTCTCACACACACACACGTTTTCTCACACACACACACGTGTTCTCACACACACACGTGTTCACACACACACACACCTGTTCACGCACACACATGTTCACACACACACACCTGTTAACACACACACACACACGTGTTCACACACACACACATTCACACACACACACGTGTTCACACACACACACACGTGTTCACACACACACACGTGTTCTCACACACACATGTTCTCACACACACACGTGTTCTCACACACACACACACGTGTTCTCACATACACACATCTGTTCATACACAAACACCTGTTCACACACACACACCTGTTCACACACACACGTGTTCACACACACACACCTGTTCACAAACACACATGTTCACACACACACGATCACATACACACACGTGTTCACACACACACACACGTTCAAACACACACACACCTGTTCACACACACACCTGTTCACACACACACGTTCACATACACACACTTGTTCTCACACACACACACGTGTTCTCACACACACACATGTGTTCATACACAAACACCTGTTCACACACACACACCAGTTCACACACACACGTGTTCACACACACACACCTGTTCACACACACACACCTGTTCACACACACACGTTCACATACACACACGTGTTCACACACACACACACCTGTTCACACACACCCACACACACCTGTTCACACTCACACGTGTTCACACACACACACGTGTTCTCACATACACACACGTGTTCTCACAAACACGTGTTCTCACACACACACGTGTTCTTACACACACACACGTTTTCTCACACACACACGTGTTCTCACACACACACACGTGTTCACATACACACACGTGTTCACACACAGACACACACACCTGTTCACGCACACACACCTGTTCACACACACACACCTGTTCACACACACACGTGTTCACACACACACGTGTTCACACACACACACACACACACACGTGTTCACACACACACACACGTTCACACACACACACTTGTTCACGTACACACACACACACGTGTTCACACACACACCTGTTCACATACAGACACACACACACCTGTTCACACACACACACCTGTTCACACACACACACACGTGTTCTCACGCGCACGTGTTCTCACACACGCACGTGTTCTCACACAGACACACACACCTGTTCACGCACACACAACTGTTCACACACACACACATGTTCACCAACACACACGTGTTCACACACACACATGTGTTCACACACACACATGTGTTCACACACACACGTGTTCACACACACACACGTGTTCACACACACCTGTTCACACACACACGTTCACATACACACACGTGTTCACACACACACACACGTTCACACACACACACGTTCACACACACACCTGTTCACACACACACATACCTGTTCACACACACACGTGTTCTCACACACACACGTGTTCACACACACACACACCTGTTCACGCACACACACATGTTCACTCACACACACCTGTTCACACACACACACGTGTTCACACACACACACACACGTTCACACACACACACGTGTTCACACACACACACACGTGTTCTCACACACACACGTGTGTTCTCACACACACATGTTCTCACACACGTGTTCTCACACACACACACGTGTTCTCACACACACACACCTGTTCACACACACACACACACACCTGATCACACACACACACCTGTTCACACACACACACGTGTTCTCACACGTGTTCTCACACACTCACGTGTTCTCACACACAGGTGTTCTCACACACACACACGTGTTCACACACACACACACACACCTGTTCACGGACACACACATGTTCACACACACACACCTGTTCACACACACACACGTGTTCACACACACACACACGTTCACACACACACGTGTTCACACACACACTTGTTCTCACACACACACGCGTGTTCTCACACACACATGTTCTCACACACGTGTTCTCACACACACACACGTGTTCTCACACACACACACCTGTTCACACACACACACCAGATCACACACACACACCTGTTCACACACACACGTGTTCTCACACGTGTTCTCACACACACACGTGTTCTCACACACAGGGGTTCTCACACACACACACGTGTTCTCACACACACACACACGCTTTCTCACACACACACACGTGTTCTCACACACACACGTGTTCACACACACACACACACCTGTTCACGCACACACACATTTTAACACACACACCTGTTCACACACACACACGTGTTCACACACACACGCGTTCACACACACACGTGTTCACACACACACGTGTTCACACTCACACACGTGTTCTCACACACACGCGTGTTCTCACACACCCATGTTCTCACACACACACGTGTTCTCACACAGACACACCGACCTGTTCACGCACACACACCTGTTCTCACACACACACACGTGTTCACACACACACATGTTTTCACACACACACGTGTTCACACACACGTGTTCACACACACACCTGTTCACACACAAACGTGTTCACACACACACACCTGTTCACACACACACACCTGTTCTCACACACACACGTGTTCTCACACACACACACCTGTTCACACACACACACCTGTTCACACACACGTGTTCTCACACACACGTGTTCTCACACACACACACACACCTGTTCACGCACACACACCTGTTCACACACACACACATGTTCACCAACACACACGTGTTCACACACACATGTGTTCACACACACACATGTGTTTACACACACACGTGTTCACACACACACACGTGTTCACACACACACCTATTCACACACAAACGTTCACATACACACACGTGTTCACACACACACACACGTTCACACACACATACCTGTTCACACACACCCACACACACCTGTTCACACATACACACACGTGTTCACACACACACACGTTCATACACACACACACCTGTTCACACACACCCACACACACTTGTTCACAGACACACGTGTTCACACATCCACACGTGTTCACACACACACACGTGTTCACACACACACACCTGTTCACACACACACACGTGTTCTCACACACACACACGTGTTCACACACACACATGTTCACACACACACGTGTTCACACACACACGTGTTCACACACACACACCTGTTCACACACACACACACACCTGTTCTCACACACACACGTGTTCACACACACGTGTTCTCACACACACGTGTTCTCACACACACACATACCTGTTCACGCACACACACCTGTTCACACACACACACACACGTGTTCACACAAACACCTGTTCACACACACACACCTGTTCACACACATACATACCTGTTCACACACACACGTGTTCACACACACACACCTGTTCACACGCACACACAAGTGTTCACACACACACGTGTTCACACACACCTGTTCACACACACACACACACGTGTTCACACACACACACCTGTTCACACGCACACACAAGTGTTCACACACACACGTGTTCACACACACCTGTTCACACACACACACACACGTGTTCACACACACACACCTGTTCACACACACACCTGTTCACACACACACGTGTTCTCACACACACACACGTGTTCACACACACACGTGTTCACACACACACACGTGTTCTCACACACACGCGTGTTCTCACACACCCATGTTCTCACACACACACGTGTTCTCACACAGACACACCGACCTGTTCACGCACACACACCTGTTCTCACACACACACACGTGTTCACACACACACATGTTTTCACACACACACGTGTTCACACACACGTGTTCACACACACACCTGTTCACACACAAACGTGTTCACACACACACACCTGTTCACACACACACACCTGTTCTCACACACACACGTGTTCTCACACACACACACCTGTTCACACACACACACCTGTTCACACACACGTGTTCTCACACACACGTGTTCTCACACACACACACACACCTGTTCACGCACACACACCTGTTCACACACACACACATGTTCACCAACACACACGTGTTCACACACACATGTGTTCACACACACACATGTGTTTACACACACACGTGTTCACACACACACACGTGTTCACACACACACCTATTCACACACAAACGTTCACATACACACACGTGTTCACACACACACACACGTTCACACACACATACCTGTTCACACACACCCACACACACCTGTTCACACATACACACACGTGTTCACACACACACACGTTCATACACACACACACCTGTTCACACACACCCACACACACTTGTTCACAGACACACGTGTTCACACATCCACACGTGTTCACACACACACACGTGTTCACACACACACACCTGTTCACACACACACACGTGTTCTCACACACACACACGTGTTCACACACACACATGTTCACACACACACGTGTTCACACACACACGTGTTCACACACACACACCTGTTCACACACACACACACACCTGTTCTCACACACACACGTGTTCACACACACGTGTTCTCACACACACGTGTTCTCACACACACACACACCTGTTCACGCACACACACCTGTTCACACACACACACACACGTGTTCACACAAACACCTGTTCACACACACACACCTGTTCACACACATACATACCTGTTCACACACACACGTGTTCACACACACACACCTGTTCACACGCACACACAAGTGTTCACACACACACGTGTTCACACACACCTGTTCACACACACACACACACGTGTTCACACACACACACCTGTTCACACACACACACCTGTTCACACACACACGTGTTCTCACACACACACACGTGTTCTCACACACACACACCTGTTCACACACACACACCTGTTCACACACACACACGTGTTCTCACACACACACGTGTCCTCACACAGACACACACACCTGTTCACGCACACACACCTGTTCACACACACACACATGTTCACCAACACACACGTGTTCACACACACACACGTGTTCACACACACACGTGTTCACACACACACACGTGTTCACACACACACACACGTGTTCACACACACACACACGTTCACACACACACGTGTTCACACACACACTTGTTCTCACACACACACGCGTGTTCTCACACACGCGTGTTCTCACACACGTGTTCTCACACACACACACGTGTTCTCACACACACACACCTGTTCACACACACACACACCTGATCACACACACACACCTGTTCACACACACACGTGTTCTCACACGTGTTCTCACACACACACGTGTTCTCACACACAGGTGTTATCACACACACACACGTGTTCTCACACACACACACACGCTTTCTCACACACACACACACGTGTTCTCACACACACACGTGTACACACACACACACACACCTGTTCACGCACACACACATTTTAACACACACACCTGTTCACACGCACACACGTGTTCACACACACACGCGTTCACACACACACGTGTTCACACACACACGTGTTCACACACACACACGTGTTCTCACACACACGCGTGTTCTCACACACCCATGTTCTCACACACACATGTGTTCTCACACAGACACACCGACCTGTTCACGCACACACACCTGTTCTCACACACACACACGTGTTCACACACACACACATGTTTTCACACACACACGTGTTCACACACACACGTGTTCACACACACACCTGTTCACACACAAACGTGTTCACACACACACCTGTTCACACACACACACACACCTGTTCTCACACACACACGTGTTCTCACACACACACACCTGTTCACACACACACACACCTGTTCACACACACGTGTTCTCACACACACACACACCTGTTCACGCACACACACCTGTTCACACACACACACACATGTTCACCAACACACACGTGTTCACACACACATGTGTTCACACACACACATGTGTTTACACACACACGTGTTCACACACACACACGTGTTCACACACACACCTATTCACACACACACGTTCACATACACACACGTGTTCACACACACACACACGTTCACACACACATACCTGTTCACACACACCCACACACACCTGTTCACACATACACACACGTGTTCACACACACACACGTTCATACACACACACACCTGTTCACACACACCCACACACACCTGTTCACAGACACACGTGTTCACACACACACGTGTTCACACACACACACATGTTCACACACACACACCTGTTCACACACACACACGTGTTCTCACACACACACGTGTTCACACACACACATGTTCACACACACACGTGTTCACACACACACACACCTGTTCACACACACACACACCTGTTCTCACACACACACGTGTTCTCACACACACACACACCTGTTCACACACACACACACCTGTTCACACACACGTGTTCTCACACACACGTGTTCTCACACACACACACCTGTTCACGCACACACACCTGTTCACACACACACACAAACACATGTTCACACACACACACGTGTTCACACAAACACCTGTTCACACACACACACGTGTTCATACACACACACACGTTCACACACACACACGTTCACACACACACACCTGTTCACACACACCCACACACACCTGTTCACACACACACACCTGTTCACACACATACATACCTGTTCACACACACACGTGTTCACACACACACACCTGTTCACACGCACACACAAGTGTTCACACACACACGTGTTCACACACACCTGTTCACACACACACACGTGTTCACACACACACCTGTTCACACACACACACACGTGTTCACACACACACACGCGTTCACACACACACACGTGTTCACACACACACACGTGTCCACACACACACGTGTTCTCACACACACACGTGTTCTCACACACACCTGTTCATTCACACATACAGCTGTTCACACACACCTGTTCTCACACACACGTGTTCTCACACACACACGTGTTCTCACACACACGTGTTCTCACACACACACGTGTTCTCACACACACACGTTTTCTCACACACGCACGTGTTCACACACACACCTGTTCACACACACCTGTTCACGCACACACACCTGTTCACACACACACACATGTTCACCAACACACACGTGTTCACACACACACACGTGTTCTCACACACACACGTGGTCTCACACACACACACAGGTGTTCTCACACACACGCACACCTGTTCACACACACACAGCTGTTCACACACACACCTGTTCACACACACACGTGTTCTCACACACACGTGTTCTCACACACACGAGTTCTCACACACACACGTGTTCTCACACACACACACACGTTTTCTCACACACACACATGTTCTCACACACACACACGTGTTCACACACACACACCTGTTCACACACACACACGTGTTCACACACACACACGCGTTCACACACACACACGTGTGCACACACACACACGCGTTCACACACACACACGTGTTCACACACACACACATGTTCACACACACACCTGTTCACACACACACACACGTGTTCACACACACACACGCGTTCACACACACACACGTGTTCACACACACACACGTGTCCACACACACACGTGTTCTCACACACACACGTGTTCTCACACACACACGCGTGTTCTCACACACACATGTTCTCACACACACACGTGTTCTCTCTCACACACACACACGTGTTCACACACACACACACGTGTTCTCACACACACACGTGTTCACACACAGACTCACACACCTGTTCACGCACACACACCTGTTCACACACACACACACGTGTTCACACACACACGTGTTCACACACACACACGTTCTCACACACACACACACGTTCACACACACACACACACGTGTTCAAACAAACACACCTGTTCACACACACACACCTGTTCACACACACACGTGTTCACACACACACACGTGTTCACACACACACACGTTTTCTCTCACACACACACGTGTTCTCACACACAGATGTGTTCTCACACACACACACGAGTTCTCACACACTCGTGTTCTCACACACACACGTGTTCTCACACACACACGTTTTCTCACACACACACACGTGTTCACACACACACACACACGTGTTCACATACACACACGTGTTCACACACAGACACACACACCTGTTCACGCACACACACCTGTTCACACACACTCACCTATTCACACACACACGTGTTCACACACACACACGTGTTCACACACACACACGTGTTCACACACACACACACGTGTTCACACACACACACACACGTGTTCACACACACACACACGTTCACACACACACACTTGTTCACGTACACACACACGTGTTCACACATACCTGTTCACAATCAGACACACACACACCTGTTAACACACACACACCTGTTCACACACACACACCTGTTCACACACACACACGTGTGTTCTCACACACACACGTGTTCACACACACACACCTGTTCACACACACACACGTTCACATACACACACGTGTTCACACACACACGTTCACACACACACACACACGTTCACACACACCCACACACACCTGTTCACACACACACCTGTTCACACACACACACCTGTTCACACACACACGTGTTCACACACACACACACCTGTTCACACGCACACACACGCGTTCACACACACACACGTGTTCACACACACACACGTGTTCGCACACACACCTGTTCACACACACACACGTGTTCTCACACACACACGTTTTCTCACACACACATGTGTTCACACACACACATGTGTTCACACACACACGTGCTCTCACACACACACGTGTTCACACACACCTGTTCACACACACACGTTCACATACACACACGTGTTCACACACACACACGTTCACACACACACACGTTCACACACACACACCTGTTCACACACACACATACCTGTTCACACACACACGTGTTCACACACACACACCTGTTCACACGCACACACAAGTGTTCACACACACACGTGTTCACACACACCTGTTCACACGCACACGTGTTCACACACACACACCTGTACACACACACACCTGTTCACACACACACACGTGTTCTCACACACACACGCGTGTTCTCACACACACACACACCTGTTCACACACACACACCTGTTCACACACACACACACGTGTTCTCACACACACACGTGTTCACAGACACATGTTCTCACACACACACGTGTTCACACACAGACACACACACCTGTTCACGCACAGACACCTGTTCACACACACACACACATGTTCACCAACACACACGTGTTCACACACACACGTGTTCACACACACACACGTGGTCTCACACACACACACACGTGTTCTCACACACACACCTGTTCACGCACACACACCTGTTCACACACACACACATGTTCACACACACACACGTGTTCACACAAACACCTGTGCACACACACACACGTGTTCACACACACACACACGTTCACACACACACACACGTTCACACACACACACCTGTTCACACACACCCACACACACCTGTTCACACACACACACCTGTTCACACACATACATACCAGTTCACACACACACGTGTTCACACACACACCTGTTCACACGCACACACAAGTGTTCACACACACACGTGTTCACACACACCTGTTCACACACACACACACGTGTTCACACACACACACCTGTTCACACACACACCTGTTCACACACACACGTGTTCTCACACACACACACGTGTTCTCACACACACACACCTGTTCACACACACACACCTGTTCACACACACACACGTGTTCTCACACACACACGTGTCCTCACACAGACACACACACCTGTTCACGCACACACACCTGTTCACACACACACACACATGTTCACCAACACACACGTGTTCACACACACACACGTGTTCACACACACACACACACGTGTTCACACACACACACACGTGGTCTCACACACACACACACGTGTTCTCACACACACACACCTGTTCACACACACATACAGCTGTTCACACACACCTGATCACACACACACACGTGTTCTCACACACACACGTGTTCTCACACACACGTGTTCTCACACACACACACGTGTTCTCACACACACACACGTTTTCTCACACACACACGTGTTCACACACACACCTGTTCACACACACACGTGTTCACACACACACAACTGTTCACACACACACACACGTGTTCTCACACACACGCGCGTGTTCACACACACACACCTGTTCACACACACACACGTGTTCTCACACAAACACACGTGTTCTCAAACACACATGTTCCCACACACACACGTGTTCTCACACAGACACACACACCTGTTCACGCACACACACCTGTTCACACACACACACATGTTCACCAACACACATGTGTTCACACACACACACGGGTTCACACACACACACGTGTTCACACAAACACACGTGTTCATACACGCACACACACGTGGTCTCACAGACACACACGTGTTCTCACACACACACACCTGTTCACACACACACACGTGTTCTCACACGTGTTCTCACACACACACGTGTTCTCACACACACCTGTTCACACACACACACGTGTTCTCACACGTGTTCTCACACACACACGTGTTCTCACGCACACGTGTTCTCACACACACACGTGTTCTCACACACACACACACGTTTTCTCACACACACACACGTGTTCTCACACACACACGTGTTCACACACACACACCTGTTCACGCACACACATGTTCACACACACACACCTGTTAACACACACACACACACGTGTTCACACACACACACATTCACACACACACACGTGTTCACACACACACACACACACCTGTTCACGCACACACAACTGTTCACACACACACACATGTTCACCAACACACACGCGTTCACACACACACATGTGTTCACACACACACATGTGTTCACACACACACGTGTTCACACACACACACGTGTTCACACACACCTGTTCACACACACACGTTCACATACACACACGTGTTCACACACACACACACGTTCACACACACACACGTTCACACACACACCTGTTCACACACACATACCTGTTCACACACACACGTGTTCACACACACACACCTGTTCACACGCACACACAAGTGTTCACACACACGTGTTCACACACACCTGTTCACACACACACTTTTGTTCACACACACACACCTGTTCACACACACACCTGTTCACACACACACACGTGTTCTCACACACACACGCGTGTTCTCACACACACACACACACCTGTTCACACACACACACCTGTTCACACACACACACGTGTTCACACACACATGTTCTCACACACACACGTGTTCACACACAGACACACACACCTGTTCACGCACACACACCTGTTCACACACACACACATGTTCACCAACACACACGTGTTCACACACACACACGTGTTCACACACGCACACACGTGGTCTCTCACACACACACACGTGTTCTCACACACGCACACCTGTTCACACACACACACACAGCTGTTCACACACACACCTGTTCACACACACACGTGTTCTCACACACACGTGTTCTCACACACACGAGTTCTCACACACACACGTGTTCTCACACACACACACGTTTTCTCACACACACACACATGTTCTCACACACACACGTGTTCACACACACACACGTTCACGCACACACACATGTTCACACACACATCTGTTCACACACACACACACACACACGTGTTCACACACACACACGCGTCCACACACACACACGTGTTCACACACACACACGTGTCCACACACACACACGTGTTCTCACACACACACGCGTGTTCTCACACACACATGTTCTCACACACACACGTGTTCTCACACACACACACACACACACGTGTTCACACACACACACACGTGTTCTCACACACACACACTTGTTCACACACAGACACACACACCTGTTCACGCACACACACCTGTTCACACACACACACGTGTTCACACACATACGTGTTCACACACACACACGTTCTCACACACACACGTTCACACACACACACACGTGTTCAAACAAACACACCTGTTCACACACACACACACCTGTTCACACACAGACACACACACACGTGTTCACACACACGTGTTCACACACAAACACATGTGTTCACACACACGTGTTCACACACACACACGTGTTCACACACACACGTTTTCTCACACACACACGTGTTCTCACACACAGATGTGTTCTCACACACACACGAGTTCGCACACACACGTGTTCTCACACACACATGTGGTCTCACACACACACACGTGTTCTCTCACACACACACACACCTGTTCACACACACACACCTGTTCACACACACACACGTGTTCTCACACGTGTTCTCACACACACACGTGTTCTCACGCACACGTGTTCTCAAACACACACGTGTTCTCAAACACACACACGTTTTCTCACACACACACACGTGTTCTCACACACACACGTGTTCACACACACACACACCTGTTCACGCACACACACATGTTCACTCACACACACCTGTTCACACACACACACGTGTTCACACACACACCTGTTCACACACAAACACATGTGTTCACACACACACGTGTTCACACACACACGTTTTCTCACACACACACACGTGTTCTCACACATAGATGTGTTCTCACACACACACGAGTTCTCACACACACGTGTTCTCACACACACACGTTGTCTCACACACACACACGTGTTCTCTCACACACACACACCTGTTCACACACACACACCTGTTCACACACACACACGTGTTCTCACACGTGTTCTCACACACACACGTGTTCTCACGCACACGTGTTCTCAAACACACACACGTTTTCTAATACACACACACGTGTTCTCACACACACACGTGTTCACACACACACACACACACCTGTTCACGCACACACACATGTTCACTCACACACACCTGTTCACACACACACACACGTGTTCACACACACACACACACGTTCACACACACACACGTGTTCACACACACACACACGTGTTCTCACACACACGTATGTTCTCACACACACATGTTCTCACACACGTGTTCTCACACACACACAGGTGTTCTCACACACACACACGTTTTCTCACACACACACACGTGTTCTCACACACACACGTGTTCACACACACACACACCTGTTCACGCACACACATGTTCACACACACACACCTGTTAACACACACACACACACGTGTTCACACACACACACATTCACACACACACACGTGTTCACACACACACACACGTGTTCACACACACACACGTGTTCTCACACACACATGTTCTCACACACACACGTGTTCTCACACACACACACACGTGTTCTCACATACACACATCTGTTCATACACAAACACCTGTTCACACACACACACCTGTTCACACACACACGTGTTCACACACACACACCTGTTCACAAACACACATGTTCACACACACACGATCACATACACACACGTGTTCACACACACACACACGTTCAAACACACACACACCTGTTCACACACACACCTGTTCACACACACACGTTCACATACACACACTTGTTCTCACACACACACACACGTGTTCTCACACACACACATGTGTTCATACACAAACACCTGTTCACACACACACACCAGTTCACACACACACGTGTTCACACACACACACCTGTTCACACACACACACCTGTTCACACACACACGTTCACATACACACACGTGTTCACACACACACACACCTGTTCACACACACCCACACACACCTGTTCACACTCACACGTGTTCACACACACACACGTGTTCTCACATACACACACGTGTTCTCACAAACACGTGTTCTCACACACACACGTGTTCTTACACACACACACGTTTTCTCACACACACACGTGTTCTCACACACACACACGTGTTCACATACACACACGTGTTCACACACAGACACACACACCTGTTCACGCACACACACCTGTTCACACACACACACCTGTTCACACACACACGTGTTCACACACACACGTGTTCACACACACACACACACACACACGTGTTCACACACACACACACGTTCACACACACACACTTGTTCACGTACACACACACACACGTGTTCACACACACACCTGTTCACATACAGACACACACACACCTGTTCACACACACACACCTGTTCACACACACACACACGTGTTCTCACGCGCACGTGTTCTCACACACGCACGTGTTCTCACACAGACACACACACCTGTTCACGCACACACAACTGTTCACACACACACACATGTTCACCAACACACACGTGTTCACACACACACATGTGTTCACACACACACATGTGTTCACACACACACGTGTTCACACACACACACGTGTTCACACACACCTGTTCACACACACACGTTCACATACACACACGTGTTCACACACACACACACGTTCACACACACACACGTTCACACACACACCTGTTCACACACACACATACCTGTTCACACACACACGTGTTCACACACACACACCTGTTCACACGCACACACAAGTGTTCACACACACGTGTTCACACACACCTGTTCACACACACACACGTGTTCACACACACACCTGTTCACACACACACCTGTTCACACACACACACGTGTTCTCACACACACACGCGTGTTCTCACACACACACACACACACCTGTTCACACACACACACCTGTTCACACACACACACGTGTTCTCACACACACACATGTTCACACACACATGTTCTCACACACACACGTGTTCACACACAGACACACACACCTGTTCACGCACACACACCTGTTCACACACACACACACATGTTCACCAACACACACGTGTTCACACACACACACGTGTTCACACACACACACACGTGGTCTCTCTCACACACACACGTGTTCTCACACACGCACACCTGTTCACACACACACACAGCTGTTCACACACACACCTGTTCACACACACACGTGTTCTCACACACACGTGTTCTCACACACACGAGTTCTCACACACACACGTGTTCTCACACACACACACGTTTTCTCACACACACACATGTTCTCACACACACACACGTGTTCACACACACACACCTGTTCACGCACACACACATGTTCACACACACATCTGTTCACACACACACACACACGTGTTCACACACACACACGCGTTCACACACACACACGTGTTCACACACACACACGTGTCCACACACACACACGTGTTCTCACACACACACGCGTGTTCTCACACACACATGTTCTCACACACACACGTGTTCTCACACACACACACACACGTGTTCACACACACACACACGTGTTCTCACACACACACACGTGTTCACACACAGACACACACACCTGTTCACGCACACACACCTGTTCACACACACACACGTGTTCACACACATACGTGTTCACACACACACACGTTCTCACACACACACGTTCACACACACACACACGTGTTCAAACAAACACACCTGTTCACACACACACACCTGTTCACACACAGACACACACACACGTGTTCACACACACACGTGTTCACACACAAACACATGTGTTCACACACACACGTGTTCACACACACACACGTGTTCACACACACACGTTTTCTCACACACACACACGTGTTCTCACACACAGATGTGTTCTCACACACACACGAGTTCTCACACACACGTGTTCTCACACACACACGTGGTCTCACACACACACACGTGTTCTCTCACACACACACACCTGTTCACACACACACACCTGTTCACACACACACACGTGTTCTCACACGTGTTCTCACACACACACGTGTTCTCACGCACACGTGTTCTCAAACACACACGTGTTCTCAAACACACACATGTTTTCTCACACACACACACGTGTTCTCACACACACACGTGTTCACACACACACACACCTGTTCACGCACACACACATGTTCACTCACACACACCTGTTCACACACACACACACGTGTTCACACACACACGTGTTCACACACAAACACATGTGTTCACACACACACGTGTTCACACACACACGTTTTCTCACACACACACACGTGTTCTCACACACAGATGTGTTCTCACACACACACGAGTTCTCACACACACGTGTTCTCACACACACACGTGGTCTCACACACACACACGTGTTCTCTCTCACACACACACACCTGTTCACACACACACACCTGTTCACACACACACACGTGTTCTCACACGTGTTCTCACACACACACGTGTTCTCACGCACACGTGTTCTCAAACACACACACGTTTTCTCACACACACACACGTGTTCTCACACACACACGTGTTCACACACACACACACCTGTTCACGCACACACACATGTTCACTCACACACACCTGTTCACACACACACACGTGTTCACACACACACACACACGTTCACACACACACACGTGTTCACACACACACACACGTGTTCTCACACACACACGTGTGTTCTCACACACACATGTTCTCACACACGTGTTCTCACACACACACACGTGTTCTCACACACACACACCTGTTCACACACACACACACACACCTGATCACACACACACACCTGTTCACACACACACACGTGTTCTCACACGTGTTCTCACACACTCACGTGTTCTCACACACAGGTGTTCTCACACACACACACGTGTTCACACACACACACACACACCTGTTCACGGACACACACATGTTCACACACACACACCTGTTCACACACACACACGTGTTCACACACACACACACGTTCACACACACACGTGTTCACACACACACTTGTTCTCACACACACACGCGTGTTCTCACACACACATGTTCTCACACACGTGTTCTCACACACACACACGTGTTCTCACACACACACACCTGTTCACACACACACACCAGATCACACACACACACCTGTTCACACACACACGTGTTCTCACACGTGTTCTCACACACACACGTGTTCTCACACACAGGGGTTCTCACACACACACACGTGTTCTCACACACACACACACGCTTTCTCACACACACACACGTGTTCTCACACACACACGTGTTCACACACACACACACACCTGTTCACGCACACACACATTTTAACACACACACCTGTTCACACACACACACGTGTTCACACACACACGCGTTCACACACACACGTGTTCACACACACACGTGTTCACACACACACACGTGTTCTCACACACACGCGTGTTCTCACACACCCATGTTCTCACACACACACGTGTTCTCACACAGACACACCGACCTGTTCACGCACACACACCTGTTCTCACACACACACACGTGTTCACACACACACATGTTTTCACACACACACGTGTTCACACACACGTGTTCACACACACACCTGTTCACACACAAACGTGTTCACACACACACACCTGTTCACACACACACACCTGTTCTCACACACACACGTGTTCTCACACACACACACCTGTTCACACACACACACCTGTTCACACACACGTGTTCTCACACACACGTGTTCTCACACACACACACACACCTGTTCACGCACACACACCTGTTCACACACACACACATGTTCACCAACACACACGTGTTCACACACACATGTGTTCACACACACACATGTGTTTACACACACACGTGTTCACACACACACACGTGTTCACACACACACCTATTCACACACAAACGTTCACATACACACACGTGTTCACACACACACACACGTTCACACACACATACCTGTTCACACACACCCACACACACCTGTTCACACATACACACACGTGTTCACACACACACACGTTCATACACACACACACCTGTTCACACACACCCACACACACTTGTTCACAGACACACGTGTTCACACATCCACACGTGTTCACACACACACACGTGTTCACACACACACACCTGTTCACACACACACACGTGTTCTCACACACACACACGTGTTCACACACACACATGTTCACACACACACGTGTTCACACACACACGTGTTCACACACACACACCTGTTCACACACACACACACACCTGTTCTCACACACACACGTGTTCACACACACGTGTTCTCACACACACGTGTTCTCACACACACACACACCTGTTCACGCACACACACCTGTTCACACACACACACACACGTGTTCACACAAACACCTGTTCACACACACACACCTGTTCACACACATACATACCTGTTCACACACACACGTGTTCACACACACACACCTGTTCACACGCACACACAAGTGTTCACACACACACGTGTTCACACACACCTGTTCACACACACACACACACGTGTTCACACACACACACCTGTTCACACGCACACACAAGTGTTCACACACACACGTGTTCACACACACCTGTTCACACACACACACACACGTGTTCACACACACACACCTGTTCACACACACACCTGTTCACACACACACGTGTTCTCACACACACACACGTGTTCACACACACACGTGTTCACACACACACACGTGTTCTCACACACACGCGTGTTCTCACACACCCATGTTCTCACACACACACGTGTTCTCACACAGACACACCGACCTGTTCACGCACACACACCTGTTCTCACACACACACACGTGTTCACACACACACATGTTTTCACACACACACGTGTTCACACACACGTGTTCACACACACACCTGTTCACACACAAACGTGTTCACACACACACACCTGTTCACACACACACACCTGTTCTCACACACACACGTGTTCTCACACACACACACCTGTTCACACACACACACCTGTTCACACACACGTGTTCTCACACACACGTGTTCTCACACACACACACACACCTGTTCACGCACACACACCTGTTCACACACACACACATGTTCACCAACACACACGTGTTCACACACACATGTGTTCACACACACACATGTGTTTACACACACACGTGTTCACACACACACACGTGTTCACACACACACCTATTCACACACAAACGTTCACATACACACACGTGTTCACACACACACACACGTTCACACACACATACCTGTTCACACACACCCACACACACCTGTTCACACATACACACACGTGTTCACACACACACACGTTCATACACACACACACCTGTTCACACACACCCACACACACTTGTTCACAGACACACGTGTTCACACATCCACACGTGTTCACACACACACACGTGTTCACACACACACACCTGTTCACACACACACACGTGTTCTCACACACACACACGTGTTCACACACACACATGTTCACACACACACGTGTTCACACACACACGTGTTCACACACACACACCTGTTCACACACACACACACACCTGTTCTCACACACACACGTGTTCACACACACGTGTTCTCACACACACGTGTTCTCACACACACACACACCTGTTCACGCACACACACCTGTTCACACACACACACACACGTGTTCACACAAACACCTGTTCACACACACACACCTGTTCACACACATACATACCTGTTCACACACACACGTGTTCACACACACACACCTGTTCACACGCACACACAAGTGTTCACACACACACGTGTTCACACACACCTGTTCACACACACACACACACGTGTTCACACACACACACCTGTTCACACACACACCTGTTCACACACACACGTGTTCTCACACACACACACGTGTTCTCACACACACACACCTGTTCACACACACACACCTGTTCACACACACACACGTGTTCTCACACACACACGTGTCCTCACACAGACACACACACCTGTTCACGCACACACACCTGTTCACACACACACACATGTTCACCAACACACACGTGTTCACACACACACACGTGTTCACACACACACGTGTTCACACACACACACGTGTTCACACACACACACACGTGTTCACACACACACACACGTTCACACACACACGTGTTCACACACACACTTGTTCTCACACACACACGCGTGTTCTCACACACGCGTGTTCTCACACACGTGTTCTCACACACACACACGTGTTCTCACACACACACACCTGTTCACACACACACACACCTGATCACACACACACACCTGTTCACACACACACGTGTTCTCACACGTGTTCTCACACACACACGTGTTCTCACACACACACACACGCTTTCTCACACACACACACACGTGTTCTCACACACACACGTGTACACACACACACACACACCTGTTCACGCACACACACATTTTAACACACACACCTGTTCACACGCACACACGTGTTCACACACACACGCGTTCACACACACACGTGTTCACACACACACGTGTTCACACACACACACGTGTTCTCACACACACGCGTGTTCTCACACACCCATGTTCTCACACACACATGTGTTCTCACACAGACACACCGACCTGTTCACGCACACACACCTGTTCTCACACACACACACGTGTTCACACACACACACATGTTTTCACACACACACGTGTTCACACACACACGTGTTCACACACACACCTGTTCACACACAAACGTGTTCACACACACACCTGTTCACACACACACACACACCTGTTCTCACACACACACGTGTTCTCACACACACACACCTGTTCACACACACACACACCTGTTCACACACACGTGTTCTCACACACACACACACCTGTTCACGCACACACACCTGTTCACACACACACACATGTTCACCAACACACACGTGTTCACACACACATGTGTTCACACACACACATGTGTTTACACACACACGTGTTCACACACACACACGTGTTCACACACACACCTATTCACACACACACGTTCACATACACACACGTGTTCACACACACACACACGTTCACACACACATACCTGTTCACACACACCCACACACACCTGTTCACACATACACACACGTGTTCACACACACACACGTTCATACACACACACACCTGTTCACACACACCCACACACACCTGTTCACAGACACACGTGTTCACACACACACGTGTTCACACACACACACATGTTCACACACACACACCTGTTCACACACACACACGTGTTCTCACACACACACGTGTTCACACACACACATGTTCACACACACACGTGTTCACACACACACACACCTGTTCACACACACACACACCTGTTCTCACACACACACGTGTTCTCACACACACACACACCTGTTCACACACACACACACCTGTTCACACACACGTGTTCTCACACACACGTGTTCTCACACACACACACCTGTTCACGCACACACACCTGTTCACACACACACACAAACACATGTTCACACACACACACGTGTTCACACAAACACCTGTTCACACACACACACGTGTTCATACACACACACACGTTCACACACACACACGTTCACACACACACACCTGTTCACACACACCCACACACACCTGTTCACACACACACACCTGTTCACACACATACATACCTGTTCACACACACACGTGTTCACACACACACACCTGTTCACACGCACACACAAGTGTTCACACACACACGTGTTCACACACACCTGTTCACACACACACACGTGTTCACACACACACCTGTTCACACACACACACACGTGTTCACACACACACACGCGTTCACACACACACACGTGTTCACACACACACACGTGTCCACACACACACGTGTTCTCACACACACACGTGTTCTCACACACACCTGTTCATTCACACATACAGCTGTTCACACACACCTGTTCTCACACACACGTGTTCTCACACACACACGTGTTCTCACACACACGTGTTCTCACACACACACGTGTTCTCACACACACACGTTTTCTCACACACGCACGTGTTCACACACACACCTGTTCACACACACCTGTTCACGCACACACACCTGTTCACACACACACACATGTTCACCAACACACACGTGTTCACACACACACACGTGTTCTCACACACACACGTGGTCTCACACACACACACAGGTGTTCTCACACACACGCACACCTGTTCACACACACACAGCTGTTCACACACACACCTGTTCACACACACACGTGTTCTCACACACACGTGTTCTCACACACACGAGTTCTCACACACACACGTGTTCTCACACACACACACACGTTTTCTCACACACACACATGTTCTCACACACACACACGTGTTCACACACACACACCTGTTCACACACACACACGTGTTCACACACACACACGCGTTCACACACACACACGTGTGCACACACACACACGCGTTCACACACACACACGTGTTCACACACACACACATGTTCACACACACACCTGTTCACACACACACACACGTGTTCACACACACACACGCGTTCACACACACACACGTGTTCACACACACACACGTGTCCACACACACACGTGTTCTCACACACACACGTGTTCTCACACACACACGCGTGTTCTCACACACACATGTTCTCACACACACACGTGTTCTCTCTCACACACACACACGTGTTCACACACACACACACGTGTTCTCACACACACACGTGTTCACACACAGACTCACACACCTGTTCACGCACACACACCTGTTCACACACACACACACGTGTTCACACACACACGTGTTCACACACACACACGTTCTCACACACACACACACGTTCACACACACACACACACGTGTTCAAACAAACACACCTGTTCACACACACACACCTGTTCACACACACACGTGTTCACACACACACACGTGTTCACACACACACACGTTTTCTCTCACACACACACGTGTTCTCACACACAGATGTGTTCTCACACACACACACGAGTTCTCACACACTCGTGTTCTCACACACACACGTGTTCTCACACACACACGTTTTCTCACACACACACACGTGTTCACACACACACACACACGTGTTCACATACACACACGTGTTCACACACAGACACACACACCTGTTCACGCACACACACCTGTTCACACACACTCACCTATTCACACACACACGTGTTCACACACACACACGTGTTCACACACACACACGTGTTCACACACACACACACGTGTTCACACACACACACACACGTGTTCACACACACACACACGTTCACACACACACACTTGTTCACGTACACACACACGTGTTCACACACACCTGTTCACAATCAGACACACACACACCTGTTAACACACACACACCTGTTCACACACACACACCTGTTCACACACACACACGTGTGTTCTCACACACACACGTGTTCACACACACACACCTGTTCACACACACACACGTTCACATACACACACGTGTTCACACACACACGTTCACACACACACACACACGTTCACACACACCCACACACACCTGTTCACACACACACCTGTTCACACACACACACCTGTTCACACACACACGTGTTCACACACACACACACCTGTTCACACGCACACACACGCGTTCACACACACACACGTGTTCACACACACACACGTGTTCGCACACACACCTGTTCACACACACACACGTGTTCACACAAACACACCTGTTCACACACACACACCTGTTCACACACACACACGCGTGTTCTCACACACACATGTTCTCACACACACACGTGTTCTCACAAAGACACACACACCTGTTCACGCACACACACCTGTTCACACACACACACACATGTTCACCAACACACACATGTTCACACACACACACGTGTTCACACACACACGTGTTCAAATACACACACACGTGTTCACACACACACACGTGTTCACACACACACACGTGTTCTCACACACACACGCGTGGTCTCACACACACACACACGTGTTCTCACACACACATGTGTTCACACACACACATGTGTTCACACACACACGTGTTCACACACACACGTGTTCACACACACACACGTGTTCACACACACCTGTTCACACACACACGTTCACATACACACACGTGTTCACACACACACACGTTCACACACACACACCTGTTCACACACACACATACCTGTTCACACACACACGTGTTCACACACACACACCTGTTCACACGCACACACAAGTGTTCACACACACACGTGTTCACACACACCTGTTCACACACACACATGTTCACACACACACCTGTTCACACACACACCTGTTCACACACACACACGTGTTCTCACACACACACGCGTGTTCTCACACACACACACCTGTTCACACACACACACCTGTTCACACACACACACGTGTTCTCACACACACACGTGTTCACACACACATGTTCTCACACACACACGTGTTCACACACAGACACACACACCTGTTCACGCACACACACCTGTTCACACACACACACACACATGTTCACCAACACACACGTGTTCACACACACACACGTGTTCTCACACACACACGTGGTCTCACACACACACACGTGTTCTCACACACACGCACACCTGTTCACACACACACACAGCTGTTCACACACACACCTGTTCACACACACACGTGTTCTCACACACACACGCGTTCACACACACACACGTGTTCACACACACACACGCGTTCACACACACACACGTGTTCACACACACACACATGTTCACACACACACCTGTTCACACACACACACACGTGTTCACACACACACACGCGTTCACACACACACACGTGTTCACACACACACACGTGTCCACACACACACGTGTTCTCACACACACACGTGTTCTCACACACACACGCGTGTTCTCACACACACATGTTCTCACACACACACGTGTTCTCTCTCACACACACACACGTGTTCACACACACACACACGTGTTCTCACACTCACACACCTGTTCACGCACACACACCTGTTCACACACACACACACGTGTTCACACACACACGTGTTCACACACACACACGTTCTCACACACACACACACGTTCACACACACACACACGTGTTCAAACAAACACACCTGTTCACACACACACACCTGTTCACACACAAACACATGTGTTCACACACACACGTGTTCACACACACACACGTGTTCACACACACACACGTTTTTTCTCTCACACACACGTGTTCTCACACACAGATGTGTTCTCACACACACACACGAGTTCTCACACACACGTGTTCTCACACACACACGTGTTCTCACACACACACGTTTTCTCACACACACACACGTGTTCACACACACACACGTGTTCACATACACACACATGTGTTCACACACAGACACACACACCTGTTCACGCACACACACCTGTTCACACACACTCACCTATTCACACACACACGTGTTCACACACACACACGTGTTCACACACACACACACGTGTTCACACACACACACACACGTGTTCACACACACACACATGTTCACACACACACACTTGTTCACGTACACACACACGTGTTCACACACACCTGTTCACAATCAGACACACACACACCTGTTAACACACACACACCTGTTCACACACACACACGTGTGTTCTCACACACACACGTGTTCACACACACACACCTGTTCACACACACACACGTTCACATACACACACGTGTTCACACACACACGTTCACACACACACACACGTTCACACACACCCACACACACCTGTTCACACACACACCTGTTCACACACACACACCTGTTCACACACACACGTGTTCACACACACACACACCTGTTCACACGCACACACACGCGTTCACACACACACACGTGTTCACACACACACACGTGTTCGCACACACACCTGTTCACACACACACACGTGTTCACACAAACACACCTGTTCACACACACACACCTGTTCACACACACACACGCGTGTTCTCACACACACATGTTCTCACAGACACACGTGTTCTCACAAAGACACACACACCTGTTCACGCACACACACCTGTTCACACACACACACACATGTTCACCAACACACACATGTTCACACACACACACGTGTTCACACACACACGTGTTCAAATACACACACACGTGTTCACACACACACACGTGTTCACACACACACACACGTTCACACACACACACGTGTTCACACACACACAACTGTTCACACACACACCTGTTCACACACACACCTGTTCACACACACACATGTTCACACACACACCTGTTCACACACACACGTGTTCACACACACACACACCTGTTCACACACACTCACACCTGTTCACATACACACACGTGTTCTCACACACAAATGTGTTCACACACACACATGTGTTCACACACACACGTGTGCACACACACACACGTGTTCACACACACACACGTGTTCACACACACCTGTTCACACACACACGTTCACATACACACACGTGTTCACACACACACATACGTTCACCAACACACACGTGTTCACACACACACACGGGTTCACACACACACACGTGTTCACACACACACACGTGTTCACACACGCACACACACGTGGTCTCACACACACACACGTGTTCACACACACACACACACCTGTTCACACACACACACACACCTGTTCACACACACACACACCTGTTCACACACACACACGTGTTCTCACACACACACGTGTTCTCACACACACGTGTTCTCGCACACACACACATGTTCTCACACACACACACACGTTTCCTCACACACACACACGTGTTCTCACACACACACACGTGTTCACACACACACACCTGTTCACACACACACACCTGTTCACACACACCCGTGTTCACACACACACACACGTTCACACACACACACACGTGTTCACACACACACGCGCGCGTTCACACGCACACGTGTTCTCACACACACACGCGTGTTCTCACACACACATGTTCTCACACACACACGTATTCTCACACACACACACGTTTTCTGAAACACACACACATGTTCTCACACACACACACGTGTTCACACACAGACACACACACCTGTTCACGCACACACACCTGTTCAAACACACACACACACGTGTTCACACACACACACACGTTCACACACACACGTTCACACACACCCACGCACACCTGTTCACACACACACACCTGTTCACACACACACCTGTTCACACACACACGTGTTCACACACACACACCTGTTCACACGCACACACACGTGTTCACACACACACAAGTGTTCACACACACAAACGTGTTCACACACACACCTGTTCACACACACGTGTTCACACACACACCTGTTCAAATACACACACACGTGTTCACACACACACACGTGTTCACACACACATGTTCTCACACACACACGTGTTCACACACAGACACACACACCTGTTCACGCACACACACCTGTTCACACACACACACACACATGTTCACCAACACACACGTGTTCACACACACACACGTGTTCTCACACACACACGTGGTCTCACACACACACACACGTGTTCTCACACACACGCACACCTGTTCACACACACACACAGCTGTTCACACACACACCTGTTCACACACACACGTGTTCTCACACACACGTGTTCTCACACACACGAGTTCTCACACACACACGTGTTCTCACACACACACACACGTTTTCTCACACACACACACATGTTCTCACACACACACACGTGTTCACACACACACACCTGTTCACACACACACACACGTGTTCACACACACACACGCGTTCACACACACACACGTGTTCACACACACACACGCGTTCACACACACACACGTGTTCACACACACACACACATGTTCACACACACACACCTGTTCACACACACACACACACGTGTTCACACACACACACGCGTTCACACACACACACGTGTTCACACACACACACTTGTCCACACACACACGTGTTCTCACACACACACGTGTTCTCACACACACACGCGTGTTCTCACACACACATGTTCTCACACACACACGTGTTCTCTCACACACACACACGTGTTCACACACACACACGTGTTCTCACACACACACACGTGTTCACACACAGACTCACACACCTGTTCACGCACACACACCTGTTCACACACACACACACGTGTTCACACACACACGTGTTCACACACACACACGTTCTCACACACACACACACGTTCACACACACACACACGTGTTCAAACAAACACACCTGTTCACACACACACACCTGTTCACACACAAACACATGTGTTCACACACACACGTGTTCACACACACACACGTGTTCACACACACACACGTTTTCTCTCACACACACACGTGTTCTCACACACAGATGTGTTCTCACACACACACACGAGTTCTCACACACACGTGTTCTCACACACACACGTGTTCTCACACACACACGTTTTCTCACACACACACACGTGTTCACACACACACACACACACGTGTTCACATACACACACATGTGTTCACACACAGACACACACACCTGTTCACGCACACACACCTGTTCACACACACTCACCTATTCACACACACACGTGTTCACACACACACACGTGTTCACACACACACACGTGTTCACACACACACACACGTGTTCACACACACACACACACGTGTTCACACACACACACACGTTCCCACACACACACTTGTTCACGTACACACACACGTGTTCACACACACACCTGTTCACAATCAGACACACACACACCTGTTAACACACACACACCTGTTCACACACACACACCTGTTCACACACACACACGTGTGTTCTCACACACACACGTGTTCACACACACACACTTGTTCACACACACACACGTTCACATTCACACACGTGTTCACACACACACGTTCACACACACACACACGTTCACACACACCCACACACACCTGTTCACACACACACCTGTTCACACACACACACCTGTTCACACACACACGTGTTCACACACACACACACCTGTTCACACGCACACACACGCGTTCACACACACACACGTGTTCACACACACACACGTGTTCGCACACACACCCGTTCACACACACACACGTGTTCACACAAACACACCTGTTCACACACACACACCTGTTCACACACACACACGCGTGTTCTCACACACACATGTTCTCACACACACACGTGTTCTCACAAAGACACACACACCTGTTCACGCACACACACCTGTTCACACACACACACACATGTTCACCAACACACACATGTTCACACACACACACGTGTTCACACACACACGTGTTCAAATACACACACACGTGTTCACACACACACACGTATTCACACACACACACGTGTTCTCACACACACACGCGTGGTCTCACACACACACACACGTGTTCTCACACACACATGTGTTCACACACACACATGTGTTCACACACACACGTGTTCACACACACACGTGTTCACACACACACACGTGTTCACACACACCTGTTCACACACACACGTTCACATACACACACGTGTTCACACACACACACGTTCACACACACACACCTGTTCACACACACACATACCTGTTCACACACACACGTGTTCACACACACACACCTGTTCACACGCACACACAAGTGTTCACACACACACGTGTTCACACACACCTGTTCACACACACACATGTTCACACACACACCTGTTCACACACACACCTGTTCACACACACACACGTGTTCTCACACACACACGCGTGTTCTCACACACACACACACCTGTTCACACACACACACCTGTTCACACACACACACGTGTTCTCACACACACACGTGTTCACACACACATGTTCTCACACACACACGTGTTCACACACAGACACACACACCTGTTAACGCACACACACCTGTTCACACACACACACATGTTCACCAACACACACGTGTTCACACACACACACGTGTTCTCACACACACACGTGGTCTCACACACACACACACGTGTTCTCACACACACGCACACCTGTTCACACACACACACAGCTGTTCACACACACACCTGTTCACACACACACGTGTTCTCACACACACGTGTTCTCACACACACGAGTTCTCACACACACACGTGTTCTCACACACACACACACGTTTTCTCACACACACACACATGTTCTCACACACACACACGTGTTCACACACACACACCTGTTCACACACACACACACGTGTTCACACACACACACGCGTTCACACACACACAAGTGTTCACACACACACGCGTTCACACACACACACGTGTTCACACACACACACACATGTTCACACACACACCTGTTCACACACACACACACGTGTTCACACACACACACGCGTTCACACACACACACGTGTTCACACACACACACGTGTCCACACACACACGTGTTCTCACACACACACGTGTTCTCACACACACACGCGTGTTCTCACACACACATGTTCTCACACACACACGTGTTCTCTCACACACACACACACGTGTTCACACACACACACGTGTTCTCACACACACACACGTGTTCACACACAGACTCACACACCTGTTCACGCACACACACCTGTTCACACACACACACACGTGTTCACACACACACGTGTTCACACACACACACGTTCTCACACACACACACACGTTCACACACACACACACGTGTTCAAACAAACACACCTGTTCACACACACACACCTGTTCACACACAAACACATGTGTTCACACACACACGTGTTCACACACACACACGTGTTCACACACACACACGTTTTCTCTCACACACACACGTGTTCTCACACACAGATGTGTTCTCACACACACACACGAGTTCTCACACACACGTGTTCTCACACACACACGTGTTCTCACACACACACGTTTTCTCACACACACACACGTGTTCACACACACACACACACGTGTTCACATACACACACATGTGTTCACACACAGACACACACACCTGTTCACGCACACACACCTGTTCACACACACTCACCTATTCACACACACACGTGTTCACACACACACACGTGTTCACACACACACACGTGTTCACACACACACACACGTGTTCACACACACACACACACGTGTTCACACACACACACACGTTCACACACACACACTTGTTCACGTACACACACACGTGTTCACACACACCTGTTCACAATCAGACACACACACACCTGTTAACACACACACACCTGTTCACACACACACACCTGTTCACACACACACACGTGTGTTCTCACACACACACGTGTTCACACACACACACCTGTTCACACACACACACGTTCACATACACACACGTGTTCACACACACACGTTCACACACACACACACACGTTCACACACACCCACACACACCTGTTCACACACACACCTGTTCACACACACACACCTGTTCACACACACACGTGTTCACACACACACACACCTGTTCACACGCACACACACGCGTTCACACACACACACGTGTTCACACACACACACGTGTTCGCACACACACCTGTTCACACACACACACGTGTTCACACAAACACACCTGTTCACACACACACACCTGTTCACACACACACACGCGTGTTCTCACACACACATGTTCTCACACACACACGTGTTCTCACAAAGACACACACACCTGTTCACGCACACACACCTGTTCACACACACACACACATGTTCACCAACACACACGTGTTCACACACACACACGTGTTCACACACACACGTGTTCAAATACACACACACGTGTTCACACACACACACGTGTTCACACACACACACGTGTTCTCACACACACGCGTGGTCTCACACACACACACACGTGTTCTCACACACACATGTGTTCACACACACACATGTGTTCACACACACACGTGTTCACACACACACGTGTTCACACACACACACGTGTTCACACACACCTGTTCACACACACACGTTCACATACACACACGTGTTCACACACACACACGTTCACACACACACACGTTCACACACACACACCTGTTCACACACACACATACCTGTTCACACACACACGTGTTCACACACACACACCTGTTCACACGCACACACAAGTGTTCACACACACACGTGTTCACACACACCTGTTCACACACACACATGTTCACACACACACCTGTTCACACACACACCTGTTCACACACACACACGTGTTCTCACACACACACGCGTGTTCTCACACACACACACACCTGTTCACACACACACACCTGTTCACACACACACACGTGTTCTCACACACACACGTGTTCACACACACATGTTCTCACACACACACGTGTTCACACACAGACACACACACCTGTTCACGCACACACACCTGTTCACACACACACACACACATGTTCACCAACACACACGTGTTCACACACACACACGTGTTCTCACACACACACGTGGTCTCACACACACACACACGTGTTCTCACACACACGCACACCTGTTCACACACACACACAGCTGTTCACACACACACCTGTTCACACACACACGTGTTCTCACACACACGTGTTCTCACACACACGAGTTCTCACACACACACGTGTTCTCACACACACACACACGTTTTCTCACACACACACACATGTTCTCACACACACACACGTGTTCACACACACACACCTGTTCACACACACACACACGTGTTCACACACACACACGCGTTCACACACACACACGTGTTCACACACACACACGCGTTCACACACACACACGTGTTCACACACACACACATGTTCACACACACACCTGTTCACACACACACGTGTTCACACACACACACGCGTTCACACACACACACGTGTTCACACACACACACGTGTCCACACACACACGTGTTCTCACACACACACGTGTTCTCACACACACACGCGTGTTCTCACACACACATGTTCTCACACACACACGTGTTCTCTCACATACACACACGTGTTCACACACACACACACGTGTTCTCACACACACACACGTGTTCACACACACATGTTCTCACACACACACGTGTTCACACACAGACACACACACCTGTTCACGCACACACACCTATTCACACACACACACACACATGTTCACCAACACACACGTGTTCACACACACACGTGTTCACACACACACAAACGTGGTCTCACACACACACACGTGTTCTCACACACACACACCTGTTCACACACACACACAGCTGTTCACACACACACCTGTTCACACACACACGTGTTCTCACACACACGTGTTCTCACACACACGAGTTCTCACACACACACGTGTTCTCACACACACACGTTTTCTCACACACACACACATGTTCTCACACACACACACGTGTTCACACACACACACACCTGTTCACGCACACACACATGTTCACACACACACCTGTTCACACACACACACACGTGTTCACACACACACACGTGTTCACACACACACGTGTTCACACACACACACGTGTCCACACACACACACACACGTGTTCTCACACACACACGCGTGTTCTCACACACACATGTTCTCACACACACACGTGTTCTCACACATACACACACGTGTTCACACACACACACACGTGTTCTCACACACACACACGTGTTCACACACAGACACACACACCTGTTCACGCACACACACCTGTTCACACACACACACATGTTCACCAACACACACGTTTTCACACACACACATGTGTTCACACACACACATGTGTTCACACACACACGTGTTCACACACACACACGTGTTCACACACACACACGTGTTCACACACACCTGTTCACACACACACGTTCACATACACACACGTGTTCACACACACACACACGTTAACACACACACACGTTCACACACACACACCTGTTCACACACACACATACCTGTTCACACACACACGTGTTCACACACACACCACTGTTCACACGCACACACAAGTGTTCACACACACACGTGTTCACACACACCTGTTCACACACACACATGTTCACACACACACACCTGTTCACACACACACCTGTTCACACACACACACGTGTTCTCACACACACACGCGTGTTCTCACACACACACACACCTGTTCACACACACACACCTGTTCACACAAACACACGTGTTCTCACACACACACGTGTTCACACACACATGTTCTCACACACACACGTGTTCACGCACAGACACACACACCTGTTCACGCACACACACCTGTTCACACACACACACACATGTTCACCAACACACACGTGTTCACACACACACACGTGTTCACACACACACACACGTGGTCTCACACACACACATGTGTTCTCACACACACGCACACCTGTTCACACACACACACAGCTGTTCACACACACCTGTTCACACACACACGTGTTCTCACACACACGTGTTCTCACACACACGAGTTCTCACACACACACGTGTTCTCACACACACACACGTTTTCTCACACACACACACATGTTCTCACACACACACACGTGTTCACACACACACACCTGTTCACGCACACACACATGTTCACACACACACCTGTTCACACACACACACACGTGTTCACACACACACACGCGTTCACACACACACGTGTTCACACACACACGTGTCCACACACACACACGTGTTCTCACACACACATGTTCTCACACACACACGTGTTCACACACACACGTGTCCACACACACACACGTGTTCTCACACACACACGCGTGTTCTCACACACAAATGTTCTCACACACACACGTGTTCTCACACACACACACACGTGTTCACACACACACACACGTGTTCTCACACACACACACGTGTTCACACACAGACACACACACCTGTTCACGCACACACACCTGTTCACACACACACACGTGTTCACACACACACGTGTTCACACACACACACGTTCTCACACACACACACGTTCACACACACACACACGTGTTCAAACAAACACACCTGTTCACACACACACACCTGTTCACACACAGACACACACACACGTGTTCACACACACACACGTGTTCACACACAAACACATGTGTTCACACACACACGTGTTCACACACACACACGTGTTCACACACACACACGTTTTCTCACACACACACACGTGTTCTCACACACAGATGTGTTCTCACACACACACACGAGTTCTCACACACACGTGTTCTCACACACACACGTGTTCTCACACACACACACGTTTTCTCACACACACACACGTGTTCTCACACACACACACGTGTTCACATACACACACATGTGTTCACACACAGACACACACACCTGTCCACGCACACACACCTGTTCACGCACACACACACCTATTCACACACACGAAGTTCACACACACACACGTGTTCACACACACACGTGTTCACACACACACACGTGTTCACACACACACACACGTGTTCACACACACACACACGTTCACACACACACTTGTTCACGTACACACACACGTGTTCACACACACACCTGTTCACAATCAGACACACACACACCTGTTAACACACACACACCTGTTCACACACACACACCTGTTCACACACACACACGTGTGTTCTCACACACACACGTGTTCACACACACACACACGTTCACACACACACACGTTCACACACACTTTCACACACCTGTTCACACACACACACCTGTTCACACACACACACACCTGTTCACACACACACGTGTTCACACACACACACACCTGTTCACACGCACACACACGTGTTCACACACACGCAAGTGTTCACACACACAAACGTGTTCACACACACACCTGTTCACACACACGTGTTCACACACACACCTGTTCAATTACACACCTGTTCACACACACACACGTGTTCTCACACACACGCGCGTGTTCTCACACACACACCTGTTCACACACACACACGTGTTCTCACACACACACGTGTTCTCACACAGACACACACACCTGTTTACGCACACACACCTGTTCACACACACACACACACACATGTTCACCAACACACACGTGTTCACACACACACACGGGTTCACACGCACACACGTGTTCACACACACACGTGTTCACACACGCACACACACGTGGTCTCACACACACACACACACACCTGTTCACACACACACGTGTTCTCACACGTGTTCTCACACACACACGTGTTCTCACACCCACGTGTTCTCACACACACACACACGTGTTCTCACACACACACATGTTTTCTCACACACACACACGTGTTAACACACACACACGTGTTCTCACACACACACACGTGTTCACACACACACACCTGCTCACGTACACACACATGTTCACAAACACACCTGTTCACACACACACACGTGTTCCCACACACACGCGTTCACACACACACACGTGTTCACACACACACACACGTTCACACACACACGTGTTCTCACACACGCACGCGTGTTCTCACACTCACGTTCTCACACACACACGTGTTCTCACACAGACACACACACCTGTTCACGCACACACACCTGTTCACACACACACACACGTGTTCACCAACACACACGTGTTCACACACGCAAACGTGTTCTCACACACACGTGTTCACACACACACACATGTTCACACACACACACCTGTTCACACACACACGTTCACATACACACACGTGTTCACACACACACACGTTCACTCACACACGTTCACACACACACACCTGTTCACACACACCCACACACACCTGTTCACACACACACACCTGTTCACACACACACACACCTGTTCTCACACACACGTGTTCACACACACACACCTGTTCACACGCACACACACGTGTTCACACACACACACGTGTTCTCACACACACACACGTGTTCTCACACACACATGTTCTCACACACACACACGTGTTGTCACACAGACACACACACCTGTTCACACACATACACGTGTTCTCACACGTGTTCTCACACACACACGTGTTCTCACACACACGTGTTCTCGCACACACACACATGTTCTCACACACACACACGTTTTCTCACACACACACGTGTTCTCACACACACACACGTGTTCACACACACACACCTGTTCACGCACACACACATGTTCACACACACACACCTGTTCACACACACACTTGTTCACACACACACACACGTTCACACACACACACACGTGTTCACACACAGACACACACACGTGTTCACACACACACCTGTTCACACGCACACACACGTGTTCACACACACACACGTGTTCTCACACACACACACGTGTTCTCACACACACATGTTCTCACACACACACACGTGTTGTCACACAGACACACACACCTGTTCACGCACACACACCTGTTCACACACACACACATGTTCACCAACACACACGTGTTCACACACACACACGGGTTCACACACACACACGTGTTCACACACACACGTGTTCACACACGCACACACACGTGGTCTCACACACACACACACACGTGATCTCACACACACATGTTCTCACACACACACACGTGTTGTCACACAGACACACACACCTGTTCACGCACACACACCTGTTCACACACACACATGTTCACCAACACACACGTGTTCACACACACACACGGGTTCACACACACACACGTGTTCACACACACACGTGTTCACACACGCACACACACGTGGTCTCACACACACACACATGTTCTCACAAACACACGTGTTCTCACACACACACACACGTGTTCTCACACACACACATCTGTTCATACACAAACACCTGTTCACACACACACCTGTTCACACACACACGTGTTCACACACACACACACCTGTTCACACAAACACCTGTTCACACACACACGTTCACATACACACACGTGTTCACACACACACACACACACACGTTCACACACACACACACGTTCACACACTCACACACCTGTTCACACACACCCACACACACCTGTTCACACTCACACGTGTTCACACGCACACACGTGTTCTCACACACACACGTGTTCTCTCACACACACGTGTTCTCACACACACACGTGTTATTACACACACACGTTTTCTCACACACACACGTGTTCTCACACACACACACGTGTTCACATACACACACATGTGTTCACACACAGACAAACACACCTGTTCACGCACACACACCTGTTCACACACACACACACCTGTTCACACACACACGTGTTCACACACACACACGTGTTCACACACACACGTGTTCACACACACACACGTGGTCACACACACACACACACACGTTCACACACACACACTTGTTCACGTACACACACACACGTGTTCACACATACACCTGTTCACATACAGACACACACACACCTGTTCACACACACACACCTGTTCACACACACACACTCGTGTTCTCACACGCACGTGTTCTCACACACGCACGTGTTCTCACACAGACACACACACCTGTTCACGCACACACACCTGTTCACACACACACATGTGTTCACACACACACATTTGTTCACACACACACGTGTTCACACACACACACGTGTTCACACACACACACGTGTTCACACACACCTGTTCACACACAAACACGTTCACATACACACACGTGTTCTCACACACACACGTGTTCACACACACATGTTCTCACACACACGTGTTCACACACAGACACACACACCTGTTCACGCACACACACCTATTCACACACACACACACATGTTCACCAACACACACGTGTTCACACACACACACGTGTTCACACACACACAAACGTGGTCTCACACACACACACGTGTTCTCACACACGCACACCTGTTCACATACACACACGTGTTCTCACACATAAATGTGTTCACACACACACATGTGTTCACACACACACGTGTTCACACACACACACGTGTTCACACACACACGTGTTCACACACACCTGTTCACACACACACGTTCACATACACACACGTGTTCACACACACACATATGTTCACCAACACACACGTGTTCACACACACACACGGATTCACACACACACACGTGTTCACACACACACACACGTGTTCACACACGCACACACACGTGGTCTCACTCACACACACACGTGTTCACACACACACACACCTGTTCACACACACACACACCTGTTCACACACACACACACCTGTTCACACACACACACGTGTTCTCACACGTGTTCTCACACACACACGTGTTCTCACACACACGTGTTCTCGCACACACACACATGTTCTCACACACACACACACGTTTTCTCACACACACACACGTGTTCTCACACACACACACGTGTTCACACACACACACCTGTTCACGCACACACACATGTTCACACACACACACCTGTTCACACACACACGTGTTCACACACACACACACGTTCACACACACACACACACACACGTGTTCACACACAGACACACACACCTGTTCACGCACACACACCTGTTCACACACACACGTGTTCACACACACACGTGTTCACATACACACACACGTGTTCACACACACACAACTGTTCACACACACACCTGTTCACACACACACCTGTTCACACACACACACATGTTCACACACACACCTGTTCACACACACACGTGTTCACACACACACACACCTGTTCACACACACTCACACCTGTTCACATACACACACGTGTTCTCACAAACACATGTGTTCACACACACACGTGTTCACACACACACACGTGTTCACACACACACACGTGTTCACACACACCTGTTCACACACACACGTTCACATACACACACGTGTTCACACACACACATACGTTCACCAACACACACGTGTTCACACACACACACGGGTTCACACACACACACGTGTTCACACACACACACACGTGTTCACACACGAACATACGTGGTCTCACACACACACACGTGTTCACACACACACACACACCTGTTCACACACACACACACCTGTTCACACACACACACCTGTTCACACACACACACGTGTTGTCACACGTGTTCTCACACACACACGTGTTCTCGCACACACACACACATGTTCTCACACACACACTTTTTCTCACACACACACGTGTTCTCACACACACACGTGTTCACACACACACACCTGTTCACGCACACACACATGTTCACACACACACACCTGTTCACACACAGACACACACACCTGTTCACGCACACACACCTGTTCACACACACACGTGTTCACACACACACGTGTTCACACACACACACGTTCTCACACACACACATTCACACACACACGTGTTCAAACAAACACACCTGTTCACACACACACCTGTTCACACACAGACACACACACACGTGTTCACACACACACGTGTTCACACACAAACACATGTGTTCACACACATACGTGTTCACACAGACACGTGTTCACACACACGTTTTCTCACACACACACACGTGTTCACACACACACACACCTATTCACACACACACGTGTTCACACACACACACACGTGTTCACACACACACACGTGTTCACACACACACACACGTGTTCACACACACACACACGTTCACACACACACACTTGTTCACGTACACACACACGTGTTCACACACACACCTGTTCACAATCAGACACACACACACCTGTTAACACACACACCTGTTCACACACACACACCTGTTCACACACACACGTGTGTTCTCACACACACACGTGTTCACACACACACACCTGTTCACACACACACACGTTCACATACACACACGTATTCACACACACACGTTCACACACACACACACGTTCACACACACCCACACACACCTGTTCACACACACACCTGTTCACACACACACACCTGTTCACACACACACGTGTTCACACACACACACACCTGTTCACACGCACACACACGCGTTCACACACACACACGTGTTCACACACACACAGGTGTTCGCACACACACCTGTTCACACACACACACGTGTTCACACAAACACACCTGTTCACACACACACACAAGTTCTCACACACACACGTGTTCTCACACAGACACACACACCTGTTCACGCACACACACCTGTTCACACACACACACATGTTCACCAACACACACATGTTCACACACACACACGTGTTCACACACACACGTGTTCACATACACACACACGTGTTCACACACAGACACGTGTTCACACACACACACGTTCACACACACACACGTGTTCACACACACACAACTGTTCACACACACACCTGTTCACACACACACCTGTTCACACACACACATGTTCACACACACACACACACCTTTTCACACACACTCACACCTGTTCACATACACACACGTGTTCTCACACACAAATGTGTTCACACACACACATGTGTTCACACACACACACGTGTTCACACACACACACGTGTTCACACACACACACGTGTTCACACACGCACACACACGTGGTCTCACACACACACGTGTTCACACACACACACACCTGTTCGCACACACACACACCTGTTCACACACACACACACACCTGTTCACACACACACACGTGTTCTCACACACACACGTGTCCATACACACGTTCACATACACACACGTGTTCTCACACACACACACGTGTTCTCACACACACACACGTGTTCTCACACACACATGTTCTCACACACACACGTATTCTCACACACACACATGTTTTCTGAAACACACACACATGTTCTCACACACACACACACGTGTTCACACACAGACACACACACCTGTTCACGCACACACACCTGTTCACACACACACACACGTGTTCACACACACACATGTGTTCACACACACACACACGTTCACACACACACACACGTTCACACACACACACACGTGTTCACACAAACACACCAGTTCACACACACACCTGTTCACACACACACACACGTTCACACACACACGTGTTGACACACACACACACGTGTTCACACACACACACACACCTGTTCATGCACACACACATGTTCACACACACACACCTGTTCACACACACACACACGTGTTCTCACACACACGTGTTCACACACACACGTGTTCACACACACACACCTGTTCACATACACACGTTCACATACACACACGTGTTCACACACACACACGTTCACACACACACGTTCACACACACACACCTGTTCACACACACCCACACACAGCTGTTCACACACACACACACACCTGTTCACACACACACACACCTGTTCTCACACACACGTGTTCACACACACACACCTGTTCACACGCACACACACGTGCTCACACACACACACGTGTTCTCACACACACACACGTGTTCTCACACACACATGTTCTCACACACA